>NC_086103.1:99918128-100243406 GCF_963921235.1 Mobula hypostoma | reverse complement strand
TGATATAAAAAAATATTTTCACTCCATCAATTATTTTAATGTCAGAGCGGGTGCCTGCTGACATGTTAGAAACGCAAATATTAATGAATTAATCCCTTTCATCTTTCTGCATGACTACATAAGAAAATGAGAGAATTCTGATTACCAAATGACTTCACAGCATTAATTGATAAAACTTTTGAATTATATTATTTAAGTCTATTTGATGGCAGAATGTCAGTTTATTAATATCCAATATGATAGAGTGTTTCCCACTTTGATAAACTGTCATAGATCATGTGCAAACAGGTGGAATTAATTTCCTTCAGTTTTGTGGTTGGCACTAACATCTATAGCCAAGGGTCTGTCCTAGTAATGATGGTGCATTTACTTAATTTTCTTATACTCATCTAATTCTGCAACCTTCTTGATAGGAGGTGAAGCAGTCCTATTAGTCTATGTTACACATATCCTCTTATTTGAAAGGGAAAGCCTATCTAGCACAGAAGTGCTTCAATCAAAATTGAGAGGTTTGAGAATGGAAATGTAGGAAAATTAGGTGGCCATTCTATCCCCCCGGCTCATGAATGGTTTCTCAGAAAGAGAGAATCATCGAACATATACAGCACAATAGAAGATCATTCACCTGTAATTGCTACAGCAGGTAAAAAAAAAAATTGGTCACACCAGGGCCATCTATGGGCACAGCACTTGGAGCCCTACGGAGGTCATGGCTCTGCAAGACCACATCCAAGACTGCTTAAAGATGATGAGGCCTTCTGAACCTCCTACCCTTCTGTTAGTAAATTTCAGAACCCCACCAACCTCTGTGTGAAACACATTTATTTCATCTTCTCTCATCCTTTCACCAATTAATTTAATGGTATGCCCCTTGGCTTCTAATCCCGCTGCTAAAGGAAATAAGTCCTTCCGATTTAATTTATCATGGCACCTCATAATTTTATATCTCTCAGTTAAGTATCCTTTTCAGTCTCCGACTCAAAGGAAACAACCAGAATTCATTAAACCTTTTATAGTAGTTACAAATTATTCAATCCTGGCAACATCTTCATTAATCTCTTCTGCACCCTCTCAGGAGCAATTATATCTTTCCTGTAATATGCTGAGTAGAACTGTACACAATACTGAATCTGTGCCCTAATTAGTGTAATATACATTCCCAGCATAATCCCCATGTTCTTACATTTTATCCCTTGTCTAATGAAGTAAAACATTATGCATGTCTTTCAAATCAAATTATTGGGCTGTCCAGCTAAATGTACGGGTCTGTGGACACATTCTCCAAGGTCCTTCTATTTCTCCTCATCACTCAGTTTCCTCCCATTTGTTGTATAATCCTCGGTACTATCCCAGAAACATTGCATAACACATGGAACATAGAACATAGAAAAATATAGCATAGTACAGGCCCTTTGACCCAGAATGTTGTGCTGACCTTTTAACCAATTCTAACATCAATCTAGCCCTTCCCTCCCACATAGTCCAGTGTTCTTTCATTCATGTGCCTATCTAAGTCTCTTAAATATCCCTAATGTATCCTGGCAGCACGTTCCATGCACTCACCACTCCCCATGTAAAAAAAAACTACTTCTAACATCCCTCCTATACTTTCCTCCAATCACCTTAAATATGGTGTGTTTGATGTGTGTTGCTTGAATTTCCAGCATCTGCAGAATTCCTGTCGTTCCTGGCCTGCTGCGTTCACCAGCAATTTTGATGTATGTACCTTAAATATATGCCCTCTTGCACTAGCCATTTCCACCCTGTCTGGCTCTCCATTCTAACTATGCCTCTTATCATCTTATACCACATTTGTCAAGACACCCTCTCATCTTCCTTCTCAGTGTTTGCCTCTTTACTGCTAACTGACCAAGCAACACACATAAAATGCTGGAGAAACGCAGCAAGCCAGGCAGCATCTGTGGAGAAAAAGCACAGTTGACGTTTCAGGCCAAAACCCCTTTGGCAGGACTGGAGAGAAAAAGCTGACGAGTAGATTTGAAAGGTGGAGGGAAGAGAGAGAGAAACGTCAGGTGATAGGGTGAAACCTGGAGGTATAAAGCAAAGAGCTGGGAAGTTTGATTGGTGAAAGAGACAGAAAGCCATGCAAGAAAGAAAGAAAAAGATGGGAAGAGCATCAGATGGAGGTGATGGGCAGGGAAAGAGATAACATGAAAGAGGGACAAGGGGATGGGAAATGTTGAAAGGGGAGGGGGTGGAGGCACTAGTAGAAGTTGAGAAAATCAGTGTTCATGCCATCAGGTTGGAGGCTATCCAAATGGAATATAAGGTATTGTTCCTCCAGCCTAAGTGTGGACTTATCCCAACAGTGGAGGAGACCATGGATGGACATATTGGAATGGGAATGGGAAGTGAAATTAAAATGGGTGGCCACTGGGAGATCCCACTTGATCTGTTGGATGGAGTGTAGGTGCTCAGTGAAGCGGTCTCCCAGTCTACATCAGGTCTCATCGATATATTGGAGGCCACACTGGGAGCACTGAACACAGTATATGACACCAACAGGTGAAGTATTGCCTCACCTGGAAGGAATGTTTGGAGCTCTGAGTGATAGTGAGGGAGGAAGTGTGGAAGTGTAGGGGCAGGTGAAGCACTTGTTCCCCACCCCCCTTCTTCTTTCTTTCATGGCCTTCTATCTCTTTCACCAATCAACTCCCTAGCTCTTTGCTTCATCCCTCCTCCTCCAAGTTTCACTTATAACCAGGCGGTTCTCTCTCCCATTCCCCCACCTCTCAAATCTACTCCTCAGCGTTTTTTCTCCAGTCCTGCCGAAGGACTTCAGCCTGAAACGTCAACTGTATTTTTTTTTACAGATGCTGCCTGTCTTGTTGAGTTCCTCCAACATTTTGTGTGTTGCTCGGATTTCCAGCATCTGCAGATTTTCTCTTGAAAATGAGCATTGATTTCTCTAACTTTCAGTAATTTATTATCCTTCCTCCTTCTCTCTTTTTCTAATCCTGATTCAGGCTCACCTCTTACCCCTTCCCTTCTTTTCACTTGCCCATCACCTCCCCTCTGGTGCCCTTCTTCCTTTTCTCCCATAGTCCACTCTTCTCTCCGAACTATCGCTTCTTCTTCAGCCCTTTGCCTTTTCCACCTGTCGCCTCTCAGCTTCTCACTTGATGCCCCCTGCCACAGCTACCCACCTTTCCTCTTGCCTGGCTTTGCCTAACACCTGCCAGCTTGTGCTCTTTCCCCTCTCCCACCTGCTCATTCTGTATTTTCTCCTTTCCATTCCAGAACGGATGCAGGCTTCAAGCCCGAAATATCAACTGTTTATTCACTTCTATATATGCTGCCTGACCTGCTGAGTTTCTCCAGCATTTTGTGTGCGGCCCAACACAAGTTTGAAGAATGGCACTTCATCTTCTGTCTGGAATTGTTGCAACCTTCTGGACTCAATGTTAAATTCTACAACTTCATTTTTTTGTCTGTATCGGTTGTTCATTTGTGATACTGGCTCAGCGTTTTTGTTTCTTTTTATCTTTTCTCTGTACAAGTGGAGATCATGCCCAGATGTGTTTAGCACTGCTGTATTCTTCTGTCAATGCTCTTCCACCTATACTCTCATTCAGTATGATCCCATTTACTTATTGACTAGATTATCTTCTTTACATTTTATACCCATGTTTACTCAAGAGTTACTGCATCAGAAGTCAGATTCATTTATTCATTACACATATGGTGAAACAACACAACCCAAGGATGCGCTGGGGGCAGCCTGCAAGTGTCACCACACATTCCAGTGCCAACATAGCATGCTCAAAATGTTCTGCAGAGTAACACTAGCAACAATAACATGGCAATCATAAACATAAGGCCTGGACTTGCAGTTGCAGACTTGCAGACATAGGGCCTCTGACTTCTAGAAAAACCAACTTTGGTCCTTTCCCTTCTGGCTTTGGCCTCAGGTATTGACCCCAGGACTCACCAATTATGGAATATTGACCTCCAGTCCTCAAACATCCAACTTGCAAGGACCACCAGCCCCGGAACTCACCAACCAAGGGGTTCACCAACCCTTATGCCTCCTGGACCTCTGAGCTTGGGGGTTACTAGTCCTCGACCTTGGCCATTTCCCTTGGGGATTGATGATCTTCATCGTGAATGCCTGCCAACCCAACATCCATCCATGGGGTTCACTGGCCTTCAACTACGGAGCACTCTGACAATTGCCTCCTGCCCCTAACTCCTTATTAACCGTCTTGACTTCTAATTCTCTTCATTCCTGTCCCTAAACCCTAACACTCCATATTTCCACAAAAACCATCCCTACAGATTTAAAAATCAACTAAATCAGAACCATGACCTGGCAGCTCAATACTACCTTAACTGTATGGAATGTGGGGGTGAGATTAGAGATGTCCTCTCTTCCCCACTCTCCATGCAGGTTAATGATGTCCTTTTGTCTTCTGAAAAAATATCTTTGGCCTGAAATGTTAATTTCTTCACACAAATGTGAGCTAATTTGATGAGTACTTTCAGCATTAAAGTTATAATTTTAGTTTTCCAGCACCTACAGTTTTAGAAACATAGAAACATAGAAACTAGGTGCAGGAGTAGGCCATTCGGCCCTTCGAGCCTGCACCGCCATTTATTATGATCATGTCTGATCATCCAACTCAAAACCCCGCCCCAGCCTTCCCTCCATACCCCCTGACCCCCGTAGCCACAAGGACCATATCTAACTCCCTCTTAAATATAGCCAATGAACTGGCCTCAACAGTTTCCTGTGGCAGAGAATTCCACAGATTCACCACTCTCTGTGTGAAGAAGTTTTTCCTAATCTCGGTCCTAAAAGGCTTCCCCTTTATCCTCAAACTGTGACCCCTTGTTCTGGACTTCCCCAACATCGGGAACAATCTTCCTGCATCTAGCCTGTCCAATCCCTTTAGGATCTTATACGTTTCAATCAGATCCCCCCTCAATCTTCTAAATTCCAACGAGTACAAGCCCAGTTCATCCAGTCTTTCTTCATATGAAAGTCCTGCCATCCCAGGAATCAATCTGGTGAACCTTCTTTGTACTCCCTCTATGGCAAAGATGTCTTTCCTCAGATTAGGGGACCAAAACTGCACACAATACTCCAGGTGTGGTCTCACCAAGGCCTTGTACAACTGCAGCAGTACCTCCCTGCTCCTGTACTCGAATCCTCTCGCTATAAATGCCAGCATACCATTCGCCTTTTTCACCGCCTGCTGTACCTGCATGCCCACTTTCAATGACTGGTGTATAATGACACCCAGGTCTCGTTGCACCTCCCCTTTTCCTAATCAGCCACCATTCAGATAATAATCTGTTTTCCTGTTTTTGCGACCAAAGTGGATAACATCACATTTATCCACATTAAGTTGCATCTGCCATGAATTTGCCCACTCACCTAACCTATCCAAGTCACCCTGCATCCTCTTAGCATCCTCCTCACAGCTAACACTGCCACCCAGCTTTGTGTCATCCGCAAACTTGGAGATGCTGCAATTAATTCCCTCATCTAAGTCTACAATATATATTGTAAACAACTGGGGTCCCAGCACTGAGCCTTGCGGTACCCCACTAGTCACCGCCTGCCATTCTGAAAAGGTCCCGTTTAATCCCACTCTTTGCTTCCTGTCTGCTAACCAATTCTCCACCCACACCAATACCTTACCCCCAATACCGTGTGCTTTAAGTTTGCACACTAATCTCCTGTGTGGGACCTTGTCAAAAGACTTTTGAAAATCCAAATATACCACATCCACTGGTTCTCCCCTATCCACTCTACTAGTCACATCCTCAAAAATTTCTATGAGATTCGTCAGACATGATTTTCCTTTCACAAATCCATGCTGACTTTGTCCGATCATTTCACCGCTTTCCAAATGTGCTGTTATCACATCCTTGATAACTGACTCCAGCAGTTTCCCCACCACCGACGTTAGGCTAACCAGTCTATAATTCCCCGGTTTCTCTCTCCCTCCTTTTTTAAAAAGTGGGGTTACATTAGCCACCCTCCAATCCTCAGGAACTAGTCCAGAATCTAACGAGTTTTGAAAAATTATCACTAATGCATCCACTATTTCTTGGGCTACTTCCTTAAGCACTCTAGGATGCAGACCATCTGGCCCTGGGGATTTATCTGCCTTCAATCCCTTCAATTTACCTAACACCACTTCCCTACTAACATGTATTTCGCTCAGTTCCTCCATCTCACTGGACCCTCTGTCCTCTACTATTTCTGGAAGATTATTTATGTCCTCCTTAGTGAAGACAGAACCAAAGTAGTTATTCAATTGGTCTGCCATGTCCTTGTTCCCCATGATCAATTCACCTGTTTCTGACTGTAAGGGACCTACATTTGTGTTAACCAATCTTTTTCTTTTTACCTATCTATAAAAGCTTTTACAGTCAGTTTTTATGTTCCCTGCCAGCTTTCTCATAATCCTTTTTCCCTTTCCTAATTAAGCCCTTTGTCCTCCTCTGCTGAACTCTGAATTTCTCCCAGTCCTTAGGTGAGGCACTTTTTCTGGCTAATTTGTATGCTTCTTCTTTGGAATTGATACTAGCCCTAATTTCTCTTGTCAGCCACGGGTGCACTACCTTCCTTGATTTATTCTTTTGCCAAACTGGGATGAACAATTGTTGTAGTTCATCCATGCAACCTTTAAATGCTTGCCATTGCATATCCACCGTCAATCCTTTAAGTGTCATTTGCCAGTCTATCTTAGCTAATTCACGTCTCATGCCTTCAAAGTTACCCCTCTTTAAGTTCAGAACCTTTGTTTCTGAATTAACTATGTCACTCTCCATCTTAATGAAGAGTTCCACCATATTATGGTCACTCTTACCCAAGGGGCCTCTCACGACAAGATCGCTAATTAACCCTTCCTCATTGCTCAAAACCCAGTCCAGAATAGCCTGCTCTCTAGTTGGTTCCTCGACATGTTGGTTCAAAAAACCATCCCGCATACATTCCAAGAAATCCTCTTCCTCAGCACCTTTACCAATTTGGTTCACCCAATCTACATGTAGATTGTAGTCACCCATTATAACTGCTGTTCCTTTATTGCACACATTTCTAATTTCCTGTTTAATACCATCTCCAACCTCACTACTACTGTGAGTGGCCTGTACACAACTCCCACCAGCGTCTTCTGCCCCTTAGTGTTACGCAGCTCTACCCATATCAATTCCACATCTTCCTGGCTTATGTCCTTCCTTTCTATTGCGTTAATCTCTTCTTTAACCAGCAACGCCACCCCACCTCCCCTTCCTTCATGTCTATCCCTCCTGAATATTGAATATCCCTGAACGTTGAGCTCCCATCCTTGGTCACCCTGGAGCCATGTCTCTGTGATCCCAACTATATCATAATCATTAATAACAATCTGCACTTTCAATTCATCCACCTTATTACAAATGCTCCTTTCATTGACACACAAAGCCTTCAGGCGCTCTTTTACAACTCTCTTAGCCCTTATACAATTATGTTGAAAAGTGGCCCTTTTTAATGCTTGCCCTGGATTTGTCGGCCTGCCACTTTTACTTTTCTCCTTTGTACTTTTTGCTTCTACCCTCACTTTACACCCCTCTGTCTCTCTGCACTGGTTCCCATCCCTCTGTTGTGAACTAACCTCCTCACACCTATTTCTGATCTTCTGAGTAATCCCTCGAAAGTACGGTATACAGAATTGAAGTTAGAGAAAGTTGAAACTATATCTACAGTTAAAATCTATAAACTTGTAAGGGTTAGAGTGTAAAAGTTACAGCATGCAGAAAAATTTCCTGTGGTTTATATCATATTATCTTTTACTTTTGTGTAATCTTTCATGCAATGTTATTTTTAGTTTATTATTTTTATCGTGTTTATTTAGTTTTAATAAACATTTTAAAGAAGATTAAAATGTTGTTGTTCTTTGAGCCTTGTTTGGTGTTATGCCAACTGGATGGAATTAGACCAAGTGCTGTGAGAGCCAACATTATGCTGACTCTTTGAAAGACAATATTGCATCTAACACTGAAACTAATCCAACTGGCTGGTAATGTTTTTTTGTGCTCATTGGGCTAGAGGGGGCTGTATCTCAAAATAAATAAATTATTTCATATTCTGGTGTCTTTTTATTAACATCCTGGGATAATAAAATTTTCCTATGGATACATCTTTTAATTCACTTCCTTTTATTGTGTTTATCTTATCCAGTTACAGGGCACATTGTTTCCTTAAGGTTGTTATAGCCGAGAGTGGTAATGGGGATAAGGTACCACTACCTATTAAATGCTTCCAATGGCCTGGGACTTAAATAGCCTCTGACAGACAAGTCCAGCTCCTAGCCTTTACATGTGGTTTAGCTACTAAGCCTGACTGAACTGGTTCTACTGACAGGTGAAGGGGCAAAGGCAGGTTACTGGCACCTGAAACCATTCACTTTGGGTAGATGGGGCTCATCAGCTGGGTTGGTAGCTCATCTAGCAGAAGGAAAACTCTGATCTTAAACCTCCACTACTTTGCAGCTATACCCATTCATGGAGAAGGCTTCATGAGTAAAGCTCGAGGGAAAAGTGCAGAGCTGGAGTCCCTGCAGCAGTCCTACATTGAGTTCAATGATGACTGGCAACTCCTGTGAAGCTGCCGGTACCAAACTGTTGCTTTGGGTTCATCAGATGCATGGAGAGGGGGAGTTTGCTACATGGGTAACAGCTTGCTTTCCATATTGTACTCCCCAGGCTTGTGTATCTGGACAGCTAGGACACAACATCCATGGTCAAACCTGACTAATGGAATAGGGGCACTGCTTCATCATGTTAACGATGCTTAATAGTAGGAGCAAGTTTAAATCACTCTTCCACATGGTAACCAATTATGAAACATATACTTCAATACTTATGAGAAAATCTACAGATGCTGTAAATTCAAAGCAACACACACAAAATGCTGGAGGAACTCAGCAGGCCAGGCGGGTTCTATGAAGAGGTGTAAAGAGTTGACATTTAGGGCTGAGATGCTTCATCAAGACTGAGCGAAAAGGTGAGAAGTCAAAGCAAGGAGGTGAATATTTATACCAGTTTGATCCTTCTAATGAAACTGGCATGCGAGGAGTTAATTGAAATTAACAGACTAACAACCTATTAATTGTTTCAGGAATTAATGTGAATGTCGAACCTTTTTCTGTACATCCCCTTTTAAAGAGCGGTTGAGCTAACCCTTCTTCCCAGTCTCCGACTCCTTTGCATTTTCCATTATCGCTCCAACTCTGGGGACAATCTTCCACCAAAATTTAGTCTTTCAAAGACTTAGATTATTTACTTTCTTTTTCTAGTTACATAAGAGATATTCAGCTGTAAATTGAAGTGACCTACTGCACACGGGTGGTATTAAAATGTTGGACATTTCCAAACTATGGCCTACGCTACCAATGCTTCAGTGCTTCTTATATAAACAAATTATAAAAAAAGCAGCCCTCGGAAAAGAAATAAAATAAACTTACACCTCTTTAAATTAGTGTTTGACCATCATTGCCAATTCTTTGAAGGAAATCCTCACTTTATGCAACGCTGAAGATAAATGATTCATGTCACCCAAAAAAAACATTATACATCCTGCTTCGCCTACACCAGGATGAGTTCATGGAAGCTATTAATAGCTTTGCCTATTTGTTTTCTACTATTATCTCCAATAATCACAATAGATCTCAAAAGTAATAATCGCTATTAAAATAGATTTATTTCATACGTTGATTTATAATTATTTGCAAGGAGCTATGGGGAAGTTGACATGAGTAATATGAAACTTTATGCAAATGATCCACCTATAGTGATGAACTAGGAAAGAAAGCAATTGCAATATATACACATGCGAGTGAAAACCAATTGCAGCGTGGGGTCTCTAAATCACCATCTCTAAAATACCTAAGGATATAAATGCTTCTGAACATATTGGCTGCATATTATTAAAAGCGTGTAAGTGCTCCCCTTCAAAGACTGACAAATTGAAATTACAGTGCACACCCCTGGATATACACATGAAAGTAATGAAGCTCAGTGACAGAGTGTTTACAGCAGAATGGAAACCCACATCCTCAATTCTAATAACTTCTCCCTTGTCCTTCAGCTCTTAAATCATCTCCTTAGCATTCTAATGCTGCCCTTAATACTTGCTGTTTCTCTGACTTTTTCAAACACTCTCACAGATTCCTATATGTTTCATCATCTGCCTAAACCATTTTCTGTAGCTCAGTATCCAATTTTATTTGATCCTTGCACCTATAAAGCACCAGTAGCATACATGTACATAGAGAACCTGCAGTGTACTCAAAGTCATGTGCATGTTTAGTGTCACTTGTGCAAAGGATTTTGTGCACTTTGGAAGCTAATGAACATTGTAGGCCAGACACACCAAAGTAAACCTTAAAGGGAGGGCTGGGGCTTGTTTTGTCATTTGTTACAGATGCTAATGTGGGTTCAGAAGTGGCTTACCCATAGAAAGCAGAGGGTTGTAGTCAATGGATCATATTCTCTCTGGTTGGTGACTTGTGACTGTGGTCATTATCAATGGAGAGAAGGCAGAGTACAGGTTAATTGTAGAATTCTGGAAGAACAGAGGGAAACAAGCGCTTACTGTAGATCCCTGAAAGTCGCCATACAAGTCGATATGGTGTGTTGGCCTTTATTTGTTAGGGGACTGCGTTCAAGAGCCATGAGGCAAATTTGCAGCTCTATAAAACATTGGTTAGATCATACTTGGAGTATTCAGTTCTCATCACCTCATTATGGAAAAGATTTGGAAGCTTTAGCAAGGGTGCAGTGTAGATTTACTATTATTATAGACATCCATTAGTCTCATGAGACCAAGGATTTGCACCTTGGAAGGTTTCCAGGGCGCAGGCCTGGGAATGGTTGTGTGGAAGACCGGCAGTTGCCCATGCTGCAAGTCTACCCTCTCCACGCCACTGATGTTGTCCAAGGGAAGGGCATTAGGACCCATACAGCTTGGTACCGATGTCATCGCAGAGCAATGTGTGGCTAAGTGCCTTGCTCAAGAACACAACACGCTGCCTCAGCTGAGGCTTAACTAGTGACCTTCAGATCACTAGACCGACGCCTTATCCACAGCCCAATGATTTACTATGATACCTGGAATAGAGAGCATAAGGAAAGGTTAAGCAAGCTAGGGCATTTCTTTTGGAGTAGAGAAGGAAGAGAGGCCATTTGCCGGAGGTGTATTAGATTATAAGAGGTATAGATACTATAGATACTGGAAATAGCCAGATGCCAGAAGAGGTAGTTTTTTTACACAGAGAGGTGGGTTTTGGAACGCATTGTCAATGGTGGTGTTAGAGGCTGATATATGAGAGACATTTAAAAAAACTCTTAGAAAGACACATGGATGTAAGAAATGGAGAGTTACAGGCTGTGGAGGTGGGAAGGGTTAAAATGATCATGGAGTAGGCTTATATGGTTGGCACGTTATAGTGGGATGGGAAGTTCATACTGTGCTGTACTGGTCTATGTTCTACAGTAATTTTTTGCAAATAAAATCAATGTGAGAGGTTTTATGCTTCAGAAACTCTGTAACTTATTGTACTCAAACACTGAACACAGAGCACAGTAAAAGTACTTTACATAATTATGTTATCACGTCAGATCAGCCTCTTAAAGTGAACCCCAACTCAGTGTTGGTGGTTGTGAATTATGTATGTTTCACATTACCCTACCCGACCACCCCCACTCCCCACCCAGGATTCACTAAAGCTGGATTTTGAGCCTGTCTGGAGCTCAGACAAACTGGCTGGCTCAGGTCTCATATTCCATGTGTGGAGGAACAGCAAAGGCATCTGGCTCATCCAGAGGTGTGTTGACACACACATGGTCACGTCATGACAACAGGGGCAGGGTAGCAAAATCTTCAACATCTTGATGGGCCAGTTTAAGGAGATATACTGAAATACATTCAGGTTTACCCCTCTTATCTATGATAAAAATCTTTTCTCTCTGTTCCAAAACATGAAACAGGTCATTATAAGGGGGCCTAAGGGGATGCTGGTCTGCAAAATGGTGGCCGAAAACAAATGAAGTCAACAGGAACCCAAGTATGCTGTGCGTGATGGGAGGTGGGAATGGGTGACAAGGAATTGAATTTACTGAAGAGGGTGAAACACGGATGGAAGGTCGACCGAACAGTCATGGCATCAGGAATGAAATCACCTGGCACTTGTAACAGCTGCCTATATAACAACTCAGCTAAGGATGACTGCAGGTCCTCTTTTGTAGCTATTCTGAGTCCCTGTAGGACTCAAGGGAGATGATCATGCAAATATTCACCATCAAGGAAACCCTCAGAGCAACATTCAAGGAGTGGGGAAACCGCTCGCATTTGCCATAGGACTGCGGATGATATGCCATGGTGTAATGTAGTCTAACACTGTGTTTCTGGGTCTTTGTAGCCCAGTGGTTTGTTATGAATTGGGGACCGAGTCAGCAGAAATATCAGATGGGGTGACAAACTGAGCACTTCAGGTATTGATGAATGCCCGAGCCACATCTATGGCCATTGTTGATGCTAGAGGGATGACATTTGGCCACCTGATGGTACAGTCTACCAAAGCAAGGGGGAAGGGGACCAACAAGGTCTCCATTGACGTGGTCAAACCATTGTTCAGAGATCTCAAATGGTGCCAATAGTGCCTGAACAGGACGGTTAATTTTCGCCCACTGGCACTCCACTCAGGCTGCTGCCCAATCACATACGTCCTTTCTAAGGCTGTGCCACACAAACTTTAATGCAACCAGTGTCTGTGAGGCCTTCCATCCCGGATGTGAGATGCCATGTATGGAGTCAAAACAATCAGCCTCCAGTTTGCCGGCACGATGGGGTGAGGACAGCCTGCTGAGACCTCGCACAAGCGAGAAACTCCAGATTGCCTTAACTTAATATCAGCCAACTGTAAACTCAAAGAGGACAAACAGGGTTATCACAGCCATTTTGGGAGTCTCCGCTGAGCACAGAGGCACCTAATGGTAGCCTCTAACTTGATCGACTTTGGAAAAAAAATTAACTTTCTGGCTAAAGGTGCCATGAAAATCTTGAATCTGTGGGACCGGGTAATGACGGGGGTGATGGCCTAGTGGTAATCACCACATGGGCGGCACCACCATTGGACCTAGGAACCATATGGAGGAGTAATACTCAGAGGACTATTAGACTGTCGTAGAATTCCAAGACTTTCCATGTTGGCAAAGTCAACCCTTGTGGTTGCCAGCTTTACTGAGTCCAGTCAACGTGCATGGCATAGACTAGTGGGTCAGATGCAGAAATGTGGTGCTCGACCCTATGTTTTGTGACTGTAATGGAGAATGTGGGCTTGGTGAGGTTTGGGAATTCACTCAGCAGTCGAGTAAACTCATATGCTATGGTCCATGCGCTTGACAGAGTCAATTTGGGGAACTTACTGGGGGAGCAGGGTAATGCCACAAATTCCTTGACATCCACAAGCCAGCAGTTCTTAAGATTGACTAATGACATGCCTTTTAAGATGAGCCATGGACACACAGGAAATCTCCACTGAACAGAGGTCTAGCTAATTTAGCCAGGATGAAGTCCCATGTGTAACGTTGCCCACTGAAGCAAAGTGTCTCCTGTTGTGTCCCATGAGTCTAGATCCTGCTGCTGTTGTTGTCCTCTAGTGAGATTTATTCGTCTTTGCCTTCTCATTGATAGCTATTGCTGGCAGCACACTCATTTGAGCACTCGTGTCACATATAAAGTGTTTCCTGAAAGGGGATCCGTAATGAACAGAGACTATCCTGGCAGCTGGAACCCACGGTGTTCACAGAGCTTTGATGTCCAGTCATGCTGACACTGTCGAAACTGGAAGGCGGTCGGCATATCCTCTCATTCCTACCCAAGTGAGCATGGTAAAAGCACAGGCTGAGGGTCATTGTTTCACAGCTGTGGGTGTCCTTATGTTGAGGACCTTGCTGACCAGGCTTATTGAGGTAGGGAAAGGAAGAGGAGTTATGCACCGCTACCTGGCTGAATGTAAACTATCAGCCATTTTAGCAAGCTCCCTATAGACCTTCATGGATACATTACTGAGGGAAATACAAACTTAATCAGGGTAAGCTGCAAGAAGAGTTTTTTTTAAACAGCATGTTTTTAGCTTCAATGGCTTAGCACCACTGAGGTCGGGCAAGGAGAACAACTGTTTTGTGCTCTCAGACTCCAATTGTCCAAAAGTCTGTAAAAGGAGTGTTTTCAGCGATCAGTATCTATTATGTTCAGGCAGGTGTTCTAGTAGACTCACCACTCTTGTAGCCTTGTAATAGCTGAGCGATGCTACCACATAGATATATTTTGTGTCATTGGCGGTGATTTCTTGCTGCGCAAAATGGGCTTGGCCTGTACAAACCAGGCAATGCATTTTATTTCCAAAACTCCAGCAGTTTCAAAGTGACTGTATTGGCTGAAATGTTCAATAACTCTTGAATCATCCTACAGCATCGGGGTCACCAATGTATCACAAATAAAAACAGCAGAGGTGTTTTATGATAAGAAAAACCATAACAACTCATTTATTGTACTCAAAATGCGGTAAAAGTACTTATACGTAATTACAATTCCATGTCAGAACAGCCGCTTAAAGTGAACCCCAACTCAATGTCGGTGGTTGTGAATGATGTATATTTCCACCAATTACTTTACCCTACACTATGTTCTAATCTACTTTCCCTATTGTCAGGGCATCCAAGATATCCACTATATTCCAGACAGAGCCATTTCTAACCAATTTTCCTAGTGTTTGCTTTCAACAATTCAATTGACTTATCAATACCCTTGGGGCACCACGTACATCCTTAATCTACACCATCTGTCCTGGTCCAAATTGTACCTAAAATTGACACCAAACTTCTTTACATTTCACATAAACTTGCTGGGCATGGATTTCAAACTGCTAAAGGTTTGTAATCCATGTTCCAACCTATACTTGCACTGCTCCCCAACTCTTTTCCTCACTACATTGATGACTGGACCCATGCAGATCTCATGAACTTCAACAATTTCACTGTCAACTTTCACCCCACACTTAAATTCACTCAGAACAAATCTAATACATCTCTCACCTTTATTGATCTCTCTGTCTCCATCTCAGGACAGAGATTATTTACTACATCTTCTACAAACCCACCAACTCCCACAGTTACCTTAACTACACCTCTTCCTACCCTGTCACCTACAAGTACACAATTTGTTTGTATCAGCACCCCCAATTATGCCTCATCTGTACTCCTGATGAGATTTTCCACTCCATGTCATATGTGATGTCTGATTTTTTTCAGAAAGCAGGGCCTTCTCCCTCACTGCTATCAATAGAAACCTCACCACATCTCTTCTATGTCCCATATGTCTGTCATCACTCCATCATTCCCAAGACAGAACAGGGATAAAGATCCATAGTCCTCAACTGCTATTGCACCACCCCATGCCTCCAACACATCATTCCCCACCACTTTCACCATCTCCAATGGGATTTCACCACCAGGCACAGCTTTCTCTCTCCTCCATTCACCACTTTCCGCAGGAATTACTTTCTCTATGATTCCCTTGTACCTTTGTTCCTTCCCACTGATTCCCCCTCCAGGCATGTAATCCTGCAATCACACTAATCGTTAAACCTGACTTTCAATCTCTTTCCTCACCATTATTATGGGCCCTAAGTAGTCCTTCCAGGTGAAACAGTACATTGATGTTACTTATTGCCTCTGGTGCACCGAGTGCAATCTCATATCATTGGTGAGACCAGACGCAGACTGGGGGATTGCTTCATTGAGCAAGTTCATTCAACCTGCTGCAACATCCAAGATCGCTCTGCGTCCAGGCATTTAAATTCCACTAACATGAGAAAATCTGCAGATGCTGGAAACCCAAGTAAGACACACAAAATGCTGTAGAAATTCAGCAGGCAAGGCAGCTTCTACGGAAAATAGCAAACAGTTGATGTTTCGAGCAGAGACAGTTTGTCAGGACTGGGCAGGAAGGGAAATCAGAATAAGAAGGTAGAGGGAGGGGAGAAAGAAATACACAGTGGCAGATGATAGTTGAAACCAGGAGAGGGGAGGGGGTGAAGAAAACAGCAGGCTGATGCTTGGTGAAAGAGATAAAGGACTGGAGAAACATGATGGGAGAGGAAGAAAGGGGAGGGAGAGAAGCACCACAGGGAGATGATGGGCTGGTAAGGAGATAAGGTGAGAGAGGGAAACAGGAAACGGGAATGGTGAAGGAGACGAGGAGAGGGGCAAAATACTGGAAGTTTGAGTAAGCGATGTTCATGCCATCAGGCCGGAGGATACCCAGACAGAATATAAACTGTTGTTCCTCCACCTTAAGTGTGGCCTCATCGCAACAGTAGAGGAGGCCACGGACTGACACGTCGGAATGGGAATGGAAGATAGAATTGAAATGGATGGCCACTGGGAGATCCCATTTTTTTGAGGCAGACACAGTGAAGCCGCTTGGCGCAGCGGTCACCCAATCTACTTCGGATCTCACTAATATACAGGAGGTCACCCTGGGAGCATGAGATACAGTAGATGACTCCACAGATTCACAGGTGAAGTGTCGCCTTACCAGGAGGGACTGTTTGGGACACTGAATGGTAGTGAGGGAAGAGGTGTAGTGCGAGGTGTGGCACTTGTTCCACTTGCAAGGCTAAGTACCAGGAGGGAGATCAGTGGGGAGATACAAGTGGACAAGGGAGCTGCGTAAACAAGTGATCCCTGTGGAAAGGCCTCCTTCCCCCTTTCCAGTAGCCCACATTTTTCCATCCTCCCCACTTCCATTTTTCACAGTGTCAAAGGTTGTCATGAATGTGATGAGCCAAGAGGTTTGTTTCTGCTCAGTGATACTCAATGTCTCTATCTTTTATTATCATCTGAAAGGCAAAACGAAGAAGCAATAAATGCAGGCCTTGGTAGAAATGCTCACATCACAGCAGGTGGTTAAAAAAATTAGCATTTTCATACAAATATAATGAAAACTTGGAAATTTGCCCATAAAGGACAAAGTAATTGCTGGAACACTTCAAGACAGACATAGGCAGTTTTCGTATAATGCTATGAATATGGAACAGAAGTGTGTAAATAATGTTCATCTGTAGCAATGATTTAATTCAGTAGTGGAAATGGGACCAAGGTGGAATGGCATGGACTTGCTCCTAATATTTATGTTCCCTGTGTCTTTGACATGATTTCCAACCATTAGTTTCAGTGAGAGCAAGTATTCTCATACAGGCATCAGAGAGAAATTCTGGAAGGAAAACTGTGCTGGTTCTGCTATACTGGAAACAGATGTGCTTATGGCTTTCTTAATACTTAGAGAGCATGTTCAGGAAGCATTTAAGTAAACAAATAACCTATGTGTTATTTAGATTAAATCCAGGATGGCAAATTGCATGGATCCGGAGCAGTAGCACAGCTTCGGATTCTGAGTTGTATCCTCATCTTATGAATTTGCAAGAAAAGTTGCATTTCTATTTGAAGAGGATAGCAAGATGGAAAATGTATGTGGGGGAACATGACACACTTTTTTCTGAAAATAGAACATCTTACATTTGTTGCACTTCAGGTGACTCACTTTGTGCACATTATGACAAAATATACTCGACTGTAACATTTATTTGATTTTAAGGTATGAAAGTTTAAAAAGTGTCCTGCAACTGACTTTTACTTGGTTAAAAAGTCAGTGGTTTGATTCATCACTGATACTGTGGAGTATAAAATATGCATCTTAATAATTCATCTGAAGTTATCTTTACCCATCAGTGCTCTAACTTATTGTGCCATAGAATATTCTGTGTTATTCTCAGAACTGCATACTCACCCATGTACTTGAGTAGTGAAATCTTTGGATGTTATACAAGAGAAAACTGAAATAAAACACTGCCTTTAGTAAAACACTGAAAAAATTAATGACATCGAATTTCAGAATCAGAAAGAGGTATTATTGGCATATGATGTGAAATATGTAGCTTTGCAGCACTGGTACATTGCAATACATAATAAACAGCTATAAATGACTATAAGAAATAAATGTATATATATATCAATACTCTTCATGGTACTCCTGTAGAATTTTGTAAGAATCTTTGGTTACATACCAAGTCTGCTTGAACTTCTAATCAAATATAGTTGTTGACATGCCTTCCTTGTAACTTAATCAATATTTTGGACCCAATGTTCAAAGTAAATTTATTATCAAAGTACATATCTGTCACCATATACAACCCTGAGCTTCATTTTCGTGCAGGTATGCTCAATAAAACCATAATAGAAAAAAAAATAGTAGAGTAAATGAACGAATGCACTGACTTGGGCATTCAGCCAGTGTGCAAAAGACAAAATTGTGCAATTACAAAAAGAAATAAGTAATAATAATAATAAATAAATAAGCAATAAATATCAAGAACCTGAGATGAAGAGTCTTTGAAAGTTGTGGGAAGATTTCAGTGATGTAGCAAGTGAAGTTGAGTGAAGTTATCCCCTCTGGTTCAAGATCCTGATGGTTGAAAGGTAATAACTGCTCCTGAACTGAGTGGTGTAAGTACCTTCTTCCTGACGGTAGCGGTGAGAAGGGAACATGACCTGGATGGTGGAGGTACATGATGATGGATGCTGCCTTTCCACAGCGATGCTTTGTGTAGATGTGCTCAGTGGTAGGGAGAACTTTACCCATGATGGACTGGGCTGCACTGCTACTTTTTGTAGGATTTTCTATTCAAGGGGATCAGTGTTTCCATACCAGGCTGTGATGCTGCCAATCAATATGCTCTCCACCACTCATCTATAGAAGTTTGTCAAAGTTGTAAGTGCCATGCCGAATCTTCACAAACTCCAAAAGAACGAAAGGCACTGCCATGCTTTTTTTTTTTGAAATTGCACTTATGACCCAGGATAGATGTTCAGAGATGTTGACACCTAGGAGCTTAGACTGCTCACCTTTTCCACTGCTGATGAGGACTGGTGTGTTTTCCCTCAACTTCTGCTTCCTGAAGTCCATCATTTAATTCCTTGGTCTTACTGATGTTGAGTGCAAGTTCATTGTTGCAACACCACTCAACCAGCTGATCCATCTCACTCCTATACACTTCCTCGTCATCTTCTGGATTTTTGCCAACAATGGTTGTATCATTGGTAAAAGTATAGATGGCATTTGAGTTGTACCTAGCCAGACAGTTAGTGTAGAGAGAGTAGAGCAGTGGGCAAAGAGGTGCGCCATGTTGATTGTCAGTGAGGAGGATTGTGCAATAACTGTGGTCTCCCTGTGAGGAAGTCAAGGATCCATTTGCAGTGGGAAGTACAGAGGCCCAGGTTTTTGGAGCTTGTTTATTAGTACTGAGATATGATTGTGTTGAATGCTGAGCTGTAATCAATAAACAGCAGTCCGATGTAGGCATGCTATGTTCGACGGCTGATTGGAGAGCCAGTGAGATTGAATTTGCTGTAGACCGATTGTGGCGATAGGCAAATTGCAGCAGGTCCAGGTCTTGAAGTTGTTCCTGGCCATGACCAACCACTCAAACATTTCGTCACAGTAGGTGTGAGTATAACTAGGTGAATATCAGTGAGGCAGCTCACTCTGCTCTTCTTGGGCACTGGTATAATTGATGCCCTTTTGAAGTAGGTGGTAATTTCTAACTGCAGCAGTGAGAGACTGAAGATCTTCTTGAATACTCCTGCTAGCTGGTTAGCACAGTTTTTCAGTGCCCTAGCAGGTACACCTTCACAGCGTGATGGCTTGCAAGGATTCATCTTGCAAAGATGTTCTGACGTCGGCCTCCAAGACAGAGATTACAGAGTCTCCAGATGCTCAGGGACTTGTACAGTTATAGTTTTATTCTCCCTTTCAAAGTGTGCACAAAAAGCATTTAGCACATCTGAGAGTGAAGCACTAAGCCATTCATGATGTTAGGTTTTGACTTGTAGGAAGTAATGGCCTGAAAACCTTGCCATACATCTGATCCATTTCTAACTTCAATAGCAGTTTTTGTTTTTGCTCTTAATAACTCCCTCCATAGGTTGTAGCTGCTCTTTTTGTATCATTCTAGATTACCGGTCTTAAATGCTACAGATCTAGCCCTCAGCAGACTATGAATCTCCAGGTTCACCCACAGCATGTGGATGACTTCTGAGCAGTTTTTCAGAGCTTCTGACCCACCACCAGATGAAATTCTTCATTTGTCAATAAATACAAAAAGTATCTCAGGAGCCCCAAAGATGCGATTATAGCCCAAAGTCTTGTGCAGTTTTATGATTCTTTCAAGATTTGCTGGTCATTCCAATTTCTGTCTTACTTATTGGTGCAAATAATGTTACTGACCTAGGATTTACGTTTAGATTTGTCATCCATGACATTTGGATTTGGGCACTCTCAACAGCTCCGGTCACTAGATAACACTTTCATCTCCTTTTTTGGCTATTGCTTAAGATGAACCAGGTTTTCAACTTGAGGTCATTTTCCAAACCTATATCTCCATACTCTAGAAGATATATTAATTTCCTTAATAGTTTCCATTTTCATTATTGTTGAAGTCCACCTGATGCTGAAAACCTGAACTCAACACAGCTGCTGCTTGTAATGCATTAACTATGCCAGCTATTGTATGCAGTTCGATATGCCATTAGTTTGAATTTAGGAATTTTCCATTCCTGTTCATTTTAGGCATAGTCAGAAACCCTTAACTCTATCCTTGTTAAATTAAACCTGATAATTACAATTTTCCACCTTTGATAACCTTGACTTTATCCAAACCCATAAGCTAATTTCAACCAATGGCAATATCCATCTTTCTATCATGAAAGCTGGTCCAAGAACACTTTGAATTTAAAATGCTCACGCTCATGAATTTTTCCCTGCATGACCTCACACTCCCTATCTCTGGAACCTCCTCACACCTGCAATTTGTCAAGAACATAACATCTGTTTAATTTTGTGCACACTAATATCCAGCAGCTCAACATTGCTGGCTCTGGTTTTATCCGCCTACCTATGATTCCTTACTTTGTATTTTTTACCCCCACATTTTTCTCTTTTAGTTTAATCATTTACTTCAAACCTAACCTTGAAATCACCTGTGAAAATGTGTCCTTCCTTGGCTTAGTACAACTGATTTTGCTCCTAATGCTTACCCTAATGCTCCTGTAAAACATCTTGAGATAGTTAAAATGCCATTAAATTTAAGTTGTAAAATTTAATGTATGGTGTGAAGAACAAAATATGCAATATTTATAATGTTTCCAGGGATAGATTCAACTGGAAATATTAAGAACCAAATTACTAAATTGATGTCCCAACTTTGAAGATTCAATCATGACCTGCTTAAATATGATTTAAATTACTAATTTGCTAATAAAAGCTGCAATGATCTAAGTGAGTAAAGCAAGATGATTTCCAGATCATTGCTATTTCCTGAAAAATTAAGAACATCTATCCATCCAGCTTTGTATTGACTTCTAACTTCTACCCTAAACTTTTCCGTGGGGGTTGAAAGGACTTTAGAAAAGAATGAATACAGTCCTCAAAGTTGCTGGTGAACTCAGCAGGCCAGGCAGCATCTCTAGGAAGAGGTACAGTTGACTTTCAGGCCGAGACCCTTCGTCAGGTCCTGATGAAGGGTCTCGGCCTGAAACATCGACTGTACCTCTTCCTAGAGATGCTGCCTGGCCTGCTGAGTTCACCAGCAACTTTGATGTGTGTTGCTTGAATTTCCAGCATCTGCAGAATTCCTGTTGTTTGAATACAGTCCTCTCTGCTTTCGATGTGTATGTGATATGATTTCTTTGCAATATGTAGCAAGGGTGAAACCAACTCAATAAATTTCTTAGCTCTGTTTACTGAAAATTTGATAAACGTGTCCATGTGCAACTTACTGTACTTTACATAACAGTAACCACCGTATAAAGGCAACAATGGAGACTTTGCACAGTGATAATTTGTTTGCGCTGTTGATGAACATGAGTGGGTACAGTTGAAAACTGGAACAATCACAAGCAGATTCTAATATTCAATGTTCAAAGTTCAAAGAACAGTTATTATCAAAGGATATATACATTTATATAATCTTGGGATTCGTCTCCTAACAGGCAGCCACAAAACAAAGAAACCTCCAAAGAACCCATTTAAAAAAAGATCATCAAATAATCAATGCCAATGCGCAGAGAGAAAAGAAGACAAATCATTCAAACAATGAAAGCAAGCAAATTGCATTCGGGGCTGGAGCTTTATGAAAAACATGAAATCAAGCTTACAGCCACAGCTCATCGCAAACTGAGTAAATGTTGCGAGACCACAAATGCAAAGCCGGGCATTACAGCTGCCAAAACTGCATTTTAGTGTAGGGCTGAGCAAACATCATTGATCGGTGAACAGAACTGACCCTTGCCTCACCTCCGGTCCCAATACCCTGACCTTCTCAATCTGGCCCAGCTCTTAAATTGTCTTTAAATCAGGTCATTCCTTCCCCTCAGACTGTTCTGGGTCTGTACCCTGCCACCACCATTCAGCCCACACCCAACCTTTCCAATTCAGTCCAGAGCTTAAGTCAATCAAACATCGACACTTCCCTCGCACTCGAGGACGTCATGACTCTGCTTCGACTCTGACTCTGCTTGCCATAATCAGGCCTTCCCCACACCTCTGCCACTGCTTGTCTCTGCTTGCCTCGACCACCCTTTGCTTGCCTTTCCACTGTCAGCGTTGTTAGCACCGATTGTTATCAATGAAGTGTTTGTAATAAGGTATATGGTAGTTACCTTTGTTTTGTTTTCTGCCACCCATTAAGTAGTCACTAGGCATCACGAGTGCCAACTTAAACTGGGATCTCCAATTTTTACTTTCTAGTGGCCTTGGACAATTGTTAATTCTGTGGCCAATATATTAATACTGCCAGAAGATCTGAAGGTGCCCCAAATCACTGGAGCTTTTGATTAGTGACTACTTGCTAAGAACTGTTCATAGTTGCTGGCATGTTTAGTATATTGCAAGTGTTTTTTTTATATAATCGAGGGTGATGACAAATCCCTAGTGAGCAGAGCCAGTGAGATTAATCTGCTCTAAAAATATTGATATGTATTTTTGTGAATTCTTTGCATTTTGCAATGCATTTAATTGAAACTGATCTGAATCCATCTCTTCGATATTTGACAGCCATTTTCTTTTGATGACCAAGATTATTTGCGCCAAGAAGTGAAACAAAAATTGGAATGACCGGCAAATCTTCAAAGAAACATAAAACTGCACAAGGCTTCAGGCTATAAACTCAGCTTGGGGCTCCTGAGATACTTTCTGCATTCATCAACAAACCAAGAATTTCACTGGTGGTAGGTCAAAAGCAATGAAAAAATGCCCAGAAGTGTGTAGTAATAAGAGAAATTTTGAAGTTATTGCCAGGTGTATCAGCAACATTATCACCACTGTCTGTTTATCCTTTTAACTGGATATTTCCATTGGACTCACTGACAAATGTAAATCTTACTGATGCTCAGTTTGTCTATCAGCAGAGTAATGTGCTGCCTGTTCTTGTATCTCTTTCCTGCCTTCCATATGTACATATTGTTTTTGTTTCATACTGCATTACTCTCTTATATTCTCACTTACGATATGTTTTGGATTGGCCTTTGGGGCTTTCAATTTTGTGTCCTGTTACTCTCTGCCAAGTTGTTCCTGATATGTCTAATCTTTATTTCCTTCTGTCTTCAATTTTGCCCAAGATCCATTAAGGCAGTGCTATTTAAATAGATTTTTTATGAGTTTTCTGTGCAACTGTTTTGCCTGTGGAAAGATGCATAATAGGAGAGAGCAACATGTACTGTAACCTTCCTGCCAACATGATTACAAGCTTTGTTTCTCATGGCTAAGTGATTTTATTGTCATGCCCACCCTATATGGCAAGTAAGCAATTCCCTAATCCGAAAGGATCAATTTTCACTCTTTACTGTCTTTTAGAATAGGGTCAATAGTTTTGGTGCCTTAAAACCAGCAGACTTGCTGCCCAACTGAATGCAGCAAAGAAGCTAAACTGAGCTATGGAATTTCCTCTGCCATTCGATAGGATCATCCCTGATCATTTACCTCACTAATCTCCCTTCCTGCACTAATCTCACATCTCTTCAATCCCCAAGTTTTCAAAAACTCTTAAATCTTAGTCTTGAATATATTCAGCCAGTCAGATGCTATGTTCTTTTTTGGATAGAGAATTAACGACCCTGTGGGGGAAGAAATTTCTCCATTTATATCCTGAATGGCCACTCATGTATATTGAGATGATGCTCCCTAGTTTCAGACATGTTCAAACCGACTACTATTCTATCAAGCTATGTTAATGTGCTAAAGGCATGAAATTGATTATCGGGGATCAATTTATTAACCCTTACCCATGCAATATACTTCATGAGGTTTCACCAGGGGTCAACATAACCACTCTACTCATTTACTCAATCCTATTGAAATAAAGTCTAGCATAATACCTGTCTTTCCCATTGCCTCCTGATGACCAATATTAACTTTCAGTGATTTGTGAATAAAGTTGTCGAGTTTCCTCAGAATAGCAAGATCGTTCAAACTCTTACAGTTTAAAACTCTACTCTCCTATTGTTTTTTCTCAGCCAAGTGGATGACCTCACATATTTTTTACATTATGTTCCACTTGTTGTGTCAATGTCCATTCACCTAACTTGGGTATGTTATCCTTAAATGTTCTTTGCAACCTTAACCTGCCTCCTGGCTTGGTATCATCAACAAACCTGGATTACTTACACACAATCCCCTCATTTAAATCACAGATACATGCTGTGAGTTGCTATGACTCTAGCACTGAGTCCTCAGTCACCCCATTTGCCACAGCATCTAATTCAAAACTTTCCCACTTACACTGAGTGGCCACTTTATTAGGTACCTTCTGTACCTAATAAAGTCACCGAGTGTCTGTTCATGGTCTTCTGCTGCTGTAGCCCATCCACTTCAAGTTTCAATGTGTTGTGCATTCAGAGATGCTCTTCTGCACACCACTGTTGTAACACATGGATATTTGAGTTGCTGACACCTTCCTGTCAGCTTGAACCAGTCCCACCATTCTCCTCTGACCTATCTTACTTACAGAACTGCCATTCACTAGATTCTTTTTTGTTCTTTGCACCATTCTCTGCATATTCTAGAAACTGTTGTGTTTGTCAAGCTGACAGGAAGGCAACAGAATTCAAGAAACCATGTGTTACAACAGTGGTGTGCAGAAGAGCATCTCTGAATGCTAAACATGTTGAAACTCGAAGTGGATGCGCTACAGTAGCTGAAGACTAGGAGATAAACAGTTTCTGAGATACTAAAATCACCCCTTCAGCCACCAACAATCATTCCACAGTCAAAGATATTTAAATCACATTTCTTCACCATTTTGATATTTGGTCTGAAACTCTTGACCATATTTGCATGTTTTTTATATTGTGTTGCTGCCACATGTTTGGCTGATTATATATTTGTACTTATCAAGTGGCTAATGAGTGTATATCCTCAGTTTTTTATTAACCAGTCTTCAATCCAAGCCAATCCATTTTACTGCGTACCATATATTCCAATCTAGTGTAATCACTCTTCTGCAGTATTAATCAAAGAATTGCCACTTTAAAAAAAGGTGTCCAAATGAACCAATACTTCAGACAAAATGTCCTTTTTAATAGATAGGTAAGGTCTTTTGGTATACATGCAGTCTATTTCAGGTAGTAATTGACTGGACGCAATGCTTTGGAAGCTCAATTATTCTCATGACTGCATGATCAATGAAGCAAAGGTTAAGTCTTATTTATTTGTGTAGACTTTGACTTTTAAAAAATGTAGGCTTCTGTTTCACTGGGTTCACAGCTTGAATAATTATAACCATGCCAAGCCTTGTGACTTATCCAGCCAACAACATTTCCAAACCCCAGCAGGATCTGGACTGGCTGGAAAAATGAGCTGAAAAGCTGAAAAGATGGAATTCAATGCAGACAAGTGTGAGATGTTGCACTTTGGGAGGTCTTACACAGAGAATGGTAGGGCATTAAGAAGTGTGGTACGACAAAGGTATCTGGAAATACAGATCCATAATTCTTTGAATGTAAAATCACAGGTAGATAGAGATGTAAAAAGAGTTTTGGCACATTGGTCTTCATAAACCAAAGTATTTAGTACAGGAATTGGGATGTTATGATGAAGTTGTATAAGTTGTTGGTGAGGACTAATTTGGAGTATAGTGTGCAGTTCTGGTCACCTACCTACAGGAAACTAATCAATGAGATTGAAAGAGTGTAGAGAAAATTTACAAGGTTGTTGTAAATTTTACAAGGAAAATTTAAGGACCTGACTTATTGGGAAAGGTTGAATGGATTAAAACTTTATTCCCTAGTGTGTAGGAGAATGTGGGGAGATTTGATAGAGATTTACAAAATTATGAGAGGTATTGATAGGACAAATGCAAGCAGGCTTTTTGAACTGAGTTTGAGTGAAGCTAAAACTAAAAGTCATGGGTTAAGAGCAAAAGGTCAAATGTTAATGGGGACCATCAGGGGAACTTCTTTGCTCAGAGGATGGTGAGAGTGTGGAACGAGCTGCCAGTGGAAGTGGTGGATGCAGGTTTGATTTCAACACTTCTGTTGAAATGATAAGATTGTACATGGATGGGAGGGGTATGAAGAACTATGTTCTTGGTGGAAGTCAATAGGAGTAGGCAGATCAATAGTTTGACATGGATTAGATGAGCTGAAGGGACTGTTTTTGTGTTGTATTCTTCTGTGACCTGTGGGTTCTTTGTGAGGATAACTGTTTAATCCTTAAGACCTCTCATGATGAAAGCAGGAGGAGACACAGCCACTAAAAGAAATGCTGGGGTGAGATCACTTTAACAGCCCGGTGAGTGGTGTGTGAGCTCTTTCAAAATTCAAGAAGAATTACTAAAATGTTCCATTACCCGTGCACTTACTTACACAATTAGCTGCAGGGCAGAAAATAATTCTGGATGAGTACATCAAAGCAACATTTTGATTTCTTGCTGTACAAATATACCATGTAAACCACTGGAAGCTATTACATGTTTGGACATTAGCAGCTAAAATAATGTTAATATAAACGTATATTTTAATCAGTGAAATTGAATCTGTAGGAGGAAGCATACTTTCATAAAAGAGGTCAGAACCAAGTTGAAACACAAGTGTTGTCACATAGCCCATGTTAGAGTGTTCAATTATCCATTCAGGCAAAAGCTATCACCTGATGTTCTGACTGAAGTGTAAAGTTGAGAGTAGGAGCTTCCCATATTTCTGTCAATTTCAGAATAACAACACATACAGCTAGAATTTCAACTACTAAGTGACCTCCAAACTTGTTCGAGAATTGTTTAAGATCTGTTTAAGAATATATCAAAAATCAGAGCAGAGGTGGGCTTGAGGTTGTTTGGGCTTTCAGTGAGAATTTTGTTGATTGGATCTTTAGCCTCAGCTTTACTTTCCTGCTTGAGATTGTGCACCCTTGTTCTAGAAATGCCCTACATCCAGTTTTCCTGTTCCTTTCAGCATTTTCTAAGTAGCATTCTGATCCTCTCTCCGCCTTCTAAGCAGTAGTGAATACAAGCTTACTCAACATAATCTCTGCCCCTTTGGAAGTCCAAAATAAGGCCATCCCAAGAATCAGTCTGGTGAACATTTATTACACTCTCTTGATGATGAGTTTATCTTTTATTAGGGTAAGAAGCTCAAAATTGCACTATGCAACTTCTTACCAACATTATACATAATTGTGGCAAACTATCTAGCTCATTTAATTAAATCTCATAGCTATAAAGACCAACGTAATATATCATCATAAACTCTTGCTATGCCTGCATGCTCACTTTTCAATGACTGGATTAGAATAGCATTCACTCTTGTACATCAACACTCCCTGAGCTAACTCTTCCAAATAATAGCAACTCACATCAAAGTTGCTGGTGAACACAGCAGGCCAGGCAACATCTGTAGGAAGAGGTGCAGTCGACGTTTCAGGCCGAGACCCTTCGTCAGGACTAACTGAAGGAAGAGTTAGTAAGAGATTTCTTACTTCAAAATCTCTTACTAACTCTTCCTTCAGTTAGTCCTGACGAAGGGTCTCGGCCTGAAACGTCGACTGCACCTCTTCCTACCGATGCTGCCTGGCCTGCTGCATTCACCAGCAACTTTGATGTGTGTTGCTTGAATTTCCAGCATCTGCAGAATTCCTGTTGTTTTGTTCTTCCAAATAATAAGCATCTTTATGTTTTATCTGTTGGGCTGACACTGTTAATTCGTCTTGGATTTCTGCTACAGTCCATACTGACTGAGATTGAAATGCTATAATGGGGCTCTGGGGGCCTCTACAGCCAACTGAAATATTGGGGTGAATCTGAGGAAAGATTTTATCTCATTGAATCAAATAAATCCATTCTACTTCAACCACAATGAAAATTTTTATGAAGAAAGGCTACAATACTGATGCTTTGTTTTGCAATAATTGTGCCTTAAAAAAATGAAAGCATCAGTGGCTTTGACCCTCTAAATATGCTTTATATTTTTGCATAACTTTATGTTCTTCTTTCCACTACTGGCTATTCTTCCAGCTCTCAATGTCCCACTTCTGAAGTTCCCTCTCTTTTCCAGATCTCATTTTTTAATTCCTTAAGAAACAATTTCCAAACCAACTCCTTGACCTAGTTGTCTATTTTATTGTGTTGCTCAGTGTTGAACATATATTGTTATGCTCCTTCAAAGAACCCTGGGGCAGCTTACCTCAAAGGAATCATAAAAGCATAACGGCTTGCATTCAGATGGTGCCTTTCACAACCACAGAATGTTTCAAAGCAATTCTCAGCTAATGGACTTCTGGAATGCCCTCACTGTTACAATATAGGACTTACAGAATTGTATCAAATCCAATTTATCATACAAATAGAAGGGACGTTCAGAAATGATTCCCTATGTTACTGGAGACAACATCATTCAAGGACAGAGCTGTTTGAGCATGACTCACCACCAATGGACAAGACATGGCCAATGAATGCCAGTTACTGCTTATATCACCCGTCACAAGAACAATGCAAAACATAAACATTATCAGGACTTATTGTTACTACCAGTTGCCTAAAATAGTAAGACTACCCCACCTCTACTCAAACAACAGGAAGGCACACAGGAGGCTATAGAATGAAACCTCCCAGTAAGGAAATTAATTTTAAATATTAATTTTTACTTATTTTACTAGATGCTGATTCTATTTCATTTCATTTGCAGCACTGACTGAAAATAAGTTCCTTAACAATATTCTTGAAACACCAATTTTTTTATAGCCTGCTGTGGCCTCTTTTTATGTTGTCCTGGTTTTCCTGGAAATAGCTGGCATGACGTTAGCTACAATAGAACATCCTGAATTTGCAGAGAGGAACGCTGTTGCAGTAAGTGTCCATCTTACTTGTTCATCAAAAGCCGATCACCCATGCTAGCCCATTCAAGAAGCATTTCTACCTTTTCACTAGCAGCCACTTAGTGATGATGTCATGGTGCTAGAAGAGTATAAATCTAGCACGCTGTAAACATGGGGTCTCTTTTCACTCTCTGGGTCACCACAGACTTGGGTCATAACAGTTGCCTGGAAACGGTGAACATTAGAAGAGTACTGTAATAGGTGGGCTCGAGCACATATTTTAGATAAGTACTTGCCACTGTGTGTAACTTAAAGGGTACTGAATGTTTGGTGTTTGTCTTGTCCTGTAAATAAATAGTTAACTTACTTACCAGTAGTGAATGACCCCATTCACTGAACCCCAAACATGATTTCACACAAGAACACAAGAAGAATGGGGTACAAGTGGGCTGACCTTCTATTTAATATGGTCACAACAGGATTTCAGTAATGCCCCCGTGCAAAGGGAAAAACACAGACTTGGAATGAACAAGAAAGGAGGGAGGCAGAAAAAAAGAAATTATAGGCCAGTTAGCCTGATCTCAGTGGTTGGGAAGATGCTGAAGTCAATCGTTAAGGGTGAGTGAGGTCTTCGGGTAATTGGAGGCACACGATAAAACAGGTTGTAGGCAGCATGGTTTACTTAAGGAAAAGTCTTGTCTGACAAATCTATTGGAACTCTTTGAAGAAATAACAAGCAGGATAGACAATGGAGAATTGGTGGATGTTGTGTACTTGGATTTTCAGAAGGCCTTTCACAAGTTGCCACATATGAGGCTGCTTACCAAGTTAAGAGTCTATGGTATTACAAGAAAGATACTAGTATAGTTAGAGTGTTGGCTAACAGGCAGAAGGCAAAGAATGGTAAAAAAGGGAACCTTTTTTGGTGGGCTGCCAGTGGCTAGTGGTGTTCTGCAGGGGTCAGTATGGGAACCAATTCATTTTACATTGTATGTCAATGATTTGGATGATGCAATTGATGGCTTTGTGGCCAAGTTTCTGGACGGTACGAAGAACAGTGGAGGGGCAGGTAGTGTTCTGCATGGAGACTGCAGAACTTAGACAGGCTCAGACAATGGGCAAAGAAGTGGCAGATGTCAGGAATGAAAGTGTAGACTATTATATAAGCAGTGAATAAATCCAAAAATCTGAAGTACAAAGGACCTGACAGTCCTCTTACAAGGTTGAGTCAGGGTGAGGAAGGTAAATGCAATGTTAGCATTCATTTTGAGAGGACTAGAATATCAAATCAAGTCAAGTCAAGTCAAGTGAAGTTTAATGTCATTTATTGCATGAATATAATGTATATAACCATATACTATACAGTATATAGAAACAAGACGTTTCTCTGAACCAGGGTGTAAAGCAAATAACACGATAACATGTGAAGGTAAAAATAAAATCTACAGATGAATCACACATTAATAACAAAGTAAAATGCATTAATATTAAATTAAAATATTGTAAGGTACCGAACATATTAACTAGTGACAGTTCAAATATGATGTGGCTGGGAGTTCAGAAGCCTAATGTCCTGAGGAAGAAATAGTTTCCCATCCTGACCATTCTTGTTTTAATGCATTGGAGTCTCCTGCCTGATGATAGAAAGTCAAAGAGGATGCTGAATGGATGGGTGGGATCCTTAATAATATTAAGGGCCCTGTGAATGCAGCGCTCCTGATAAATATTCCTGACGGATGGTAGAGGGACCCCTATGATCCTCTCAGCTGTTCTCACAGACCTTGAAGGGACTTCCGGTCCAATGCTTGACTGCTTCCATATCAGATGGAGATGCAACTTGTCAGGATGCTCTCAATGGTGCTCCTGTAAAATGCAGTTAAGAGGGGGATGGGATCCTTGCTTGCTTCAATCTTCGTAAGAAGTGAAGGCGCTGCTGTGCCTTCTTGATCAGGGAGATGATATTAAAGGACCAGGTGAGGTCATCCATTATTTGAACTCCCAGGACTTCGGTGCAGTCTACGGAGCAGCCATGAATGGTTTGTCTGCACCTTCCACAATGATTTCCTTTGTCTTCTCCACATTCAGGATTAGGTTATTCTTTTCACACCAATCCACCAGCCAATCCACTTCCTCTCTATACTCCAGTCTCATCATCATTCTTGTTAAGGCCAATCACTGTAGTGTCATTTGCAAAACTTGATGACATGGTTTGAGCTGGATCCTGCGATGCGGTTATTTGTCAGCAGTGTGAACAGCAGCGGGCTGAGCTTACAGCCTTGGGGAACGCCAGTGTTCAGTGTAATGGGATGAGAGACCTTGCTGCCCACACAGACTGACTGTCCCCTTTTTGTTAAGAAGTCCAATATCCAATTGCAGAGGGAGGTGTTGAGACCCAGCGAGGACTGTTTCCCCAGTTTCTCCGGTATGATAGTGTTGAACACTGAACTAAAGTCTGACATATAAGACCCCATTTATAAAACAGTACAAAAGAATATAAAAGCAGAAATATAATGCTGAGGCTTTATAGGCCCTGGTGAGGCCTCACATGGTGAGCAGTTTTGCAGGCCCTTAATTAAGAAAGGATGTGCTGACGTCGGAGGAGTTCAGAGGAGGTTCACGAGAATAATTCCAAAAGTGAAAAGTTTATTGTATGAGGAGTGTTTGATGACTCTGGGCCTATATTCACTGAAATTTAAAAGAATGAGGGGGCTCTCATTGAAACCTATTGAATGTAGAAAGGCCTCGATAGAATGGATGTGGAGAGGGTGCTTTCTATAGTGGATCAGTCTACGACTAGAGGGTACAACTAGAGGGACATCCACTGAGAACGGAAATGAGAAGAAATTTCTTGAACCGGAGGGTTGTGATTCCGTGTACATTGCTCAGGCAGCTGTGGAGGCCAGGTCACTGGGTGTATTTAAGGCAGAGGTTGATAGGTCCTTGATTAGTCAGGGCATGAAGGAATATGGAAAGAAGTCAGGAGAATGGGGTTGAAAGGCAAAGTGGGTTAACCATGATGAAATGGCAGAGCAGACTCGATGGGTCAAATGGTCTAATTCTGCTCCCATGTCTTATGGTCTTATGCTCTTATAAAGCATTCACATGAGTTTTAGTAAGAACTGTACAGAACAAAGGAAAACATTAAATGCTGGGCCAACGGGACCGCTAACTAAAATCTCTCAAGCTAACTAAATGACAACGGCATCACTGTGGCTTGAAAGCAGTAACCTAGAACTAAATTAATACCACTTCTTTAACAGCGTCTACCTAAATCACCAACCTTCTGTCCTGGGACATAAACTAAGGTAAACAGGGATCGTTGCAATTGCTGTGCTTTGATTAAGACCTGACAAGACTGAAACAAAACGAAGGGAGTTAAATACATTTACAAAGAAAGCCTAATTGGCTGGAATGTGTAGTCTCATGTGTATGATTGTCACCACCTTTCAGCTGCCTACCTAAAGAGAGCACCCAGACTCGGTGGCTGTGATATGATAATGGCTGATCTCTACTGGTCTCAATTCCTCTTGTGTGTCATTCCTCTTTACCCTACTATTCTGCAGTGAGACAAATATTTTCTGTATGTTTCTCCATTTTAAGTTCTGCTCGTGATCCAGCTTCTACCATGTTCTACCAAGAATACCAGAGACAATTACAAAACACTCCACAGATAAAGTATAATCTGGATAACTCTGTACATATTGATCCAGATGACATTGTAAATGTGGTAGTACAATTTGTTTTGATAGTTCGGGTTAGGAAGTGAAACAATTTTTAAAATTCATTTTGCAGACCAGTATCTTATCAGCACAGAGTGAAATTGCAAGTTATCAACTCCATGCACAGAAAGTGAACTGCTAATCTATATAAACACATATTGTTGCTCAAAAAACTTTATTTTGGCAAGTAAGAGTATGCAAGTTACTCCTGATGCTTAAAAGTAATGAACATTCTCTATTATCTCACTCTTTAATTCTTATGGAGAGTGAGTACGTTTGAGTACAATCGGGAAATATGTCCTGGTGAAAGGTCTCGGCCCGAAACGGCAACTGTACTCTTTTCCATAGATGCTGCCTGTCCTGCTGGGTTCCTCCAACATTTTCTGTGTGTTGCTTGGATTTCCAGCATCTGCAGATTTTCTGGTTTCGGAAATATGTTGAGTGTTACTGTGATCTCTGGATAGTTTCCAATGGAGTGTGGATAAGTTGTATTCACTTTATCTTTCATGCTCATGCATACTTCAAAATATTCTTCTGAGTGACCACCATCTGGAGACCAAATGTGTAGTTGCACATTTCTGCTTCAACAAAGTTTACACCCAGGCTTTCAGTCAACCTAAAGTGACCTTTACCACCATCTGTGCACAACAAGCAAGGCTATTGAATGACTCCACCCAGGCAGTGCGATGCCTCTATAAAAATAGCATCACAAAATAACAGCAGGTTGCAAGCTTTCCTGTGGATGATACTTGAAGAATGAACAGAAAACAAGTACTCAAAAAGAAAGGGCTTCTGAACGACAGCAGTGTTCTGGATGAATGGTTGCAAGCTATCGAATTCAAAATATACTGGTCTTCATGGGGCAGAACAGGTTGGCAAAGAACAAAAGAATTGTATTCTGGCTCAAGAGGAAGTGATAAAAATGGAAACATGAACGATTTGAAAGCTCTTCAATATTTCATTCTCATATGCATGTGACTGTAAATGTTCCCTGACAGATTTTTAAAAAATTCATTCATTAGATATGGGCATCACCAGTAAAGCAGACATGTGCTGTCCCCTGTGGCGATGTGGGGAGCTACCCTCATCACTCTTCAGACCATGGAATGAAAGTTTTTGCACACTATTATAGAGCCGAGAGATTTCAGGCTGGGAATACTGAACAAATGTCACTATATTTCAAAGGCTGCATTTAGAGCACTGGAGAACATTTCATTACATTTCTATTGCAAATATTTTTTATGATGGAAGGTTTCAAAACTCACGATGAATCCAGCATGATATTTTAAAAACTTACTTATGGGTAGAGGAAAGAAAAACACAACTATTGGTCTTCAGTGTTCCAGTCTGTCATTATATTTAAATATTCACAGTCATCGTGAGCACCTAAGTTGAATAAAATGAACACTTCCTCATAGACTTCTTCTCAATTTCAATTGTAGCACGCCAACATTGAACGTATTTTTATTGACTTTAAAGTTCAAAAGTTCAAAGTTCGAAGTAAATTTATTATCAAAGTACATATATGTCACCATATACTATCCTGATATTCATTTTTGATGGTATACTATTCTATTGAATAATAGCTATAACAGAATCGATGAAAGGCTGCATCAACTTGGACATTGAACCAGTGTGCAAAAAACAACGAAGTGTGCAAATATAAAAAAGAAAGAAAGAATAATAATAAATAAATAAGCAATAAATATGAGTCAATTGATTATGGGAACATTACAATAATGGGGCTTGAAGTTGAGTGAGGTCAACCCCTTTGGTTCAAGAGCCTGATGGTCGAAGGGTAGTAACTGTTTATGAACATGAGGCTCCTATATCTTCTTCCTGATGGCAGCAGTGAGAAGAGAATACGTCCTGAATGGTGGGGGTCCCTGATGGTGGATGCTGCTTTCCTACAACAACGTTTCATGTAGACATGCTCAATGGTGGGGTGGGCTTTGCCTGTGATGGACTGGGCAATATCCACAACTACTTGGAGAAAATTTAATTTAAGGGCATTGTTTTTCCCATACAAGGTTGTGATGCAGCCGGCCTATATACTGTCCATTACATATCTATAGAAGATTGTCAAAGCTTTAAATGTCATGCCAAATCTTTGCAAACTCCAAAGGAAGCAGAGGTGCTACTGTGCTTTCTTTGTAATTGTACTTATGTGCTGGGCCCAGGACAGGTCCTCTGAAATAATAACACCCATGAATTTAAAGTTGCTGACTCTCTCCACCTCTGATCGTCTGATGAAGACAAGGTCATGAACCTCTGGTTTCCTTCTCCTGAAGTCAATAATCAGCTCCTTGCTCTTGCGGACATTGAATGAGAGGTTGTTGTTATGGCACCACTAAGGCAGATTTTTAATCTCCTTCAGTCTCCACTGATTCATCACCACCGTTGGTTCGGACTACGACAGTGGTGTTGTCAGCAAACTTGAATATGACATTGGGGCTGGGCTTAGTCACATGGTCATAAGTGTAAAGTGAGTAGAGCAGGGGGCTAAGCACACAGCCTTGTAGTGCACCTGTGCTGATGGAGATCGTGGAGGAGATGATGTTGCCAATCCGAATTGACTGGGATCTGCAAGTGAGGAAATTGAAGATCCAATTTCACAAGGAGGTATTGCGGCTAAGGTTTTGGAGCTTATTGATTAGTTCTGATGGGATGATGGTATTAAATGCTGAGTTGTGATTGATAAACAGCATCCTACTGTATGCATCTTTGTCATCTAGATGTTGCAGTGTTGAGTGAAGAGCTAATGAGCAATCAGCAGAGACAAAAACTTCAGAAGGAATACTGAATTGGGAAGTTGTCCTACTAGATTGTACAATATTGTTAGTTCCTGAAGATAAACAAAATATGGAAGAAGTCTGCCATCCTGGAAGAGGAGGTTTCAAAGAAATAAGCTAATAGGTGTCAATAAAATACCTCAGTACTTGGAACAGTATCGCAATAATAAGGAGATTAATAAATAACATTCCATGTGCGGCAAATTCATCTTTGTACTCCAGAAATGGTTAACATCATTTCAGACCCAAATGAATAGCATGGCTTTATAAATGTGCTGTCTGTCAAATTAGGGCAGTCTTTCAACTTGCTCTCTGGGCATGTCTCATGTTATGAGATACCTTATAATTCTAGAAAACACATTTCCAGGCAGAATTTAATTACTGTGGATGCTGGAAATCCAGGCAACACACACAATGTGCCAGAGGAATTGAGCAGGCTAGGCAGTACCTATGGAAAAGAGTACAGTCGACATTTCGGTCTGAGACCTTGCATCAGGATTGGGGAAAAAAGATGAGAAGTCAGAGTAAGAAGTGGTGGGGAAGAAATACAAGGTGGTAGGTGAAAGCTGAAACTGGGAGTGGGGGTAGGAGTGAGGTGAAGAGCTGGGAAGTTGATTGGCGAAAGAGATTAAGGGCTGGAGTGGGGGTAAACTGACAGGATAGAAGACCATGGAAGAAAGGGAAAGGGTGGGGATGGGGAAGAGCACCAGAAACAGATGATGGGTAAGTAAGGAGATAAGGTGAGAGAGAGATAAATGGGAATGGGGATTGAAGGAGAGGATGGGAGGCCATTACCGGAAGTTCGAGAAATTGATGTTCATGCCATCAGGTTTGAAGCTATCTAGACGGAATATAAGGTGTTGCTCCTCCAACATGAGTGTGGCCTCATCACGGTGTTAGAGGAAGCTACGGACTGATGTGTCAGAATAGGAATGGGAAGTAGAATTAAAATGGGTGGCTACCAGGAGATCCTGATTTTTCTGTCGCTCCTTAGGTGCTTGGTGAAACCATTTCCCAATCTATGTTCGGTCTCACCGATATATTGGAGTCCACACCAGGAGCACTGGATATAGTAAATGACCCCAACAGGCCGAAAAATCCAGGGCAAGCATTAAAAAGGGCCACTTTTCAGCATAATTGTATAAGGGCTAGGAGAGTTGTAAAAGAGCGCCTGAAGGCTTTGTGTGTCAATGAAAGGAGCATTCGTAATAAGGTGGATGAATTGAAAGTGCAGATTGTTATTAATGATTATGATATAGTTGGGATCACAGAGACATGGCTCCATGGTGACCAAGGATAGGAGCTCAACGTTCAGGGATATTCAATATTCAGGAGGGATAGACATGAAGGAAGGGGAGGTGGGGTGGCGTTGCTGGTTAAAGAAGAGATTAACGCAATAGAAAGGAAGGACATAAGCCGGGAAGATGTGGAATTGATATGGGTAGAGCTGCGTAACACTAAGGAGCAGAAGACGCTGGTGGGAGTTGTGTACAGGCCACCTAAGAGTAGTAGTGAGGTTGGAGATGGTATTAAACAGGAAATTAGAAATGTGTGCAATAAATGAACAGCAGTTATAATGGGTGACTACAATCTACATGTAGATTGGGTGAATCATATTGGTAAAGGTGCTGAGGAAGAGGATTTCTTGGAATGTATGCGGGATGGTTTTTTGAACCAACATGTCGAGGAACCAACTAGAGAGCAGGCTATTCTGGACTGGGTTTTGAGCAATGAGGAAGGGTTAATTAGCAATCTTGTCGTGAGAGGCCCCATGGGTAAGAGTGACCATAATATGGTGGAATTCTTCATTAAGATGGAGAGTGACATAGTTAATTCAGAAACAAAGGTTCTGAACTTAAAGAGGGGTAACTTTGAAGGTATGAGACGTGAATTAGCTAAGATAGACTGGCAAATGACACTTAAAGGATTGACGGTGGATATGCAATGGCAAGCATTTAAAGGTTGCATGGATGAACTACAACAATTGTTCATCCCAGTTTGGCAAAAGAATAAATCAAGGAAGGTAGTGCACCTGTGGCTGACAAGAGAAATTAGGGATAATATCAATTCCAAAGAAGAAGCATACAAATTAGCCAGAGAAAGTGGCTCACCTGAGGACTGGGAGAAATTCAGAGTTCAGCAGAGGAGGACAAAGGGCTTAATTAGGAAGGGGAAAAAAGATTATGAGAGAAAACTGGCAGGGAACATAAAAACGGACTGTAAAAGCTTTTATAGATATGCAAAAAGGAAAAGACTGGTAAAGACAAATGTAGGTCCCCTGCAGACAGAAACAGCTGAATTGATTATGGGGAGCAAGGACATGGCAGACCAGTTGAATAATTACTTTGGTTCTGTCTTCACTAAGGAGGACATAAATAATCTTCCAGAAATAGTAAGGGACAGAGGGTCCAGTGAGATGGAGGAACTGAGCGAAATACATGTTAGTAGGGAAGTGGTGTTAGGTAAATTGAAGGGATTGAAGGCAGATAAATCCCCAGGGCCAGATGGTCTGCATCCAAGAGTGCTTAAGGAAGTAGCCCAAGAAATAGTGGATGCATTAGTGATAATTTTTCAAAACTCGTTAGATTCTGGACTAGTTCCTGAGGATTGGAGGGTGGCTAATGTAACCCCACTTTTTAAAAAAGGAGGGAGAGAGAAACCGGGGAATTATAGACTGGTTAGCCTAACGTCGGTGGTGGGGAAACTGCTGGAGTCATTTATCAAGGATGTGATAACAGCACATTTGGAAAGCGGTGAAATGATCGAACAAAGTCAGCATGGATTTGTGAAAGGAAAATCATGTCTGACGAATCTCATAGAATTTTTTGAGGATGTAACTAGTAGAGTGGATAGGGGAGAACCAGTGGATGTGGTATATTTGGATTTTCAAAAGGCTTTTGACAAGGTCCCACACAGGAGATTAGTGTGCAAACTTAAAGCACATGGTATTGTGGGTAAGGTATTGGTGTGGATGGAGAATTGGTTAGCAGACAGGAAGCAAAGAGTGGGAATAAACGGGACCTTTTCAGAATGGCAGGCGCTGACTAGTGGGGTACCGCAAGGCTCAGTGCTGGGACCCCAGTTGTTTACAATATATATTAATGACTTGGATGAGGGAATTAAATGCAGCATCTCCAAGTTTGCGGATGACACGAAGCTGGGTGGCAGTGTTAGCTGTGAGGAGGATGCTAAGAGGATGCAGAGTGACCTGGATAGGTTGGGTGAGTGGGCAAATTCATGGCAGATGCAATTTAATGTGGATAAATGTGAAGTTATCCACTTTGATGGCAAAAATAGGAAAACAGATTATTATCTGAATGGTGGCCGATTAGGAAAAGGGGAGGTGCAACGAGACCTGGGTGTCATTATACACCAGTCATTGAAAGTGGGCATGCAGGTACAGCAGGCGGTGAAGAAGGCGAATGGTATGCTGGCATTTATAGCGAGAGGATTCGAGTACAGGAGCAGGGAGGTACTACTGCAGTTGTACAAGGCCTTGGTGAGACCACACCTGGAGTATTGTGTGCAGTTTTGGTTCCCTAATCTGAGGAAAGACATCCTTGCCATAGAGGGAGTACAAAGAAGGTTCACCAGATTGATTCCTGGGATGGCAGGACTTTCATATGAAGAAAGACTGGATGAACTGGGCTTGTACTCGTTGGAATTTAGAAGATTGAGGGGGGATCTGATTGAAATGTATAAAATCCTAAAGAGATTGGACAGGCTAGATGCAGGAAGATTGTTCCCGATGTTGGGGAATTCCAGAACGAGGGGTCACAGTTTGAGGATAAAGGGGAAGCCTTTTAGGACCGAGATTAGGAAAAACTTCTTCACACAGAGAGTGGTGAATCTGTGGAATTCTCTGCCACAGGAAACAGTTGAGGCCAGTTCATTGGCTATATTTAAGAGGGAGTTAGATATGGCCCTTGTGGCTACGGGGGTCAGGGGGTATGGAGGGAAGGCTGGGGCGGGGTTCTGAGTTGGATGATCAGCCATGATCATAATAAATGGCGGTGCAGGCTCGAAGGGCCGAATGGCCTACTCCTGCACCTATTTTCTATGTTTCTATGTTTCTACTCACAGGTGAAGTGTCGTCTCACCTGTTAGAACTGTTGGGGCCCTGAATGGTAGGGAGGGAGGAGATGTAGAGGCAGTTGTGGCATTTCTTTCGCTTGCAAGGATAAGTGCCAGGAAGGAGATCGGTGGGGAGGGTTGAATGTACAAGGGAGCAATACCTGTGGAAAGCAGAAAGTGGAGGGGAGGAAAATATGTGTTTGTTGATGTGATTCCATTGGAAATGGCTGATGTCATGGAGAATTATGTGCTGGATGCGGAAGCTGATGGGGTCACAGGTAAGGACAAGAAGAACCCTTTCCCTGGTGGGGTAGCAGAACGATTGGGTGAGGGTAGACATGCACAAAATGGAAGAGATGTGGTTGAGGGCAGCATTAATGATGGAGGATGGGAAGCTCCTTTCTTTGAAGAAGGAGGACATCTCCTTAGTTCTGGAATGGAAAGCCTCATCCTGAGAGCCAATGCGGCAGAGGTAGAAGAATTGAGAGAAGGGGATGGCATTTTTACAAGTAACATGGTGGGAAGAGGTATAGTCCAGGTGGCTGTGAGAATCAATGGGTTTATAAAACATATCAGTAGATATTTTGTCTCCAGAGATAGAGACAGAGAGATTGAGAAAGGGGAGGGAAGGAAGTACCAAGATTTATTTGTACCAGTACATTTTACAGTACATCTTTTGACCGTCACTCAAGCAGGAAAACTGGATTGGAGAATATTGTCAAGAAGCTATTCCTTTCATTCACCCTGCATATTAGATTATGAAGACATGCAGTCCTCTTTTATTGACATTTAGTAATGCATGCATTAAGAAACGATACAATATTTCCTCCGGTGTGATATCACAAAACACAGGACAGATTGAAAATACTAACAAAACCATATAATTATAACATATAGTTACAACAGTGCAACAATACCATAACTTGATGAAGAACAGTCCATGAGCACAGTAAAAAGAAAACTCTGAAATAAATACAGGCAGGAATAGTGGACAGTAAGACAAAATGAACACTTCAACTTGATGGGTTTTCATCAGATGTCCTAATTGCCACTGAAATGAGGAAGCAGATGATGGCAATCATGAATGAAAATCAAAAAACAACTGCAGATGCTGGAAATCTGAAATAAAAGCAGGAAGTTTTAGAAACACTCTGCAGGCAAGGCAGCATCAGCAGTGTCTAAAATAACACCAACAATGCTAAAAAAAAAAAAAAAATGCTCTCTGAGTCTGGGTTCACAGATGCTTCCTGTCCATCTGATTGTGCTTCCAGAATTTTTGTGTTTATTTTAGGTTTAACCACATTGGTGGGGCTGGAATCGCACATTGGTCAGACTCTGTAAGAATGATAGCTTTCTTCCTCTGAAAGATGTTAATGAACCAAGTGGATTTTAACAACAACCCAGAAGTTTCATGATTACCATTACTGATACAAGTAATTTAATCTGAAATGTATTTATTTATTCAAAACTAAATTCTCAGCTGTGTAATTGGAACAAGGATTGGAAAATTCAGCATGATAATTGTGAAACGTTGCAATTTGGGAAGTCAGTGAAAAGATGGATTACACAGTTTCTGGGGAGTACTGTGGATCAGAGGAGACCTGGGAGTATAAATAACAGCTCATCGATAGTAGTGTCACAAGTAAACTGGGTGCTGAAGAAGGTGTTTGGCATGCTGGCCTTCGTGAATCAAGGAAAATGACTTTCAGAGTTTTGTTGCTATTCCGCAGACAGCTTTAAGGATGCACTGAGATATTATGAGTGGTTCTGGTTTTCCTGTGATCAGAAAGACATTATTAAACTGGATTGGGTGCAAAGATTTATGAAGATGTTGCCTAGACTCAAGAGCCTGAGTTATAACGAGATCTTGGACAGACCAGGACTTCATTCCTTCGAACAAAGGAGATTGAGGGCAATCTTATAGAGGTGTATAAAATCATGAGGATCATACAGTCAGTAAATGCACATAGTCATTTTCCCAGGGAAGGAAAACAAAAAAAAACTAACGAGAAGATGTTGAAGATGAGAAGTGACTGATTCAATAAAAACCTGAAGGGAAACTTCTTAATGCAGACAGTGGTACGCGTAGTATATGGAATGAGCTGCCTTAGAAAGTGGTTGCAGCCAATGCAATAACAACATTTAAAAGGGATTTGAATAAATACATGGACAGGAGAGGTTTAGAGGGATATGGGCCAAATGTGGACAAATTAGACTAGCTAGGAATTAGCATGGTTGAATTAGGCATCTTAACTCTATCCAGATGCTATAATAGGATTGGAATCTGTGTTTCTCTGATCAATGGTCCTAATACTTTTACTATTACCAAAGTGATATAACAATCATGCTATTTGCAATTCAAGGATTGCTGTGGAAGCTGCAATTTATTCACTGTAATGCCCTGGTTCAGATTTCTACTGCTATGCTGTTGATATCTCATTTTTTCAGTTCCTGCAAAAGCAGTGTGGCCTGTTGGCAAAATGCTTTGGTTTTAGCTAAAGTAAGAAGCTCTCCTGTTCATCTTAGAAATGTTGTGTCAACCAATGAGGATGGTAGAATCGGGAGAAGGTTCTAGAGAGTGTGGAATGGAGAAAGATTTATGATGGACAGTGGTCTGATTTTTGGTCTTCTTGGCAGGAGCCTTGGAGAGGACTGGAGTAAAGATGCATCAGAATGTTGTGGGAATGTGAGACCTGTTGCAAGAAGTACTTTATGTAGATGAATGGCTCCAAGGAGGAAGGGCAATACTCCTGTTGAGAGAGAGAGAGACTGCTTACTTGAGATGGTTTTCGAGGGAGTTCGAAAAGATGGTGGGTGTTTTCACACAGACCGTGGGTCCCAAGCGTGAATAGGAGATACACCCTTGAATACCCAGCGTTGTGTGCACATTTAGTTTGGTTTAACTCTAATGGGTTATTTTATTTATTTTCTTTCTCTGAGTAACCATTTGATAAAGCTGAAATTAGTATGCATACATTCTTTATAATTTTATGCAGTGTACGATCTGTTATTTATTGCTGACCGATAACTGTGAATGGGCATCACTTACACACCATTCACTCCAATAGAGGTTTCTTTATTCAGAACATCACAACATTACTGTTTGGTTGAACGGATATTTTTTTGTGATAGATAGCCACCTCATCACTGAGTCCCGTGGCTGTTAGCAGAACCGGTAAACGAGCCAAGTTTGCTTACAAGCCCAGTGATGGGGCTACACCAATATCAATACATTTCCCAAGATTCTTCCATAAAGTTTTCATGGGAAAAGAACTGGATGAAAAAATTAAAGTAAGCAGATATTTATGACCCCAAAGGATTTGACAGTCACCTTGTTTACTGATTCAAAATCAGACCAAGCCATCCCATGTACTGCTCCCTGTCTGTATCACTGTTCCCTCTTTTAATCTGCCTTCCATTCGTATTTTCATCCATGAAAATCCCTCTCCATTTCCCATGAATCTGCTTTTAAGAAGTCTGAGCTGTACACCACTTCCCCTCCAAATACCCAACATTCTGATAGCTACTAATCTAAATAACCACATGCAGCTTCATCTATGGCACTTTAGTCCTTTGATGACAATTACACTCTCTCAGAAAGGTTGTGTTGTCCGTGTTGTAGCTCTCATCTTCACCCCTTTGTCCAATGAAATCAGATCTGATGAGATATGGCAGGAAGCTGTTCAACTGATTCACAGAAAGATCTGGTTGCTAAGTCAGTAAATTGATTTATTATTGCCCCATGTACCAAGGTACTGTGAAAAATTTTGTTTAGCATGCCTTCCACACAGATCATTTCATTACAACAATGCGCTAAGGTAGTATCGGTTGAGTACCCCATATTTGAAATGCTTGGGGCTGGAAGTGTTTCAGATTTTGGAATATATAATGAGATCGTTTGGGATCGTCATCATTCCCAGCTCTGAATTTATGTGCTACCAGTAAGCAGTCTTTGTCTCACACTTGCTGATCACACATATGTACCTAACAGTAAAAACAATTTCATAATGAGAAATGTTGTGTGCAGGGTAACAAAAGCAGCACACTGGCATCAGGAGAATATCTGAATCAGCTGTTGCACAACAAACAACAGCAGGCTTTCCGTCTCCATCTATGTTGCCATGTTTTGATTAGAAGGTTGTACTTTACTTTTTTGGGTTTTATGTAAGGTATAAAAACAATCAGCACTGTAAACTTGCTCTGGTGTTAGGTTTTCATTAGTGATGATCTTCATAAGCATATCAATGCTTCATGATCAGCACATACTTTACATTTAAAATGTTTAAAATCTTTTAAAAATTAATGCCGTACTTTTCCTTAAATTCCTGCAGCTAGCCTACTGTATATTCACAATTATCTTCAATTTTCAGTTCATCATGTTAGATCTTCGCTTTTGCAAACCTTTCTGTAGGGAAACTTTTCAGTAACATGCCCTTCAGATGAAGATCCCTTAGGCAGGGTGGACAAGTTTTAGAAAGGCTATAAAAGCACCATACACACACCATTCTGTGCATTGCGTTTACAGATATGTCAGTTTGCGATCATTTTGATGTGCCTGCTCCACACGCAGAGCACATTGTGTGTTCTCATTATAATAAGGCAATTGTATTTTCAGAGCAAACAACAGGAATTCTGCAGATGCTGGAAATTCAAGCAACACACATCAAAGTTGCTGGTGAACGCAACAGGCCAGGCAACATCTCTAGGAAGAGGTACAGTCGACATTTCAGGCCGAGACCCTTCGTCAGGACTAACTGAAGCAAGAGTTAGTAAGAGATTTGAAAAGGGGAAGAGGAGAGGGAGATCCAAAATGATAGGAGAAGACAGGAGGGGGAGGGATGGAGCCAAGAGCTGGACAGATGATTGGCAAAGGGGATATAAGAGGATTATGGGACAGGAGGCCCAGGGAGAAGGAAACGTGGGGGGGTGGGGGAAACCCCGAGGATGGGCAAGGGGTATAGTCAGAGGGACAGAGGGAGAAAAAGAAGAGTGAAAGAAAGAATGTGTGTATAAAAATAAATTGCGGATGGGGTACGAGGCGGAGGTGGGGCATTAGCGGAAGTTAGAGAAGTCAATGTTCATGCCATCAGTCGGAGGCTACCCAGACGGAATATAAGGTGTTGTTCCTCCAACCTGAGTGTGGCTTCATCTTTACAGTAGATAAGGCCGTGGATAGACATGTCAGAATGGGAATGGGATGTGGAATTAAAATGTGTGGCCACTGGGAGATCCTGCTTTCTCTGGCGGACAGAGCGTAGGTGTTCAGCAAAACTGTCTCCCAGTCTTGCCAATATATAGAAGGCCACATCGGGAGCACCGGAAGCAGTATATCACCCCAGCCGACTCACAGGTGAAGTGTTGCCTCACCTGGAAGGACTGTCTGGGGCCCTGAATGGTGGTAAGGGAGGAAGTGTAAGGGCATGTGTAGCATTTGTTCCACTTACAAGGATAAGTGCCAGGAGGGAGATCAGTGGGGAGGGATTGGGGGGACGAATGGACAAGGGAGTCGCGTAGGGAGTGATCCCTGCGGAAAGCAGAGAGTGGGGGAGGGAAAGATGTGCTTAGTGGTGGGATCCCGTTGGAGGTGGCGGAAGTTACAGAGAATAACATGTTGGATCCGGAAGCTGGTGGGGTGGTAGGTGAGGACCAGGGGAACCCTATTCCCAGTGGGTTGGTGGGAGGATGGAGTGAGAGCAGATGTGCGTGAAATGAGGGAGATGCGTTTGAGAGCAGAGTTGATGGTGGAGGAAGGGAAGCCCCTTTCTTTAAAAAAGGAGGACATCTCCCTCGTCCTAGAATGAAAAGCCTCATCCTGAGAGCAGATGCGGTGGAGACAGAGGAATTGCGAGAAGAGGATGGCATTTTTGCAAGAGACGGTGAGAAGATAGCTATGAGAGTCAGTAGGCTTATAGTAGACATCAGTGGATAAGCTGTCTCCAGAGATAGAGGCAGAAAGATCTAGAAAGAGGAGGGAGGTGTCGGAAATGGACCAGGTAAACTTGAGGGCAGGGTGAAAATTGGAGGCAAAGTTAATAAAGTCAACGAGCTCAGCATGCGTGCAGGAAGCAACGTCAATGCAGTCGTCGATGTAGCGAAGGAAAAGTGGGGGACAGATACCAGAATAGGCACGGAACATAGATTGTTCCACAAAGCCAACAAAAAGGCAGGCATAGCTGGGACTCATACGGGTGCCCATAGCTACAGCCTTAATTTGGAGGAAGTGGGAGGAGCCAAAGGAGAAATTATTAAGAGTAAGGACTAATTCCACCAGACGGAGCAGAGTGGTGGTAGAGGGGAACTGATCAGGTCTGGAATCCAAAAAGAAGTGGAGAGCTTTGAGACCTTCCTGATGGGGGATGGAAGTATATAGGGACTGGACATCCATGGTGAAAATAAAGCGGTGGGGGCCAGGGAACTTAAAGTCATCCAAAAGTTTAAGAGCGTGAGAAGTGTCACAAACATAGGTAGGAAGGGATTGAACAAGGGGGGATAAAACCGTGTCGAGGTATGCAGAAACGAGTTCGGTGGGGCAGGAGCAAGCTGAGACAATAGGTCTGCCAGGACAGGCAGGTTTGTGGATCTTGGGTAGGAGGTAGAAACGGGAAGTGCGAGGTGTGGGAACTATAAGGTTGGTAGCAGTGGATGGGAGATCCCCTGAGCGGATAAACTCGGTGATGGTGTGGGAGACAATGGCCTGGTGCTCCTTAGTAGGGTCACGATCGAGGGGTAAATAAGAGGAGGTATCCGCGAGTTGTCGCTGTGCCTCGGCAAGGTAGAGATCACTACGCCAGACTACAACAGCACCGCCCTTATCGGCGGGTTTAATAGTAAGGTTAGGATTAGTGCGGAGGGAGTGGAGAGCAGAGCGTTCCGACGGAGTGAGGTTGGAATGGGGACAAGGTGCGGTGAAGTCGAGACGGTGTATGTCCCGTTGTCAGTTAACAATAAAGAGATACAGAGCATGCAGAAGACCAGAGCGGGGTGTCCATGAAGAAGAGGAGGGTTGAAGACGGGAGAAGGGGTCATCAGTGGGGGTGGAAGAGTCCTTGCCGAAGAAGTAGGCTCGGAGACGGAGACGGCGGAAGAAGAGTTCCGCATCATGGCGAACGCGGAACTCGCTGAGGTGTGGGCGAAGGGGGACAAAGGTAAGGCCCTTACTGAGGACAGAGCGTTCTGCCTCAGACAGTTGAAGGTCGGAGGGGATGGTAAAGACCCGGCACGGATAAGAGCTGGGATCAGAGGGGTGAGGGGGGAGGCTGGGGATGTCAGTGGAGAGGGGAGGGTTGGGGTGAGAGGAAGATGGAGCCTCTGAGTACCCAGGAGTTGACGATGGGATCTGAGGGAGACGGGATTGCAGAGTATTGGTGGGGGAAGGGGAGACGGGAGTCACAATAGCAGCACATAAAGACCCGGCCTGGAGTCGCAGTTGGAGGTTGCGCAATCACTTTGAAGGTGTACGGTCGTTGCTGGAGTCCTGGTTTTGAATATGCCCTGAGGTGTTGGAGCCGACGAGATCAATGGTAGAGGCAATCTGAAGTTCATGCCTGCTACCTTCAGGGCCAGCAGGCTCTGGGGTCCACAGATGTAGGATCCCCATCCGTTATTTATTTTCATACACACATCCCCCCTCCCACTCTCCCCCCTCTCTCCCCTGCCCCCCCGACCACACCCCCCGCCCATCCTCTGGGCCTCCCCCTCCCTTTTCCCTCTTCTCGGGCCTCCCGCCCACGATCCTCCCACATCCCCCCCCCCCACCAACCACCCGCCCAGCTCCTGGCCCCATCCCTCCCCGTCCCTCCTCCCCTATCACCCTGGATCTCCCCCTCCCCCTCCCACCCCCAAATCTCCCAACAACTCCCCCTTCAGCCAGCTCCGACGAAGGGTCTCGGCCCGAAACGCCGACTGCACCTCCCCCCAGAGACGCCGCCAGGCCCACCAGCAACCCCGATGTGCGCTGTCCGAACCCCCAGCATCTGCAGACTTCCTCTTGTTTGGGAAAATCAAGTTGGTACTGGATCCCAAGAGGGGGAGTTTCTGGAATAAGTATGAGATCTGTTTTTAGAGCAGCTCATGGTTGAGCACACGAGGGGATCAGCTATTCTGGATTATTTTTGAGAGCAAAATGTCTCACTAATGTTGTGATAAACATGACACTTTCTGTTATATTTGCGGTGAGTATACCCTTAAATCTCAAAGACAGAGCATGACTCCTCATTTTAAAAAGCCTATAACCTCTACTTTGGGTGTAAAATTGGCAATCAAGACTAAGCCTGGGCTCCTCACATTCGTTACACAACATGCGCTGTTGATCTAAGAGCTTGGCTTAGAGGTACTCGGAAGTCAATGCTGTTCGCTGTCCCGATGATGTGGTGAGAAGATCATGTGACAGACTGCTTTATCTCTCTGACTAGTGTGTCTGGTTTCTCTGCTAAAAACAAGAAATCCATCGAATACCCAATATCCTTTCAGCCACGAGACCTGTGCCATATGATGATGGTCTTCCAGTACCGAAGCCACCAGAGACATGGTGTCTACAGGAGGCAGACGAAGGTGCCATGGTGCATGGGCCAGGAATGGAAAATGACACTGATATTGATACAGATTTTGAGCCCCTTATGTTGAGTGAGCCTCATTTTATAATTCAGAGTTAGATGTCCCGGTCAGAGTCTTGGGTTTGTCAAAGACAGAAGCAGAATTACAGTGTCCAAGACTGCAAGGATGGAATCTGCTGTCACCAGGCCCAGTGCTTAAATCACTCAAACAGTGGGTTGTTCCCACGCCCAGGACCTGCCGCCTCTATTCCGCTTACACCTGATTTTCCAATCTGTCCCATCACTTAAATTGGTCAAATATCAGTTGCTCCTCACTCCTGGGCCCAGACCCCATCGCCCCACCTCGGATCTGCCGCTTTGAATCAGCTCCATCTGATCCAAAAATCGGCCAAATTTTGGCACATTTCCCTCTCTCAGGCCTGGGTGCTGCCACCTTGGGAAGCTGCTTTCCATTATATAATAAGTGTAAAGGCTGATTTATACTTCTGCGTCAAATGCACTCCGTAACCTACACAAGTGGCCTACATGTGTTGTGAGCATTTATACTTGTGTGTTGGAGTGTTTGCGTCGCTCTGCAATTCGGGCACGTCACGCATGCACACACATCTGCCGGTGCAAGGCCAACGGGGAGCTATTGTAGCGGAGGAGGAAATGCGATGCTACCAAGCGGACCAATCACAGTTGTTGCGGTCTGCGTTGCCATGACGCGTAGTTACATTTTGGGAGAGGTGCGCGTCAGGCTACGGTGTAGGGATCCGCGTAAGCTCTGCTTAGGGTTCGTGGCTACACCGTACGTACGGCGTCCATTTGACGCAGAAGTATAAATCAGCCTTAACTCTGCAACTTCTTGCAGTTTTAGGTAAAGCCGTTACCGTGCCAAGCTGTGATAGTCCTAGATAGGTCACTTTCTATGATGTATCGAACAGGATCCGTCAAGGTCGAAGGGAGCAAATTTCATTAGTCTCCTGAGAAAGTAGAGTAGTGCGTTATTCGACTATGGTGTCTAAGTGTTTAGACTAGAACAGGCCATCGATGAAGTTTACTTCTCAGAACTTGAATAGTGTCCACCATGACACTTGTTTTGGTGATAAGTAAATTGCAGTGTGCCAAGGTTTACTGGAGTTAATGTGTGCCATGACCAATTTCTCAAAGCACTTCATGATGATGGCTGTCAGAACCACTGGACAGCAGTCAGTAAACCATGTTATCTTAGTTTTCTTCAATGCCAGGGTGACAGCGTTCTTCTGAAAACAAAATGGAACCTCAGACTGCAATTGGGAGAGGTTAAAAATGTCTCCAAGTATCCCCATCGGCTAATCTGCACAGCATTGGGGAACATCATCCAGACAAGATGCTTTCCACAAATCATTCTGTGATCGACTGATTTTATGATTGCAGTGGTAATGGTGGGTTCAGGTGCAGTAGAGGCCATGAGGGTGGGTGGTGATATATCAGCCCTATTCTGTACTATGATCATTCGCAAGGGATATTCTGTGGTCAGGAATGCTTCTCAACTTTGTTCTGTGGTCCATTATAACATGTAATTACTGCCACAACTTGCAGATGGGCTGGGACTCAATTGTGGACTGGCATTGTCTCTTTGCACCTCTGATAGCTTTATGAAGGTCAAATCTTCATATGTTCTATAAGTCTGGGTTACTGGATTTGAAAGCAACAGTTCTGAACTTCAGTAAGGAGTGGAAATTTCGTGCACTCATGGTTTCTGTTTTGGAAGCACCTAGACTGACCTTTTAGGTATGCAATCTTCTCCACGCTTCCTAATAAAGTCTGTGATGGAGGTGACATATACTTAAAAATAAAGTGGGGTAGTGTCTCCTCTCCAAACACTTTACTGAAAATTAGAATTACATTTCCAATTTCATTTTTTACCCCTTAAAGACAAATAATACACTATCATCTCCTGACTGCAAGCTTATTTTTTTCTGATTTCTTTACCTAAAAGTCTTTAGTTAGATCTTTGCCCCTACCAGTGTACAGATTTGACTCATCTAAGAACATCTTGACATCCTATGTAATTATTATAAAAGTGATCTTACTTTTCTCATGCTGCAGATGTCAGCATGCTGACTACAGTATTGTTTACCAGACCAGTCCACTCCATGTTCAACTGGATTGCTCCTTAATTGCCTGGTAGCATTCATGTGCAATATTAATTGTTGCTGTTTTAAGGCTGTATCACTTTTTAAACTAGAGTGGTTGGGGGGTGGGAATCAAATTAAAGAGGCTGGGCGAGAGGAGGTTAGTTCACAACAGGGGGATGGAAACAAGTGCAGAGAGACAGAGGGGTGTAAAATGAGGGTAGAAGCAAAAAGTACTAAGGAGAAAAGTAAAAGTGGCAGGCCGGCAAATCCAGGGCAAGCATCAAAAAGGGCCACTTTTCAACATAATTGTATAAGGGCTAAGAGAGTTGTAAAAGCGCGCCTGAAGGCTTTGTGTGTCAATGCAAGGAGCATTCGTAACAAGGTAGATGAATTAAAAGTGTAGATTGTTATTAATGAATATGATATAGTTGGGATCACAGAGACATGGCTCCAGGGTGATCAAGGATGGGAGCTCAACATTCAGGGATATTCAATATTCAGGAGGGATGAAAGAAAAGGAGGTAAGGTAGCATTGCTGGTTAGGGAGGAGATTAACGCAATAGAAAGGAAGGACATTAGCCAGGAGGATGTGGAATCGATATGGGTAGAGCTGCATAACACTAAGGGGCAGAAAACGCCGGTGGGAGTTGTGTATAGGCCACCTAACAGTAGTAGTGAGGTTGGGGATGGTATTAGACAGGAAATTAGAAATGTGTGCAATAAAGGAACAGCAGTTATAATGGGTGACTTCAATCTACATGTAGATTGGGTGAACCAAATTGGTGAGGGTGCTGAGGAAGAGGATTTCTTGGAATGTATGCGGGATAGTTTTTTGAACCAACATGTCGAGGAACGAACTAGAGAGCAGGCTATTCTGGACTGGGTTTTGAGCAATGAGGAAGGGTTCATCCCAGTTTGGCAAAAGAATAAATCAAGGAAGATAGTGCACCCGTAGCAGACAAGGGAAACTAGGGATCGTATCAATTCCAAAGAAGAAGCATACAAATTTGCCAGAAAAAGTGGCTCACCTGAGGACTGGGAGAAATTCAGAGTTCAGCAGAGGAGGTCAAAGGGCTTAATTAGGAAGGGGAAAAAAGATTATGAGAGAAAACTGGCAGGGAACATTAAAACTGACTGCAAAAGCTTTTATAGATATGTGAAAAGAAAAAGATTGGTTAAGACAAATGTAGGTCCCCTACAGACAGAAACAGGTGAATTGATTATGGGGAGCAAGGACATGGCAGACCAATTGAATAATTACTTTGGTTCTGTCTTCACTAAGGAGGACATAAATAATCTTCCAGAAATAGTAGGGGACAGAGAGTCCAGTGAGATGGAGGAACTGAGCGAAATACATGTTAGTAGGGAAGTGGTGTTAGGTAAATTGAAGGGATTAAAGGCAGATAAATCCCCAGGGCCAGATGGTCTGCATCCCAGAGTGCTTAAGGAAGTAGCCCAAGAAATAGTGGATGCATTAGTGATAATTTTTCAAAACGCTTTAGATTCTGGACTAGTTCCTGAGGATTGGAGGGTGGCTAATGTAACCCCACTTTTTAAAAAAGGAGGGAGAGAGAAACCAGGGAATTATAGACCAGTTAGCCTAACATCGGTGGTGGGGAAACTGCTAGAGTCAGTTATCAAAGATGTGATAACAGCACATTTGGGAAGCGGTGAAATCATCGGACAAAGTCAGCATGGATTTGTGAAAGGAATATCATGTCTGACGAATCTCATAGAATTTTTTGAGGACAAAACTAGTAGAGTGGATAGGGGAGAACCAGTGGATGTGGTATATTTGGATTTTCAAAAGGCTTTTGACAAGGTCCCACACAGGAGATTAGTGTGCAAACGTAAAGCACATGGTATTGTGGGTAAGGTATTGATATGGATATAGAATTGGTTGGCAGACAGGAAGCAAAGAGTGGGAATAAACGAGACCTTTTCAGAATGGCGGGCAGTGACTAGTCGGGTACCGCAAGGCTCAGTGCTGGGACCCCAGTTGTTTACAATATATATTAATGACTTGGATGAGGGAATTAAATGCAGCATCTCCAAGTTTGCGGATGACACGAAGCTGGGCGGCAGTGTTAGCTGTGAGGAGGATGCTAAGAGGATGCAGGGTGACTTGGATAGGTTAGGTGAGTGGGCAAATTCATGGCAGTTGCAATATAATGTGGATAAATGTGAAGTTATCCACTTTGGTGGCAAAAACAGGAAAACAGATTATTATCTGAATCGTGGCCGATTAGGAAAAGGGGAGGTGCAACGAGACCTGGGTGTCATCATACACCAGTCATTGAAAGTGGGCATGCAGGTACAGCAGGCGGTGAAAAAGGCGAATGGTATGCTGGCATTTATAGCAAGAGGATTCGAGTACAGGAGCAGGGATGTACTACTGCAGTTGTACAAGGCCTTGGTGAGACCACACCTAGAGTATTGTGTGTAGTTTTGGTCCCCTAATCTAAGGAAAGACATCCTTGCCATAGAGGGAGTACAAAGAAGGTTCACCAGATTGATTCCTGGGATGGCAGGACTTTCAAGTGATGAAAGACTGGATGAACTAGGCTTATACTCATTGGAATTTAGAAGATTTAGGGGGGATCTGATTGAAACGTATAAAATCCTAAAGGGATTGGACAGGCTAGATGCAGGAAGATTGTTCCTGATGTTGGAGAAGTCCAGAACGATGGGTCATGGTTTGAGGATAAAGGCGAAGCCTTTTAGGACTGAGATTAGAAAAAACTTCTTCACACAGAGAGTGGTGAATCTGTGGAATTCTCTGCCACAGGAAACAGTTGAAACCAGTCCATTGGCAATATTTAAGAGGGAGTTAGATATGGCCCTTGTGGCTAAAGGGATCAGGGGGTATGGAGGGAAGGCAGGTACAGGGTTCTGAGTTGGATGATCAGCCATGATCATACTGAATGGCGGTGCAGGCTCGAAGGGCTGAATGACCTACTCCTGCACCTATTTTCTATGTTTCTATGTTTATTGGTCTTACCATGTTCTCTGTGGTGTTTCAACAACATTTAGTATGAACATTGAGAAAATTAGGCTAATTTTGTGGAGGGAAGTTAGAGTAAGACATGCTGTCCAACACTGTCAAGTTTTTTTTTTAATTTAATGTTACCAATGTCGTTAGTTTGAAACACTGACACTTTTCCAATACCTTGATGACTGAGGGACACTAAGACTTGCTGATGGATGAAGTCCTGACATTTAGATATTGCTTCTGAATCAGAATACCAAATCTGAGCCATGGAATTTTCCCAAATGTGGTTATATGTAGGGGTGATCTGAAAGGCATTGAGTTGTGGGGGGGGGGGTCGGTGTTGTGAAGAGGGTGGATTAAAATGAAACAGTGAAGAATGTTGCAAGTCTTATGAGTGGTCGCAGAGTTCTGAGAAAGGGCTCGGTGTAGAGGTAAAGGCGTGCACAAGTGGACTAGAAAATCATTTGCGTTATTTTATTGAGATACACTACGGAATGGGTCCTCCTGACCCTCTGAGTCACACGACCCAGAAATGTCCTGTTTTTCACTCTGCCCTCTTACATCAACACAGCAGAATGAAGGACAACTCAAAAGTCAATGGAGCCATGTAGGGGAAGGAACAGAAGCAGATGCAGAGCATCAGTTGAAAACAGAATGCATGGTGCCAAATGAGGTCAACTTTGGGAAGCATCAGCCAGTAAACATATCTTCTCTATCATATCCATTCTTTAAAATCTACGGACTGGTCCTCAATAGTATCTTCCAATGAGACTTTAGATCATAGGTATTGTCTGATGATAAACAGCTCTATCTTACCAACTCGGATTTTGACGCTTCCACCATCTGAAAATTTGGGCTGTTTGAGCAATTTCCAGTATTTTCTTTCAACTACTGTGATGAGAGAGGGTTACAAAAAGTACACATAGACTAAGATGTTAACTGTCCTGTGCTAGCACCAGTGGGATCAACAGTTGATCTGCCACCTGTCTTCAGGAGAAAGAGAGATAAGGAAGACAATGGAGCAGCATTTGGAAATGTTAATGAAGAGATGAGAGAGTAACGGAAGGAGACACCGGTCTGAGAACTGTCAAGATCGGCTCCTGTTTGAACCCTGAACTGTTTGAAGTGTGATGGACAGGCGATACTCCAGCAGGGGGATAAAAAGGGACAGGTTCGCTGAGGCACACACACACGATACCACGAGGTAACGAGACCCTGGAAGCGGTGCGCCTCCCACAAGTCGGTGGGAGTTTTGGAGGGCTGATCGCGGGACCAAGCCATAGACACACAGTGTGGAAAGGTATGATCGGCGGGAACCTGGTGTGTATCCGCCCTTGCCTGGGTGCCAGGTTCACTGCAGAGGAACGATCATATCTGAAACGGAGGGGTCACAGTCGGTGACCTTAGAAGACACTACAAAGGGCTCACCTGAAAGCTGACTGCGAGGAATATCGAAGGTCTGTGTGGAAGCCATTTTGAATATTCATTCGCTTTCGCTCTCTCTCTCCTTCCCCCCCCCCACCCCCCCCGTCCACTGCCACGGCACTGATTACTGTGAACTGAACTGAACTCAATTGAACTGAACTTTGCATCACTTTGAAACTGGTCATTTACCCCTAGACGACGATAGAGCTTGATTGATCCTGTTATCCTAGTTCTGTGTACATGTGTGTTTATCATTGCTGAACTGTTGCATTTATTATCCTTTTGATTAGAGTACAGTGTTGCTTATTTCTTTAATAAAACTTTCTTAGTTCCAGTAATCCAGACTCCAACTGAGTGATCCATTTCTGCTGGTTTGGCAACCCAGTTACGGGGTACGTAACACTACATACTGGGGAGGCAAAGCCAGTGGGACCATAAATGTCCCATCAGCATTGACACTAGTCACTTCCCCTACCGCTGTCTGAGGCTCAGTTGGAATGCTCACTATCTTGGAGCATTGTATTTAGCCTGAAGTGTGCTTTCGATCTCATATCGACATCATCACTGCATTCACCTGTTGCCAGCTCCTCATCATCACCTGGCCTTGTTCCTAATGCTAGCGCAGAAACTTACGTTCACATCTCTGTTACTTCACAAATTGACGAATTTAACATTGTCCTTTCTGCCTTCATTCTCTCTATTTAATTGCAGTGGCAAATTACTTTGTACCATTTATTGAACCTGCACCATGATCTGAAATGTCTCACTCTTGTTTTAAAATCCATTCATATTCCACAATTCAAACTATCTCTGTTATCTTTCTCAGCCCTGCCGCCCTCTGAGCAAACTTACTGTGGAATTTTAATGCAGAATAACTCGGCTGAAATAAGCTGATGGCTTTATTAAAATAGTTCCCACCATACTTGAAAATGCTGAAACCTATCTGACACACTCAATTGAGAACAAACAGGAAGAAATAAATCATCAGAACTCACCCACTGCTTTCTGTTGCATGTGTGTACGGTATAAACTTGAAAACAAATAATCACAGAGGGAGTTCCCATGTGTGCAGAGTTTGATTGTTCTTAACCTTTGATAATGTCAGAGTTTGGCACAACACACACTGCATCAGAGAGGAACAAGAAGGAAAATTAAGAGTTATACACATGGCTCATTAGTTTTCATTCCTCCAAACACAACATAACACCACAGAGCCAGACTGCCCTAGTTGTTTTAATGAGCTTCTGCTGATGGGTTTAATAGCTCTGTCACTCCCCTTTGCACATATTTAATTTTGAAAGTCCTCCAGCCAACTCGGCGGAGGCTACTGCGCTTTCCTTTAATTATTTATTAACACACTTTAAATCAAGCAAAGTTAAGGCATTTACAGAATGGTGAGAAATTACAATCTGATTGCTTACATTTTAGGTACTTGATATTTATTTCATTTTATGATCAGTAGAGTAGAGCTACTAGGACTTGATGTTTCAATCCCTATGGTAAGTCGGCACTCTATATGTTGGCAGTGGGCTTGGAGTGGTGACAAGGAGGGAGGGTAGGTACATCATCGGGGTCATCAGGTGGGCACCCTCCTTCTTTGATGTTTCGTTGATAAGCCCATGACGTCTCCAGAGGGCACAACGGTGCTACCTGGCGTCCCAGATACACCCCCTTCAGTTCCATACCCTCCTGTCTTCATCTTGCAGCCCAGTTGTTGTCTTTCATTTTAATCCAAATCCAAATCCAATTGCTGCTTTCTTCTGCTGCATTTGACAAGGACTTGATTGCTTGTTGGAGGGAGTGACCCCTCACCCCCATCTTCCTCAATAGACTGGTCGTAGATGTAGCAACAAATCCCCTGCATCCCACTTCTACAGGGAAAATCTTGGTCTTCCAGCCATTCTGGGGGCATCTTCAGTTACCAGTTCAGAGTACTTGGACATTTTCCTCTCATAAGCTTCTTCGACACCATCTTCCCATGGTACTGTCAATTCCACAACATATGCCAGCTTGGATGTTGTGGACCACAGGACCATGTCTGGCCAGAGCGTCAATAGAATTAATTACAAGAAATAAATCACACCGTCAGATTTTGAAGAATATTCACTTTGGCTGAAATGCTAAAGTTTCTCAAAATCCTGAAAAGCCTAAACAATCCAGTCTGAGACTCTAGTACCAGGTCATAGCTTTAGGGTAAATGGTAAAACTTCTTCATTCAGAGAGTGATGTGAGCATAGAGCGAGCTGCCAAAATGATGATATATGTGAGTTTAATTGTCACATTTAATAGATGTTTGGATAGATACATGGATGATAGAGGTGTAAGTGCTGATAATATAGACTAGGCAGGTTCCCAGACTGGCACAGACTGGATGAGCCAAAGGGTCGGTGCTGTAGTGCCCTACCAGCACTGAAGGTGTCTTGCACTGTTAAAGATGCTAGCTTTCAGATGGGAAGTAAAATTGAGATCCTCCTGGTAGGTGCCAAAGTTGCAAAGATGCAGTATTATTCTAAGAAGACTATCGGATCATGGTCAGATCTGACAAACACAAAAAAGAACAAAAACGCCTTGATTTTACATCTTATCTGAAAGATGTTACCTACAAATTGCAATGTCAAATTAAGCCATGCTTTGAAGACTTCCCAGACTGCTGTGAATTTTCCAAAAATAAATTACGTCTCCAAAGCTTTCCTGATATCAATCGTTCATATATCTGTGTATTAGTACTTCTGCATTTGGTTAATCATTTAAGATTAAACTGCCCACAATTGGGTTGTAATATACTTAATGATTTCTTTTTCATTGTAGTTAAGGATATAAATTAGATTTTAATCAGCTAATATCACATGCAGCATTTTTCAATCAATATTTCATTATCAATAACATTTTAAGTTAAACCAGACATAAAAAAGCACTAATTCAAGCCTGGTCCTCAAACCTATCGAGAATGAGATTTGAACAAACAATCCTATTTATAGACATCTGAAAGCCTATGAAAGCTTGTTTGCAGTTACTGAAAGAATAATAAAAAGTTTGTTATTGTTTTACTCTTTCTCAATCTTCGTAGGGAATCATATTATTGGAGTGTTGAATCACATGCCACATAAGTTCCCTCTATTGCACATATTTTTCCTTAATATGGAACTTATTTCAGTGTGTTTCCTAAATACTTCTCTATTTTACTACTTGGGCGTTGATTCAGCCTTGTATACATTACTCTTCTCTTCCTTATGGGTGAAACGTCTCCTGAAATAACCATCAAAAGCATCACAGTGCAGAATTGGACTAATGCTTGGACCTGGTGGAGAAACAGGCCCAGAAAGAAAATTGAGATAAATTATTATTAGTAATTCACAGATTGCATAATTTAATAAATGAAGCATTCATTTACATAAAGCTCAGATTCAAGACCAGATTCAGGTTTTTAAAAAAAGTATTTTTAATGAGATACAGAGCAGAATAGGCCCTTCCAGCCTTTCGAGCTGTACCTCCCAGCAATCCCCCAATTTAATGCTAACCTAATCACAGGACACTTACAATGACCACTTAACTCACTAGCCAGTACGTCTTTGTAACTTGAAAGCAAACAGAGCACCCTGGAAAACCCCACAGATTCACTGGGAGAACTTACAAACTCCTTACAGGCACTGTCGGGCATTGAACGCCGGTACAATGAAGCCACTAAGTACCTGTGCTGGCCCAATTAATGGCATTGTTATTAATGGCATATGTGATGAAATTTGTTGTTTTGTGGCCGCAGAACATTGCAGTATATAATCATTTTAAAAAATCTAAAAATTGCAATAAGAAATATATTAAAACTTATATTAAATAAGTAGTGCAAAAAGAGAAGGAGAAAAGTGAGATGGTATCAGGGTTCATTGCCTGTTCCAAAATCTGATGGTGGAGCGGAACAAGCAGGTCCTGAAACACTAAGTGTGCGTCTTCAGGTTCCTGTATCTCCTCCTTGTTGGCACCAATGAGAAGTGGGCTTGTCTTGGCTGATGCAAACACAAGGAAATCTGCAGATGCTGGAAATTCAAGCAACACACACAAAAAATGCTGGTGAACGCAGCAGGCCAGGCAGCATCTATGGGAAGAGGTACAGTCGGTGTTTTGGGCTGAGACACATTGTCAGTTAGTCCTGACGAAAGGTCTTATCCCGAAACGTCAACTGTACCTCTTCCTATAGATGCTGCTTGCCCTGCTGCGTTCACCAGCATTTTTTGTGTGTGTTGCTTGTCTTGGCTGTCTTGGGTATTTAATAATGGATGTCACCTTTATGAGGTGTCACCCTTTGAAGATGTCCTCAGTACCAGTGAGGTGAGTGTCCATGATGGAGCTGACTGTGTTTACAACTTTCTGCAGCTTTTTCTGATCCTGTGCAGTGCTGCCTCCATATCGAATGTTAATGCAACCAGTTAGAATGCTATCCATGGTATATCTGCGGAAATATGCAACAGTCTTTGTTGACAAATCAGGTCGCCTCAAACTCCAAATGAAATATAGCTTCTGTCATGCCTTCTTTGTAATTGCATCACTATGTCTGGCCGAGGATGGAAACTCAGACACGTTGACTCCCAGGAACTTGAAACTATTCACCCATTCCACTGCTGATCACTTAATGAGGATTGGTGTGCGTTCCCTAGACTTCCACTCCCTGAGGTGCACAATCAATTCATCGGTCTGACTGACATTGACTACAAAGTTCTATGACACCACACAGCCAACAATTACTGAGTCATCAGAAAATTTATAGATATAGTTTCAGCTGTGCATAGATCTGAAGTAGTGGAGGAGGCACACACTTTATTGATATTTCCAGATTTCTTAATCATTTCACTCCCATGAGAATATTCATTCACTGAGTCTCAGTGCTGTTTACTGGTCATAGAGCTGAGTATCAGTGTTGTTTACCGGAAACCTAACTGAGTATTAGTGATGTTTACTGGACGACGAACTCAGTATCAGTGGTGTTTACTGATCACAGAGCTGAGTATCAGTGCTGTTTACAGGTCACAGAGCTGAGTATCAGTGATGTTTACTGGTCACAGAGCTGAGTATCAGGGCTGTTTACTGGTCACATAGCTCAGTATCAGTGCTGTTTACTGGTCACAGAGCTGAGTATCAGTGTGTTTACTGGTCGCAGAGGTGAGTATCAGTGCTGTTTACTCGTCACAGAGGTGAGTATCAGTGCTTTTTACTGGTCACAGAACTGAGTGTCAGTGTGTTTGCTGGTAACAGAACTGAGTATCAATGTTGTTTACTGCTCACAGAGCTGAGTATCAGTGCTGTTTACTAGTCACAGAACTGAATAACGGTGTTGGTTACTGGTCACAGAACTGAGTATCAGTGCTGTTTACTGGTCACAGAGCTGAGTATCAGTGCTGATTACTGGTCACAGAGCTGAGTATCAGTGTTGTTTATTGGTCACAGAGCTAAGTATCAGTGCTGATTACTGGTCACAGAACTGAGTATCAGTGTGTTTATAGGTCAAAGAACTGAGTATCAGTGTGGTTTAATGGTCACACAATTGAGTATCAGTGCTGTTTACAGGACACAGAGCTCAGTATCGGTGCTGATTACTGGACACAGAGCAGAGTATCAGTGTTGTTTACTGGTCACAGGGCAGAGTATCAATTTTGTTTACTGGTCACAGGGCAGAGTAACAATGTTGTTTACTCGGTACCGAACTGAGTATCAGTGTTGTTTACTGGTCACAGAGGTGAGTATCAGTGGTGTTTACTGGAAACAGAGCTGAGTATCAGTGCTGTTTACTGGACACAGAGCTGACTATCAGTGCTGATTACTGGTCACAGAGCTGAGTATCAGCGCTGATTACTGGTCACAGAGCTGAGTATCAGCGGTGTTTAGTGGCACAGAGCTGAGTAACATTGTTCTTCACTGGTTGTTTACTGGTAGTAGAGCTGAGTATCAGTGCTTTTTACTGGTCACAGAACTCCGTATCAGTGCTGTTTACTGGTCACAGAGCTGAGTATCAGTGTTGTTTACTGGTCACAGGGCAGAGTGTCAATGTTGCTTACTCGGTACCAAACTGAGTTCCAGTGCTTTTTACTGGTCACAGAACTGAGTATCAGTGTGTTTACTGGTCGCAGAGCTGAGTATCAGTGTGTTTACTGGTCGCGGAGCTGAGTATCAGTGTGTTTACTGGTCGCGGAGCTGAGTATCAGTGTGTTTACTGGTCGCGGAGCTGAGTATCAGTGGTGTTTACTGGTCACAGAGCTGAGTATCATTGTTGTTCACTTGTTGTTTACTGGTCGCAGAGCTGAGCATCAGTGCTGTTTACTGGACACAGAGCTGAGTATCAGAGTTGTTTACTGGACGATGAACTGAGTATCAGTGGTGTTTACTGGTCACAGAGCTGAGTATAAGTGCTGTCTACTCTTCACAGAGCTGAGTGTGGTTTACAGGTCACAGAGCTGAGTATCAGTGTTGTTTACTGATTACAGAGCTGAGTATTTGTTTTCTTTACTGGTCACAGAGCTGAGTATCAGTTTTGTTTAGTGGTCACAGTGTTGAGTATCAGTGGTGTTTACTGGTCACAGAGCTGAATATCAGAGTTGTTTACTGGTCATAGGGCTGAGAAACAGTGGCGTTTACTGATTACAGAACTGAGTATCAGTGTTGTTTACTGGTCACAGAGGTGAGTATCAGCGGTGTTTACTGGAAATAGAGCTGAGTATCAGTGCTGATTACTGGTCACAGAGGTGAGTATCAGTGCTGTTTACTGGTCACAGAGCTGAGTATCAGTGTTGTTTACTGGTCACAGAACTGAGTATCAGTGTTGTTTACTGGTTACAGAGCTGAGAATCAGTGTTGTTTACTGGTCACAGGGCTGAGTATCAATGTTGCTTATTCGGTACCAAACTGAGTTCCAGTGCTTTTTACTGGTCACAGAACTGAGTATCAGTGCTGTTTACTGGTCACAGAGCTGAGTATCAGTGTGTTTACTGGTCGCAGAGCTGAGTATCAGTGCTTTTTACTGGTCGCAGAGCTGAGTATCAGTGCTTTTTACTGGTCACAGAACTCCGTATCAGTGCTGTTTACTGGTCACAGAGCTGAGTATCAGTGTGTTTACTGGTCGCAGAGCTGAGTATCAGTGCTTTTTACTGGTCACAGAGCTGAGTATCAGAGTTGTTTACTGGACGATGAACTGAGTATCAGTGGTGTTTACTGGTCACAGAGCTGAGCATAAGTGCTGTCTACTCTTCACAGAGCTGAGTATCAGTGTGGTTTACAGGTCACAGAGCTGAGTATCAGTGTTGTTTACTGATTACAGAGCTGAGTATTTGTGTTCTTTACTGGTCACAGTGCTGAGTATCAGTGGTGTTTACTGGTCACAGAGCTGAGTATCTGTGTTGTTTACTGGTCACAGAGCAGAGTATCAGTGCTGTTTACTAGTCACAGAGCTGAGTATCAGTGATGTTTACTTGTCCCAGAGCTGCATATCAATGTTGCTTACTGGACAACGAACTGAGTATCAGTGTTGTTTACTGGTCAGAGAGCAGAATATCAGTGGTGTTTACTGGTCACAGAGTAGAGTAGCAGAGCTGTTTACTGAGCACAGGGCTGAGTATCAATGTTGTTTACCGGTACCAAACTGAGTTTCAGTGATTTTTACTGGTCACAGAACTGAGTATCAGTGTGTTTACTGGTCGCAGAGCTGAGTATCAGTGCTGTTTACTGGTCACAGAGCTGAGTGTCAGTGTTGTTCACTTATTGTTTACTGGTCGCAGAGCTGAGTATCAGTGCTGTTTACTGGTCAAAGAGCTGAGTGTCAGTGTTGTTCACTTATTGTTTACTGGTCGCAGAGCTGAGTATCAGTGCTGTTTACTGGTTACAGAGCTGAGTATTTGTGTTCTTTACTGGTCACAGAACTGAGTATCAGTGTTGTTTACTGGTCACATGCTGAGTATCAGTGTTGTTGACTGGTCACAGTGCTGAGTATCACAGGTGTTTACTGGTCACACAGCTGAGTTTCAGAGTTGTTTGCTGGACATCGACCTCTGTATCAGTCGTGTTTACTGGTCACAGAGCTGAGTATCAGTGGTGTTTACAGGCCACAGAGCTGAGTATTTGTGTTCTTTACTGGTCACAGAGCTGAGTATCAGTGCTGTTTACTGGTCACAGAGCTGAGTATTTGTGTTCTTTACTGGTCACAGAGCTGAGTATCAGTGCTGTTTACTGGTCACAGAGCTGAGTATCAGTGGTGTTTACTGGCCACAGAGCTGAGTATAAGTGCTGTCTACTGGTCACAGATCTGAGTTTCAGTGCTGTTTACTGGTCACAGAGCTGAGTATTTGTGTTCTTTACTGGTCACAGAGCTGAGTATCAGTGTTGTTTACTGGTCACAGAGCTGAGTATCAGTGGTGTTTACTGGACACCGAACTCAGTATCAGTCGTGTTTACTGGTCACAGAGGTGAGTATTTGTGTTATTTACTGGTCACAGAGCTGAGTATCAGTGTTGTTTACTAGTCACAGAGCAGAGTATCAATGTTGTTTACTGGTTGTTTACTGATCACAGAGCTGAGTATCAGCGTGTTTACTGGTCACAGAACTGAGAATCAGTGCTGTTTACTTGTGACAGAGCTGACTATCAGTCACTGGTGGTTAACTGGTCACGCAGCTGCGTATCAGTGATGTTTACTGGACACAAAGCTGAATATCAGTACTCTTTACTGGTCACAGAGCTGATTATCAGTGCTGTTTACTGGAAACCGAACTGAGTATTAGTGATGTTTACTGGACGCCAAACTCAGTATCAGTGGTGTATCCTGATCACAGAGCTGAGTATAAGTGTTGTTAGCTCGTCACAGAGCTGAGGATCAGTATTGTTTGCTGGTCACAGAGTTGAGTATCAGTACTGTTTGCTGGTCACAGAACTGAGTATCAGTGTGTTTATAGGTCACAGGACTGAGTATCAGTGTGGTTTACTGGTCACAATGCTGAGTATTAGTGTTGTCTACAGGACACAGAGCTCAGTATCAGTGCTGATTACTGGGCACAGAGCTGAGTATCAGTGTTGTTTAAAGGTCACAGAACTGAGTAACAGTGTTGTTCAGTAGTCACAGAGCTGAGTATCAGTACTATATACTGGACACCGAGCTGAGTATCAGTACTGTTTTCTGGTCACAGAACTGAGTATCAGTGTGTTTATAGGTCACAGAACTGAGTATCAGTGTGGTTTACTGGTCACACAACTGAGTATCAGTGCTGATTTCAGGACACAGAGCTCAGTAACAGTGCTGATTACTGGACACAAGGCTGAGTATCAGTGTTGTTTATAGGTCACAGAACTGAGTAACAGTGTTGTTTACTAGTCACAGAGCTGAGTATCAGTACTATTTACTGGACACAGAGCTGAGTATCAGTACTGTTTTCTGGTCACAGTACTGAGTATCAGTGCGTTTGTAGGTCACAGAACTGAGTATCAGTGTGGTTTACTGGTCACACAACTGAGTATCAGGGCTGATTTCAGAACACAGAGCTCAGTATCAGTGCTGATTACTGAACACAGCACTGAGTATCAGTGTTGTTTACAGGTCACAGAACTGAGTATCAGTGGTGTTTACTGCTCACAGAACTGAATATCCGTGTTGTTTACTGGTCACAGAGTTGAGTATTAGTGTTGTTTTCTGGTCACAGAGCTGAGTATGAGTGCTGTTTACTAGTCACAGAGCTGAGTATCGGAGCTGTTTACAGGTCACAGAGCTGAGTATCAGTGCTGTTTACTGGCCACAGAGCTGAGTATAAGTGCTGTCTACTGGTCACAGATCTGAGTATCAGTGCTGTTTACTGGTCACAGAGCTCAGTATTTGTGTTCTTTACTGGTCACAGAGCTGAGTATCAGTGTTGTTTACTGGTCACAGAGCTGAGTATCAGTGTTGTTTACTGGTCACAGAGCTGAGTATCAGTGGTGTTTACTGGACACCAAACTCAGTATCAGTCGTGTTTACTGGTCACAGAGGTGAGTATTTGTGTTATTTACTGGTCACAGAGCTGAGTATCAGTGTTGTTTACTAGTCACAGAGCTGAATATCAGTGTTGTTTACTGGTTGTTTACTGATCACAGAGCTGAGTATCAGCGTGTTTACTGGTCACAGAACTGAGTATCAGTGCTGTTTACTTGTGACAGAGCTGACTATCAGTCACTGGTGTTTAACTGGTCACACGGCTGAGTATCAATGGTGTTTACTGGACACAAAGCTGAATATCAGTACTCTTTACTGGTCACAGAGCTGATTATCAGTGCTGTTTACTGGAAACCGAACTGAGTATTAGTGATGTTTACTGGACGCCAAACTCAGTATCAGTATTGTTTGCTGGTCACAGAGTTGAGTATCAGTACTCTTTGCTGGTCACAGAACTGAGTATCAGTGTTTTTTTAGGTCACAGGACTGAGTATCAGTGTGGTTTACTGGTCACAATACTGTGTATTAGTGTTGTTTACAGGACACAGAGCTCAGTATCAGTGCTGATTACTGGGCACAGAGCTGAGTATCAGTGTTGTTTAAAGGTCACAGAACTGAGTAACAGTGTTGTTCAGTAGTCACAGAGCTGAGTATTAATACTATATACTGGACACAGAGCTGAGTATCAGTACTGTTTTCTGGTCACAGAACTGAGTATCAGTGTGTTTATAGGTCACAGAACTGAGTATCAGTGTGGTTTACTGGTCACACAACTGAGTATCAGTGCTGATTTCAGGACACAGAGCTCAGTATCAGTGCTGATTACTGGACACAGGACTGAGTATCAGTGTTGTTTACAGGTCACAGAACTGAGTATCAGTGGTGTTTACTGATCACAGAACTGAATATCCGTGTTGTTTACTGGTCACAGAGTTGAGTATTAGTGTTGTTTTCTGGTCACAGAGCTGAGTATGAGTGCTGTTTACTAGTCACAGAGCTGAGTATCGGAGCTGTTTACAGGTCGCAGAGCTGAGTATCAGTGCTGTTTACTGGTCACAGAGCTGAGTATCAGTGTTGTTCACTTGTTGTTTACTGGTCGCAGAGCTGAGCATCAGTGCTGTTTACTGGACACAGAGCTGAGTATCAGAGTTGTTTACTGGACGATGAACTGAGTATCAGTGGTGTTTACTGGTCACAGAGCTGAGTATAAGTGCTGTCTACTCTTCACAGAGCTGAGTGTGGTTTACAGGTCACAGAGCTGAGTATCAGTGTTGTTTACTGATTACAGAGCTGAGTATTTGTTTTCTTTACTGGTCACAGAGCTGAGTATCAGTTTTGTTTAGTGGTCACAGTGTTGAGTATCAGTGGTGTTTACTGGTCACAGAGCTGAATATCAGAGTTGTTTACTGGTCATAGGGCTGAGAAACAGTGGCGTTTACTGATTACAGAACTGAGTATCAGTGTTGTTTACTGGTCACAGAGGTGAGTATCAGCGGTGTTTACTGGAAATAGAGCTGAGTATCAGTGCTGATTACTGGTCACAGAGGTGAGTATCAGTGGTGTTTACTGGTCACAGAACTCCGTATCAGTGCTGTTTACTGGTCACAGAGCTGAGTATCAGTGTTGTTTACTGGTCACAGAACTGAGTATCAGTGTTGTTTACTGGTTACAGAGCTGAGAATCAGTGTTGTTTACTGGTCACAGGGCTGAGTATCAATGTTGCTTATTCGGTACCAAACTGAGTTCCAGTGCTTTTTACTGGTCACAGAACTGAGTATCAGTGTGTTTACTGGTCGCAGAGCTGAGTATCAGTGCTTTTTACTGGTCGCAGAGCTGAGTATCAGTGCTTTTTACTGGTCACAGAACTCCGTATCAGTGCTGTTTACTGGTCACAGAGCTGAGTATCAGTGTGTTTACTGGTCGCAGAGCTGAGTATCAGTGCTTTTTACTGGTCACAGAGCTGAGTATCAGTGTTGTTTACTGGACGATGAACTGAGTATCAGTGGTGTTTACTGGTCACAGAGCTGAGTATAAGTGCTGTCTACTCTTCACAAAGCTGAGTATCAGTGTGGTTTACAGGTCACAGAGCTGAGTATCAGTGTTGTTTACTGATTACAGAGCTGAGTATTTGTGTTCTTTACTGGTCACAGTGCTGAGTATCAGTGGTGTTTACTGGTCACAGAGCTGAGTATCTGTGTTGTTTACTGGTCACAGAGCAGAGTATCAGTGCTGTTTACTAGTCACAGAGCTGAGTATCAGTGATGTTTACTTGTCCCAGAGCTGCATATCAATGTTGCTTACTGGACAACGAACTGAGTATCAGTGTTGTTTACTGGTCAGAGAGCAGAATATCAGTGGTGTTTACTGGTCACAGAGTAGAGTAGCAGAGCTGTTTACTGAGCACAGGGCTGAGTATCAATGTTGTTTACCGGTACCAAACTGAGTTTCAGTGATTTTTACTGGTCACAGAACTGAGTATCAGTGTGTTTACTGGTCGCAGAGCTGAGTATCAGTGGTGTTTACTGGTCACAGAGCTGAGTATCATTGTTGTTCACTTGTTGTTTACTGGTCGCAGAGCTGAGCATCAGTGCTGTTTACTGGACACAGAGCTGAGTATCAGAGTTGTTTACTGGACGATGAACTGAGTATCAGTGGTGTTTACTGGTCACAGAGCTGAGTATAAGTGCTGTCTACTCTTCACAGAGCTGAGTGTGGTTTACAGGTCACAGAGCTGAGTATCAGTGTTGTTTACTGATTACAGAGCTGAGTATTTGTTTTCTTTACTGGTCACAGAGCTGAGTATCAGTTTTGTTTAGTGGTCACAGTGTTGAGTATCAGTGGTGTTTACTGGTCACAGAGCTGAATATCAGAGTTGTTTACTGGTCATAGGGCTGAGAAACAGTGGCGTTTACTGATTACAGAACTGAGTATCAGTGTTGTTTACTGGTCACAGAGGTGAGTATCAGCGGTGTTTACTGGAAATAGAGCTGAGTATCAGTGCTGATTACTGGTCACAGAGGTGAGTATCAGTGGTGTTTACTGGTCACAGAACTCCGTATCAGTGCTGTTTACTGGTCACAGAGCTGAGTATCAGTGTTGTTTACTGGTCACAGAACTGAGTATCAGTGTTGTTTACTGGTTACAGAGCTGAGAATCAGTGTTGTTTACTGGTCACAGGGCTGAGTATCAATGTTGCTTATTCGGTACCAAACTGAGTTCCAGTGCTTTTTACTGGTCACAGAACTGAGTATCAGTGTGTTTACTGGTCGCAGAGCTGAGTATCAGTGCTTTTTACTGGTCGCAGAGCTGAGTATCAGTGCTTTTTACTGGTCACAGAACTCCGTATCAGTGCTGTTTACTGGTCACAGAGCTGAGTATCAGTGTGTTTACTGGTCGCAGAGCTGAGTATCAGTGCTTTTTACTGGTCACAGAGCTGAGTATCAGAGTTGTTTACTGGACGATGAACTGAGTATCAGTGGTGTTTACTGGTCACAGAGCTGAGTATAAGTGCTGTCTACTCTTCACAAAGCTGAGTATCAGTGTGGTTTACAGGTCACAGAGCTGAGTATCAGTGTTGTTTACTGATTACAGAGCTGAGTATTTGTGTTCTTTACTGGTCACAGTGCTGAGTATCAGTGGTGTTTACTGGTCACAGAGCTGAGTATCTGTGTTGTTTACTGGTCACAGAGCAGAGTATCAGTGCTGTTTACTAGTCACAGAGCTGAGTATCAGTGATGTTTACTTGTCCCAGAGCTGCATATCAATGTTGCTTACTGGACAACGAACTGAGTATCAGTGTTGTTTACTGGTCAGAGAGCAGAATATCAGTGGTGTTTACTGGTCACAGAGTAGAGTAGCAGAGCTGTTTACTGAGCACAGGGCTGAGTATCAATGTTGTTTACCGGTACCAAACTGAGTTTCAGTGATTTTTACTGGTCACAGAACTGAGTATCAGTGTGTTTACTGGTCGCAGAGCTGAGTATCAGTGCTGTTTACTGGTCACAGAGCTGAGTGTCAGTGTTGTTCACTTATTGTTTACTGGTCGCAGAGCTGAGTATCAGTGCTGTTTACTGGTCAAAGAGCTGAGTGTCAGTGTTGTTCACTTATTGTTTACTGGTCGCAGAGCTGAGTATCAGTGCTGTTTACTGGTTACAGAGCTGAGTATTTGTGTTCTTTACTGGTCACAGAACTGAGTATCAGTGTTGTTTACTGGTCACATGCTGAGTATCAGTGTTGTTTACTGGTCACAGAACTGAGTATCAGTGTTGTTTACTGGTTACAGAGCTGAGAATCAGTGTTGTTTACTGGTCACAGGGCTGAGTATCAATGTTGCTTATTCGGTACCAAACTGAGTTCCAGTGCTTTTTACTGGTCACAGAACTGAGTATCAGTGCTGTTTACTGGTCACAGAGCTGAGTATCAGTGTGTTTACTGGTCGCAGAGCTGAGTATCAGTGCTTTTTACTGGTCGCAGAGCTGAGTATCAGTGCTTTTTACTGGTCACAGAACTCCGTATCAGTGCTGTTTACTGGTCACAGAGCTGAGTATCAGTGTGTTTACTGGTCGCAGAGCTGAGTATCAGTGCTGTTTACTGGTCACAGAGCTGAGTGTCAGTGTTGTTCACTTATTGTTTACTGGTCACAGAACTGAGTATCAGTGTGTTTACTGGTCGCAGAGCTGAGTATCAGTGCTGTTTACTGCTCACAGAGCTGAGTGTCAGTGTTGTTCACTTATTGTTTACTGGTCGCAGAGCTGAGTATCAGTGCTGTTTACTGGTCAAAGAGCTGAGTGTCAGTGTTGTTCACTTATTGTTTACTGGTCGCAGAGCTGAGTATCAGTGCTGTTTACTGGTTACAGAGCTGAGTATTTGTGTTCTTTACTGGTCACAGAACTGAGTATCAGTGTTGTTTACTGGTCACATGCTGAGTATCAGTGTTGTTGACTGGTCACAGTGCTGAGTATCACAGGTGTTTACTGGTCACACAGCTGAGTTTCAGAGTTGTTTGCTGGACATCGACCTCTGTATCAGTCGTGTTTACTGGTCACAGAGCTGAGTATCAGTGGTGTTTACAGGCCACAGAGCTGAGTATTTGTGTTCTTTACTGGTCACAGAGCTGAGTATCAGTGCTGTTTACTGGTCACAGAGCTGAGTATTTGTGTTCTTTACTGGTCACAGAGCTGAGTATCAGTGCTGTTTACTGGTCACAGAGCTGAGTATCAGTGGTGTTTACTGGCCACAGAGCTGAGTATAAGTGCTGTCTACTGGTCACAGATCTGAGTCTCAGTGCTGTTTACTGGTCACAGAGCTGAGTATTTGTGTTCTTTACTGGTCACAGAGCTGAGTATCAGTGTGTTTACTGGTCGCAGAGCTGAGTATCAGTGCTTTTTACTGGTCACAGAGCTGAGTATCAGAGTTGTTTACTGGACGATGAACTGAGTATCAGTGGTGTTTACTGGTCACAGAGCTGAGTATAAGTGCTGTCTACTCTTCACAAAGCTGAGTATCAGTGTGGTTTACAGGTCACAGAGCTGAGTATCAGTGTTGTTTACTGATTACAGAGCTGAGTATTTGTGTTCTTTACTGGTCACAGTGCTGAGTATCAGTGGTGTTTACTGGTCACAAAGCTGAGTATCTGTGTTGTTTACTGGTCACAGAGCAGAGTATCAGTGCTGTTTACTAGTCACAGAGCTGAGTATCAGTGATGTTTACTTGTCCCAGAGCTGCATATCAATGTTGCTTACTGGACAACGAACTGAGTATCAGTGTTGTTTACTGGTCAGAGAGCAGAATATCAGTGGTGTTTACTGGTCACAGAGTAGAGTAGCAGAGCTGTTTACTGAGCACAGGGCTGAGTATCAATGTTGTTTACTGGTACCAAACTGAGTTTCAGTGATTTTTACTGGTCACAGAACTGAGTATCAGTGTGTTTACTGGTCGCAGAGCTGAGTATCAGTGCTGTTTACTGGTCACAGAGCTGAGTGTCAGTGTTGTTCACTTATTGTTTACTGGTCGCAGAGCTGAGTATCAGTGCTGTTTACTGGTCAAAGAGCTGAGTGTCAGTGTTGTTCACTTATTGTTTACTGGTCGCAGAGCTGAGTATCAGTGCTGTTTACTGGTTACAGAGCTGAGTATTTGTGTTCTTTACTGGTCACAGAACTGAGTATCAGTGTTGTTTACTGGTCACATGCTGAGTATCAGTGTTGTTTACTGGTCACAGTGCTGAGTATCACAGGTGTTTACTGGTCACACAGCTGAGTTTCAGAGTTGTTTGCTGGACATCGACCTCTGTATCAGTCGTGTTTACTGGTCACAGAGCTGAGTATCAGTGGTGTTTACAGGCCACAGAGCTGAGTATTTGTGTTCTTTACTGGTCACAGAGCTGAGTATCAGTGCTGTTTACTGGTCACAGAGCTGAGTATTTGTGTTCTTTACTGGTCACAGAGCTGAGTATCAGTGCTGTTTACTGGTCACAGAGCTGAGTATCAGTGGTGTTTACTGGCCACAGAGCTGAGTATAAGTGCTGTCTACTGTTCACAGATCTGAGTCTCAGTGCTGTTTACTGGTCACAGAGCTGAGTATTTGTGTTCTTTACTGGTCACAGAGCTGAGTATCAGTGTTGTTTACTGGTCACAGAGCTGAGTATTAGTGATGTTTACTGGACGCCAAACTCAGTATCAGTATTGTTTGCTGGTCACAGAGTTGAGTATCAGTACTCTTTGCTGGTCACAGAACTGAGTATCAGTGTTTTTTTAGGTCACAGGACTGAGTATCAGTGTGGTTTACTGGTCACAATACTGTGTATTAGTGTTGTTTACAGGACACAGAGCTCAGTATCAGTGCTGATTACTGGGCACAGAGCTGAGTATCAGTGTTGTTTAAAGTTCACAGAACTGAGTAACAGTGTTGTTCAGTAGTCACAGAGCTGAGTATTAATACTATATACTGGACACAGAGCTGAGTATCAGTACTGTTTTCTGGTCACAGAACTGAGTATCAGTGTGTTTATAGGTCACAGAACTGAGTATCAGTGTGGTTTACTGGTCACACAACTGAGTATCAGTGCTGATTTCAGGGCACAGAGCTCAGTATCAGTGCTGATTACTGGACACAGGACTGAGTATCAGTGTTGTTTACAGGTCACAGAACTGAGTATCAGTGGTGTTTACTGATCACAGAACTGAATATCCGTGTTGTTTACTGGTCACAGAGTTGAGTATTAGTGTTGTTTTCTGGTCACAGAGCTGAGTATGAGTGCTGTTTACTAGTCACAGAGCTGAGTATCGGAGCTGTTTACAGGTCGCAGAGCTGAGTATCAGTGCTGTTTACTGGTCACAATGCTGAGTATCAGTGCTGTTTAATGGTCACAGAACTGAGTATCATGTGCTGTTTACAGGTCACAGAACTGAGTATCAGGGTGTTTATAGGTCACAGAACTGAGTATCAGTGTGGTTTACTGGTCACAATACTGAGTATTAGTGCTGTTTATAGGACACAGAGCTCAGTATCAGTGCTGTTTACTCCTCACAGAGCTGAGTATCAGTGCTTTTTACTGGTCACAGAACTGAGTATCAGTGTGTTTACTGGTCGCAAAGCTGAGTATCAGTGATGTTTACTTGTCACAGAGCTGCATATCAATGTTGCTTACTGGACAACGAACTGAGTATCAGTGTTGTTTACTGGTCAGAGAGCTGAATATCAGTGTTGTTTACTGGTCACAGAGCAGAGTATCAGAGCTGTTTACTGAGCACAGGGCTGAGTATCAATGTTGTTTACTCAGTACCAAACTGAGTTTCAGTGATTTTTACTGGTCACAGAACTGAGTATCAGTGAGTTTACTGGTCGCAGAGCTGAGTATCAGTGCTGTTCACTGATCACAGAACTGAGTATCAGTGATGTTTACTTGTCACAGAGCTGCATAGCAATGTTGCTTACTGGACAACGAACTGAGTATCAGTGTTGTTTACTGGTCAGAGAGCTGAATATCAGTGTTGTTTACTGGTCACAGAGCAGAGTATCAGAGCTGTTTACTGAGCACAGGGCTGAGTATCAATGTTGTTTACTCGGTACCAAACTGAGTTTCAGTGATTTTTACTGGTCACAGAACTGAGTATCAGTGTGTTTACTGGTCGCAGAGCTGAGTATCAGTGCTGTTTACTGGTCACAGAGCTGCGTGTCAATGTTGTTCACTTGTTGTTTACTGGTCGCAGAGCTGAGTATCAGTGCTGTTTACTGGACACAGAGCTGTGTAGCAGATTTGTTTACTGGACGCTGAACTGAGTATCAGTGATGTTTACTTGTCACAGATCAGAGTATAAGTGCTGTCTACTCTTCACAGAGCTGAGTGTGGTTTACAGGTCACAGAGCTGAGTATCAGTGTTGTTTACTGATTACAGAGCTGAGTATTTGTTTTCTTTACTGGTCACAGAGCTGAGTATCAGTTTTGTTTAGTGGTCACAGTGTTGAGTATCAGTGGTGTTTACTGGTCACAGAGCTGAATATCAGAGTTGTTTACTGGTCATAGGGCTGAGAAACAGTGGCGTTTACTGATTACAGAACTGAGTATCAGTGTTGTTTACTGGTCACAGAGGTGAGTATCAGCGGTGTTTACTGGAAATAGAGCTGAGTATCAGTGCTGATTACTGGTCACAGAGGTGAGTATCAGTGGTGTTTACTGGTCACAGAACTCCGTATCAGTGCTGTTTACTGGTCACAGAGCTGAGTATCAGTGTTGTTTACTGGTCACAGAACTGAGTATCAGTGTTGTTTACTGGTTACAGAGCTGAGAATCAGTGTTGTTTACTGGTCACAGGGCTGAGTATCAATGTTGCTTATTCGGTACCAAACTGAGTTCCAGTGCTTTTTACTGGTCACAGAACTGAGTATCAGTGCTGTTTACTGGTCACAGAGCTGAGTATCAGTGTGTTTACTGGTCGCAGAGCTGAGTATCAGTGCTTTTTACTGGTCGCAGAGCTGAGTATCAGTGCTTTTTACTGGTCACAGAACTCCGTATCAGTGCTGTTTACTGGTCACAGAGCTGAGTATCAGTGTGTTTACTGGTCGCAGAGCTGAGTATCAGTGCTTTTTACTGGTCACAGAGCTGAGTATCAGAGTTGTTTACTGGACGATGAACTGAGTATCAGTGGTGTTTACTGGTCACAGAGCTGAGTATAAGTGCTGTCTACTCTTCACAAAGCTGAGTATCAGTGTGGTTTACAGGTCACAGAGCTGAGTATCAGTGTTGTTTACTGATTACAGAGCTGAGTATTTGTGTTCTTTACTGGTCACAGTGCTGAGTATCAGTGGTGTTTACTGGTCACAGAGCTGAGTATCTGTGTTGTTTACTGGTCACAGAGCAGAGTATCAGTGCTGTTTACTAGTCACAGAGCTGAGTATCAGTGATGTTTACTTGTCCCAGAGCTGCATATCAATGTTGCTTACTGGACAACGTACTGAGTATCAGTGTTGTTTACTGGTCAGAGAGCAGAATATCAGTGGTGTTTACTGGTCACAGAGTAGAGTAGCAGAGCTGTTTACTGAGCACAGGGCTGAGTATCAATGTTGTTTACCGGTACCAAACTGAGTTTCAGTGATTTTTACTGGTCACAGAACTGAGTATCAGTGTGTTTACTGGTCGCAGAGCTGAGTATCAGTGCTGTTTACTGGTCACAGAGCTGAGTGTCAGTGTTGTTCACTTATTGTTTACTGGTCGCAGAGCTGAGTATCAGTGCTGTTTACTGGTCAAAGAGCTGAGTGTCAGTGTTGTTCACTTATTGTTTACTGGTCGCAGAGCTGAGTATCAGTGCTGTTTACTGGTTACAGAGCTGAGTATTTGTGTTCTTTAGTGGTCACAGAACTGAGTATCAGTGTTGTTTACTGGTCACATGCTGAGTATCAGTGTTGTTTACTGGTCACAGTGCTGAGTATCACAGGTGTTTACTGGTCACACAGCTGAGTTTCAGAGTTGTTTGCTGGACATCGACCTCTGTATCAGTCGTGTTTACTGGTCACAGAGCTGAGTATCAGTGGTGTTTACAGGCCACAGAGCTGAGTATTTGTGTTCTTTACTGGTCACAGAGCTGAGTATCAGTGCTGTTTACTGGTCACAGAGCTGAGTATTTGTGTTCTTTACTGGTCACAGAGCTGAGTATCAGTGCTGTTTACTGGTCACAGAGCTGAGTATCAGTGGTGTTTACTGGCCACAGAGCTGAGTATAAGTGCTGTCTACTGGTCACAGATCTGAGTCTCAGTGCTGTTTACTGGTCACAGAGCTGAGTATTTGTGTTCTTTACTGGTCACAGAGCTGAGTATCAGTGTTGTTTACTGGTCACAGAGCTGAGTATTAGTGATGTTTACTGGACGCCAAACTCAGTATCAGTATTGTTTGCTGGTCACAGAGTTGAGTATCAGTACTCTTTGCTGGTCACAGAACTGAGTATCAGTGTTTTTTTAGGTCACAGGACTGAGTATCAGTGTGGTTTACTGGTCACAATACTGTGTATTAGTGTTGTTTACAGGACACAGAGCTCAGTATCAGTGCTGATTACTGGGCACAGAGCTGAGTATCAGTGTTGTTTAAAGTTCACAGAACTGAGTAACAGTGTTGTTCAGTAGTCACAGAGCTGAGTATTAATACTATATACTGGACACAGAGCTGAGTATCAGTACTGTTTTCTGGTCACAGAACTGAGTATCAGTGTGTTTATAGGTCACAGAACTGAGTATCAGTGTGGTTTACTGGTCACACAACTGAGTATCAGTGCTGATTTCAGGGCACAGAGCTCAGTATCAGTGCTGATTACTGGACACAGGACTGAGTATCAGTGTTGTTTACAGGTCACAGAACTGAGTATCAGTGGTGTTTACTGATCACAGAACTGAATATCCGTGTTGTTTACTGGTCACAGAGTTGAGTATTAGTGTTGTTTTCTGGTCACAGAGCTGAGTATGAGTGCTGTTTACTAGTCACAGAGCTGAGTATCGGAGCTGTTTACAGGTCGCAGAGCTGAGTATCAGTGCTGTTTACTGGTCACAATGCTGAGTATCAGTGCTGTTTAATGGTCACAGAACTGAGTATCATGTGCTGTTTACAGGTCACAGAACTGAGTATCAGTGTGTTTATAGGTCACAGAACTGAGTATCAGTGTGGTTTACTGGTCACAATACTGAGTATTAGTGCTGTTTATAGGACACAGAGCTCAGTATCAGTGCTGTTTACTCCTCACAGAGCTGAGTATCAGTGCTTTTTACTGGTCACAGAACTGAGTATCAGTGTGTTTACTGGTCGCAAAGCTGAGTATCAGTGATGTTTACTTGTCACAGAGCTGCATATCAATGTTGCTTACTGGACAACGAACTGAGTATCAGTGTTGTTTACTGGTCAGAGAGCTGAATATCAGTGTTGTTTACTGGTCACAGAGCAGAGTATCAGAGCTGTTTACTGAGCACAGGGCTGAGTATCAATGTTGTTTACTCAGTACCAAACTGAGTTTCAGTGATTTTTACTGGTCACAGAACTGAGTATCAGTGAGTTTACTGGTCGCAGAGCTGAGTATCAGTGCTGTTCACTGATCACAGAACTGAGTATCAGTGATGTTTACTTGTCACAGAGCTGCATAGCAATGTTGCTTACTGGACAACGAACTGAGTATCAGTGTTGTTTACTGGTCAGAGAGCTGAATATCAGTGTTGTTTACTGGTCACAGAGCAGAGTATCAGAGCTGTTTACTGAGCACAGGGCTGAGTATCAATGTTGTTTACTCGGTACCAAACTGAGTTTCAGTGATTTTTACTGGTCACAGAACTGAGTATCAGTGTGTTTACTGGTCGCAGAGCTGAGTATCAGTGCTGTTTACTGGTCACAGAGCTGCGTGTCAATGTTGTTCACTTGTTGTTTACTGGTCGCAGAGCTGAGTATCAGTGCTGTTTACTGGACACAGAGCTGTGTAGCAGATTTGTTTACTGGACGCTGAACTGAGTATCAGTGATGTTTACTTGTCACAGATCAGAGTATAAGTGCTGTCTACTCTTCACAGAGCTGTGTATCAGTGTGGTTTACAGGTCACAGAGCTGCATATCAATGTTTCTTACTGGACAACGAACTGAGTATAGGTGTTGTTTACTGGTCAGAGAGCAGAATATCAGTGGTGTTTACTCGTCACAGAGCTGAGTATCAGAGCTATTTACTGAGCACAGGGCTGAGTATCAATGTTGTTTATTCGGTACCAAACTGAGTTTCAGTGATTCTTACTGGTCACAGAACTGAGTATCAGTGTGTTTACTGGTCGCAGAGCTGAGTATAAGTGCTGTCTACTGTTCACAGAGTTGTGTATCACTGTGGTTTACAGGTCACAGAGCTGAGTATCAGTGCTGTTTACTGGTTACAGAGCTGAGTATTTGTGTTCTTTACTGGTCACAGTGCTGAGTATCGGTGTTGTTTACTGGTCACAGAGCTGAGTATCAAAGGTGTTTACTGGACACAGAACTGAGTATCAGTGTTGTTTACTGGTCACATGCTGAGTATCAGTGTTGTTTACTGGTCACAGTGCTGAGTATCAAAGGTGTTTACTGGTCACACAGCTGAGTTAGAGTTGTTTGCTGGACATCGACCTCTGTATCAGTCGTGTTTACTGGTCACAGAGCTGAGTATCAGTGGTGTTTACTGGCCACAGAGCTGAGTATTTGTGTTCTTTACTGGTCACAGAGCTGAGTATCAGTGCTGTTTACTGGTCACAGAGCTGAGTATTTGTGTTCTTTATTGGTCACAGAGCTGAGTATCAGTGCTGTTTACTGGTCACAGAGCTGAGTATCAGTGGTGTTTACTGGCCACAGAGCTGAGTATAAGTGCTGTCTACTGGTCACAGATCTGAGTATCAGTGCTGTTTACTGGTCACAGAGCTCAGTATCAGGGCTGTTTACTGGTCATAGAGCTGAGTAGGGAGTTGTTTACGGATCACAGAGCTGAGTATCAGTGCTCTCTACTGGTCACAGAGCTGAGTATCAGTGTTGTTTACGGATCACAGCGCTGAGTATCACGGGTGTTTACTGGTCATAGAGCTGAGTTTCAGAGTTGTTTACTGGACATCGACCTCTGTATCAGTCGTGTTTACTGGTCACAGAGCTGAGTATCAGTGGTGTTTACTGGACACCGAACTCAGTATCAGTCGTGTTTACTGGTCACAGAGGTGAGTATTTGTGTTATTTACTGGTCACAGAGCTTAGTATAAGTGCTGTCTACTGGTCACAGAGCTGAGTATCAGTGCTGTTTACTGGTCACAGAGCTGTGTATTTGTGTTCTTTACTGGTCACAGAGCTGAGTATCAGTGTTGTTTACTGGTCACAGAGCTGAGTATCAGTGGTGTTTACTGGACACCAAACTCAGTATCAGTCGTGTTTACTGGTCACAGAGGTGAGTATTTGTGTTATTTACTGGTCACAGAGCTGAGTATCAGTGTTGTTTACTAGTCACAGAGCTGAATATCAGTGTTGTTTACTGGTTGTTTACTGATCACAGAGCTTAGTATCAGCGTGTTTACTGGTCACAGAACTGAGTATCAGTGCTGTTTACTTTTGACAGAGCTGACTATCAGTGTTGTTTACTGGTGGTTAGCTGGTCACGCAGCTGAGTATCAGTGGTGTTTACTGGACACAAAGCTGAATATCAGTACTCTTTACTGATCACAGAGCTGATTATCAGTGCTGTTTACTTAAAACCGAACTGAGTATTAGTGATGTTTACTGGATGCCAAACTCAGTATCAGTGGTGTTTCCTGGTCACAGAGCTGAGTATCAGAGTTCTTTACTGGACACCGAACTGAGTATCAGTAGTGTTTACTGGTCACAGAGCTGAGTATCAGAGCAGCTTACTGGTGACAGAGCTGGGTACCAGTGTTGTTTACCAGTCACACGGCTGAATATGAGATCTGCTTAATGGACACCAAACTGAGTATCAGTGTTGTTTACTGAACACAGAGCTGAGTAGCAGCGTTGTTTACTGGACACCGAGCTGAGTATCAGTATTTTTTACTGGTCACAGAGCTGAGTATCAGTGTTGTTTACTGGTCACAGAGCTGGGTATCAGTGTTGTTTACCAGTCACCCAGCTGAATATCAGATCTGTTTAATGGACACCGAAATTAATATCAGTGTTGTTTATTGATCACAGAGCTGAGTAGCAGCGTTGTTTACTGGACACCAAGCTGAGTATCAGTGTTGTTTACGGATCACAGAGCTGAGTATCAGTGCAGTTTGCTGTACACAGAGCTGAGTATCAGTGTTGTATACTGGACATCGTTCTGAGGATCAGTGTTGTTTACGGATCACAGAGCTGAGTATCAGTGTTGTTTACTGATCACAGATCTGAGTATCAGTGCTGTTTACTGCTCACAGAGCTGAGTATCAGTGTTGTTTACTGTTCAAAGAGCTGAGCATCAGTGTAGTTTACTGGTCACAGAGCTGAGTATCAGTGTGGTTTACTGGTTACAGAGCTGAGTATTTGTGTTCTTTACTGGTCACAGTGCTGAGTATCGGTGTTGTTTACTGGTCACAGAGCTGAGTATCAGTGTTGTTTACTGGACACAGAACTGAGTATCAGTGTTGTTTACTGGTCACAGAGCTGAGTATCAGTGTTGTTTACTGGACACAGAACTGAGTATCAGTGTTTTTTACTGGTCACAGTGCTGAGTATCATGGGTGTTTACTGGCCACAGAGCTGAGTATCAGTGCTGTCTACTGGTCACAGAGCTGAGTATTTGTGTTCTTTACTGATCACAGAGCTGAGTATCAGTGTTGTTTACTGGTCACATGCTGAGTATCAGTGTTGTTTACTGGTCACAGTGCTGAGTATCACGGGTGTTTACTGGTCATAGAGCTGAGTTTCAGAGTTGTTTACTGGGCATCGACCTCTGTATCAGTCGTGTTTACTGGTCACAGAGCTGAGTATCAGTGGTGTTTACTGGCCACAGAGCTGAGTATAAGTGCTGTCTACTGGTCACAGAGCTGAGTATCAGTGCTGTTTACTGGTCACAGAGCTGAGTATTTGTGTTCTTTACTGGTCACAGAGCTGAGTATCAGTGTTGTTTACTGGTCACAGAGCTGAGTATCAGTGGTGTTTACTGGACACCGAACTCAGTATCAGTCGTGTTTACTGGTCACAGAGGTGAGTATCTATGTTATTTACTGGTCACAGAACTGAGTATCAGTGCTGTTTACTTGTGACAGAGCTGACTATCAGTGTTGTTTACTGGTGGTTAACTGGTCACGCAGCAGAGTATCAGTGGTGTTTACTGGACACAAAGCTGAATATCAGTACTCTTTACTGGTCACAGAGCTGATTATCAGTGCTGTTTACTGTAAACTGAACTGAGTATTAGTGATGTTTACTGGACGCCAAACTCAGTATCAGTGGTGTTTCCTGATCACAGAGCTGAGTATAAGTGTTGTTAACTGGTCACAGAGCTGAGTATCAGTGTTGTTTGCTGGTCACAGACTTGAGTATCAGTACTGTTTACTGGCCACAGAGCTGAGTATAAGTGCTGTCTACTGGTCACAGAGCTGAGTATCAGTACTGTTTACTGGTCACAGAGCTGAGTATTTGTGTTCTTTACTGGTCACAGAGCTGAGTATCAGTGTTGTTTACTGGTCACAGAGCTGAATATCAGTGGTGTTTACTGGAAACCGAACTCAGTATCAGTCGTGTTTACTGGTCACAGAGGTGAGTATTTGTGTTATTTACTGGTCACAGAACTGAGTATCAGTGTGTTTATAGGTCACAGGACTGAGTATCAGTGTGGTTTACTGGTCACAATACTGAGTATTAGTGCTGTTTACAGGACACAGAGCTCAGTATCAGGGCTGATTACTGGGCACAGAGCTGAGTATCAGTGTTGTTTATAGGTCACAGAACTGAGTAACAGTGTTGTTTACTAGTCACAGAGCTGAGTATCAGTACTATTTACTGGACACAGAGCTAAGTATCAGTACTGTTTTCTGGTCACAGAACTGAGTATCAGTGTGGTTTACTGGTCACACGACTGAGTTTCAGGGCTGATTTCAGGACACAGAGCTCAGTATCAGTGCTGATTACTGGACACAGGACTGAGTATCAGTGTTGTTTACAGGTCACAGAACTGAGTATCAGTGGTGTTTACTGATCACAGAACTGAATATCTGTGTTGTTTACTGGACACAGAGTTGAGTATCAGTGTTGTTTTCTGGTCACAGAGCTGAGTATGAGTGCTGTTTACTAGTCACTGAGCTGAGTATCGGAGCTGTTTACAGGTCGCAGAGCTGAGTATCAGTGCTGTTTACTGGTCACAATGCTGAGTATCAGTGCTGTTTAATGGTCACAGAACTGAGTAACAGTGTTGTTTACTAGTCACAGAGCTGAGTATTAGTACCATTTACTGGACACAGAGCTGAGTATCAGTTTTGTTTTCTGGTCACAGAACTGAGTATCAGTGTGTTTGTAGGTCACAGAACTGAGTATCAGTGTGGTTTACTGGTCACACAACTGAGTATCAGGGCTGATTTCAGGACACAGAGCTCAGTATCAGTGCTGATTGCTGGACACAGGACTGAGTATCAGTGTTGTTTACAGGTCACAGAGCTGAGTATGAGTGCTGTTTACTAGTCACAGAGCTGAGTATCAGAGCTGTTTACAGGTCGCAGAGCTGAGTATCAGTGCTGTTTACTGGTCACAATGCTCAGTATCATTGCTGTTTAATGGTCTCAGAACTGAGTAACAGTGTTGTTTACTAGTCACAGAGCTGAGTATCAGTACTATTTACTGGACACAGAGCTGTGTATCAGTACTGTTTTCTGGTCACAGAACTGAGTATCAGTGTGTTTGTAGGTCACAGAACTGAGTATCAGTGTGGTTTACTGGTCACACAACTGAGTATCAGGGCTGATTTCAGGACACAGAGCTCAGTATCAGTGCTGATTGCCGGACACAGGACTGAGTATCAGTGTTGTTTACAGGTCACAGAACTGCGTATCAGTGGTGTTTACTGATCACAGAACTGAATATCCGTGTTGTTTACTGGACACAGAGTTGAGTATCAGTGTTGTTTTCTGGTCACAGAGCTGAGTATGAGTGCTGTTTACTAGTCACAGAGCTGAGTATCAGAGCTGTTTACAGGTCGCAGAGCTGAGTATCAGTGCTGTTTACTGGTCACAATGCTGAGTATCAGTGCTGTTTAATGGTCACAGAACTGAGTATCAGTGTGTTTATAGGTCACAGAACTGAGTATCAGTGTGGTTTACTGGTCACAGAACTGAATATCCGTGTTGTTTACTGGTCACAGAGTTGAGTATCAGTGCTGTTTACTAGTCACAGAGTTGTGTATCAGAGCTGTTTACAGGTCGCAGAGCTGAGTACCAGTGCTGTTTACTGGTCTCAGAGCTGAGTATCAGTGCTGTTTACTCATCACAGAGCTGAGTATCAGTGCTTTTTACTGGTCACAGAACTGAGTATCAGTGTGTTTACTGGTCGCAGAGCTGAGTATCAGTGCTGTTACTGGTCACAGAGCTGAATATCAGTGTTGTTTAGTGATCACAGAGCTGAATAGCAGCGTTGTTTGCTGGACACCAACCTGAGTAGCAGTATTGTTTACTGGTCACAGAGCAGAGCATCGGTGTTGTTTACTGGACAGAGACCTGAGTATCAGTGTTGTTTACTGTTCACAAAGCTGAGTATTGGTGTTGTTTACTGGTCACAGAGCTGAGTATCAGAGTTCTTTACTGGAAACCGAACTGAGTATCAGTAGTGTTTACTGGTCACAGAGCTGAGTATCAGAGCAGCTTACTGGTCACAGAGCTGGGCACCAGTGTTGTTTACCAGTCACACAGCTGAATATGAGATCTGCTTAATGGACACCAAACTGAGTATCAGTGTTGTTTTCTGATCACAGAGCTGAGTATCAGCGCTGTTTGCTGGACACAGAGCTGAGTATCAGTGTTCTATGCTGGACATAGATCTGAGTATCTGTGTTGTTTACTGATCACAGAGCCGTGTATCAGTGGTGTTTACTCGACACAGAGCTGCGTATCAGGGCTGTTTACTAGTCACAGAGCTGAGTATCATTGTTGTTTACTGCTCTCAGATCTGAGTATCAGTGTTGTTTACTGGTCCGAGCTGAGCATCAGTGTTGTTTACTGGTCCGAGCTGAGCATCAGCGCTGTTTACTGCTCACAGAGCTGAGAATCAGTGTTGTTTACTGGTCACAGAACTGAGTATCAGCATTTTTTACTGGTCACAGAGATGAGTATCAGATTTGTTTACTGGTCACAGAGCTGAGTATCAGTGCTGTTTACAAGTCATAGAGCACAGTATCAGTGCTGTTTACTGGTTACAAGCTCAGTATCAGTGTTGTTTAGTGGATACAGGGCTGAGTATTAGGGCTGTTTACTGGTCACGGTGCTGAGTATCAGTGTTGTTTACTCATCACAGAGCTCAGAATCAGTGCTGTTTGTTGGACACAGAGCTCAGTATCAGTGTTGTTTACTGGACACAGAACTGAGTATCAGTGTTGTTTACAGGACACAGAGCTGAGTATCAGTGTTGTTTGCTGGACCCAGAGCTCAGTATCAGTGTTGTTTACCGTACATAGAGCTGAGTATCAGAGTCGTTTACTGGCCACCGAGCTGAGTATCAATGTTATTAACTGGACAAAGAGCTGAGTATCAGTGTTGTTTACTGACCACAGAGCTGAGTATTAGTATTGCTTACTGGACACAGTGCTGCGTATCAGGGCTTTTTACTGGTCACAGAGCTGAGTATGGAGTTGTTTACTGTACACAGAACTGACTATTAGTGTTGTTTACGGATCACAGAGCTGAGTATCAGTGCTCTCTACTGGTCACAGAGCTGAGTATCAGTGTTGTTTAATGATCACAGAGCTGAGTATCAGTGTTGTTTTCCGGTCACAGAGCTGAGCATCAGTGTTGTTTACTTGACACAGTGCTGAGTATTTGGGCTGTTTACTATTCACAGAGCTGAGTATCAGTGGCGTTTACTGGACACAGAGCTGAGTATCAGTGCTGTCTACTGATCACAGAACTGACTATTAGTGTTTTTTACGGATCACAGAGCTGAGTATCAGTGCTCTCTACTGGTCACAGAGCTGAGTATCAGTGTTGTTTATGGATCACAGAGCTGAGTATCAGTGCTGTTTGCTGGACACAGAGCTGAGTATCAGTGGTCTTTACTGGTCACAGAACTGAGTATCAGAGCAGTTTACTGATCTCAGAGCTGATCATCAGTGTTGTTTACTAGACACAGAGCTGAGTATCAGAGCAGCTTACTGGTCACAGAGCTCGGTACCAGTGTTGTTTACCAGTGACACGGCTGAATATCAGATCTGTTTCATGGACACCGCGCTGAATATCAGTGTTGCTTACTGGACACAGAGGTGAGTATCAGTGTTGTTTACTGGACACAGAGCTGAGTATCAGTGTTGTTTACTGATCACAGAGCTGAGCAACAGTGTTGTTTACTGGACACAGTGCTGAGTATCAGGGCTGTTTACTGGTCACAGAGCTGAGTATCAGTGGCGTTTACTGGTCACAGAGCTGAGTATCACAGCAGCTTACTGGTCACAGAGCTCGGTACCAGTGTTGTTTACCAGTCACACGGCTGAATATCAGATCTGTTTCATGGACACCGCGCTGAATATCAGTATTGTTTACTGGTCACAGAGCTGAGATTCAGTGTTGTTTACTGGACACAGTGCTGAGTATCAGGGCTGTTTACTGGTCACAGTGCTGAGTATCAGTGGCATTTACTGGTCACAGAGCTGAGTATCAGAGCAGCTTACTGGTCACAGAGCTCGGTACCAGTGTTATTTACCAGTCACACGGCTGAATATCAGATCTGTTTAATGGACACCGCGCTGAATATCAGTATTGTTTACTGGTCACAGAGCTCAGTATCAGTGTTGTTTACTGGACACAGAGCTGTGTATCAGTGTTGTTTACAAGACACAGAGCTGAGTATTAGTATTGCTTACTGGACACAGAGCTGAGTATCAGTGTTGTTTACTGATCACAGAGCTGAGCAACAGTGTTGTTTACTGGACACAGTGCTGAGTATCAGGGCTGTTTACTGGTCACAGAGCTGAGTATCAGTGGCGTTTACTGGACACAGAGCTGAGTATCAGTGCTGTCTACTGATCACAGAGCTGACTATTAGTGTTTTTTTACGGATCACAGAGCTGAGTATCATTGCTCCCTACTGGTCACAGAGCTGAGTATCAATGTTGTTTACTGGACACAGTGCTGAGTATCAGGGCTGTTTACTGGTCACAGAGCTGAGTGTCAGTGGCGTTTACTGGTCACAGAGCTGAGTATCAGAGCAGCTTACTGGTCACAGAGCTCGGTACCAGTGTTGTTTACCAGTCACACGGCTGAATATCAGATCTGTTTAATGGACACCACGCTGAATATCAGTATTGTTTACTGGTCACAGACCTCAGTATCAGTGTTGTTTACTGGACACAGAGCTGAGTATCAGTGTTTACAGGACACAGAGTTGAGTATTAGTATTGCTTACTGGTCACAGAGCTGAGTATCAGTGTTGTTTACTGATCACAGAGCTGAGTATCAGGGCTGTTTACTGGTCATAGAGCTGAGTATGGAGTTGTTGACGGATCACAGAGCTGAGTATCAGTGCTCTCTACTGGTCACAGAGCTGAGTATCAGTGTTGTTTACAGATCACAGCGCTGAGTATCAGTGCTGTTTGCGCGACTCAGAGCTGAGAATCAGTGTTGAATACTGGACATAGATCTGAGTATCAGTGTTGTTTAATGATCACAGAGCTGAGAATCAGTGTTGTTTTCTCGTCACAGAGCTGAGTATCAGTGCTGTTTACTGGACAGTGCTGAGCATCAGTGCTGTTTACTGGGCACCGAACTGAGTTACAGTGTTGTTTACTGGTCACAGAGGTGAGTATCAGTGGTCTTTACTGTTCACAGAACTGAGTATCAGAGCAGTTTACTGATCTCACAGCTGAGCATCAGTGTTGTTTACTAGACACAGAGCTGAGTATCAGTGTTTTTTACTGGTCACAAAGCTGAGTATCAGTGTTGTTTACTGGTCACAGAGCTGAGTATCAGTGTTGTTTACAGGACACAGAGCTGAGTATTAGTATTGCTTACTGGTCACAGAGCTGAGTATCAGGGCTGTTTACTGGTCACAGAGCTGAGTATCAGTGTTGTTTACTGGACACAGTGCTGAGTATCAGGGCTGTTTACTGGTCATAGAGCTGAGTATGGAGTTGTTTACGGATCACAGAGCTGAGTATCAGTGCTCTCTACTGGACTCAGAGCTGAGAATCAGTGTTGAACACTGGACATAGATTTGAGTATCAGTGTTGTTTAATGATCACAGAGCTGAGAATCAATGTTGTTTTCTCGTCACAGTGCTGAGCATCAGTGTTGCTTACTGGGCACCGAACTGAGTTACAGTGTTGTTTACTGGTCACAGAGGTGAGTATCAGTGGTCTTTACTGGACACCGACTGAGTATCAGCGGTGTTTACTGGTCACAGAGCTGAGTATCAGAGCAGCTTACTGGTCACAGAGCTCGGTGCCAGTGTTGTTTACCAGTCACACGGCTGAATATCAGATCTGTTTCATGGACACCGCGCTGAATATCAGTATTGTTTACTGGTCACAGAGCTGAGATTCAGTGTTGTTTACTGGACACAGTGCTGAGTATCAGGGCTGTTTACTGGTCACAGTGCTGAGTATCAGTGGCATTTACTGGTCACAGAGCTGAGTATCAGAGCAGCTTACTGGTCACAGAGCTCGGTACCAGTGTTATTTACCAGTCACACGGCTGAATATCAGATCTGTTTCATGGACACCGCGCTGAATATCAGTATTGTTTACTGGTCACAGAGCTGAGTATCAGTGTTGTTTACTGGACACAGTGCTGAATATCAGGGCTGTTTACTGGTCACAGAGCTGAGTATCAGTGGCGTTTACTGGACACAGAGCTGAGTATCAGTGCTGTCTACTGATCACAGAGCTTACTATTCGTGCTTTTTTAACGGATCACAGAGCTGAGTATCATTGCTCCCTACTGGTCACAGAGCTGAGTATCAGTGTTGTTTATGGATCACAGAGCTGAGTATCAGTGCTGTTTGCTGGACACAGAGCTGAGTATCAGTGGTCTTTACTGGTCACAGAACTGAGTATCAGAGCAGTTTGCTGATCTCAGAGCTGAGCATCAGTGTTGTTTACTAGACACAGAGTTGAGTATCAGTGTTGTTTACTGGTCACAAAGCTGAGTATTGGTGTTGTTTACTGGTCACAGAGCTGAGCATCAGTGTTGTTTACTGGACACAGTGCTGAGTATCAGGGCTGTTTACTGGTCACAGAGCTGAGTATCAGTGGCGTTTACTGGTCACAGAGCTGAGTATCACAGCAGCTTACTGGTCACAGAGCTCGGTACCAATGTTGTTTACCAGTCACACGGCTGAATATCAGATCTGTTTCATGGACACCGCGCTGAATATCAGTATTGTTTACTGGTCACAGAGCTGAGATTCAGTGTTGTTTACTGGACACAGTGCTGAGTATCAGGGCTGTTTACTGGTCACAGTGCTGAGTATCAGTGGCATTTACTGGTCACAGAGCTGAGTATCAGAGCAGCTTACTGGTCACAGAGCTCGGTACCAGTGTTATTTACCAGTCACACGGCTGAATATCAGATCTGTTTAATGGACACCGCGCTGAATATCAGTATTGTTTACTGGTCACAGATCTCAGTATCAGTGTTGTTTACTGGACACAGAGCTGTGTATCAGTGTTGTTTACAAGACACAGAGCTGAGTATTAGTATTGCTTACTGGTCACAGAGCTGAGTATCAGTGTTGTTTACTGATCACAGAGCTGAGCATCAGTGTTGTTTACTGGACACAGTGCTGAGTATCAGGGCTGTTTACTGGTCACAGAGCTGTGTATCAGTGGCATTTACTGGTCACAGAGCTGAGTATCACAGCAGCTTACTGGTCACAGAGCTCGGTGCCAGTGTTGTTTACCAGTCATAACGCTGAATATCAGATCTGTTTAATGGACACCACGCTGAATATCAGTATTGTTTACTGGTCACAGAGCTCAGTATCAGTGTTGTTTACTGGACACAGAGCTGAGTATCAGTGGCGTTTACTGGACACAGAGCTGAGTATCAGTGCTGTCTACTGATCACAGAGCTGACTATTAGTGCTTTTTTAACGGATCACAGAGCTGAGTATCATTGCTCCCTACTGGTCACAGAGCTGAGTATCAGTGTTATTTATGGATCACAGAGCTGAGTATCAGTGCTGTTTGCTGGACACAGAGCTGAGTATCAGTGGTCTTTACTGGTCACAGAACTGAGTATCAGAGCAGTTTGCTGATCTCAGAGCTGAGCATCAGTGTTGTTTACTAGACACAGAGTTGAGTATCAGTGTTGTTTACTGGTCACAAAGCTGAGTATTGGTGTTGTTTACTGGTCACAGAGCTGAGTATCAGAGTTCTTTACTGGACACCGACTGAATATCAGTGGTGTTTACTGGTCACAGAGCTGAGTTTCAGAGCAGCTTACTGGTCACAGAGCTCGGTGCCAGTGTCGTTTACCAGTCACACGGCTGAATATCAGATCTGTTTAATGGACACCACGCTGAATATCAGTATTGTTTACTGGTCACAGAGCTCAGTATCAGTGTTGTTTACTGGACACAGAGCTGAGTATCAGTGTTGTTTACTGGACACAGAGCTGAGTATTAGTATTGCTTACTGGTCACAGAGCTGAGCATCAGTGTTGTTTACTTGACACAGTGCTGAGTATCAGGGCTGTTTACTGGTCACAGTGCTGAGTATCAGTAGTGTTTACTGGTCACAGAGCTGAGTATCAGAGCAGCTTATTGGTCACAGAGCTCGGTACCAGTGTTGTTTACCAGTCACACGGCTGAATATCAGATCTGTTTAATGGACACCACGCTGAATATCAGTATTGTTTACTGGTCACAGAGCTCAGTATCAGTGTTGTTTACTGGACACAGAGCTGAGTATCAGTGTTGTTTACTGGACACAGAGCTGAGTATTAGTATTGATTACTGGTCACAGAGCTGACTATCAGTGTTGTTTACTGATCACAGAGCTGAGCATCAGTGTTGTTTACTGGACACAGTGCTGAGTATCAGGGCTGTTTACTGGTCACTGTGCTGAGTATCAGTGGCGTTTACTGGTCACAGAGCTGAGTATCAGTGTTGTTTACTGATCACAGAGTTGAGCATCAGTGTTGTTTACTGGACACAGTGCTGAGTATCAGTATTGTTTACTGGTCATAGAGCTGAGTAGGAGTTGTTTACGGATCACAGAGCTGAGTATCAGTGCTCTCTACTGGTCACAGAGCTGAGTATCAGTGTTGTTTACGGATCACAGCGCTGAGTATCAGTGCTGTTTGCGCGACTCAGAGCTGAGAATCAGTGTTGAATACTGGACATAGATCTGAGTATCAGTGTTGTTTAATGATCACAGAGCTGAGAATCAATGTTGTTTTCTCGTCACAGAGCTGAGTATCAGTGCTGTTTACTGGACAGTGCTGAGCATCAGTGTTGTTTACTGGGCACCGAACTGAGTTACAGTGTTGTTTACTGGTCACAGAGGTGAGTATCAGTGGTCTTTACTGGTCACAGAACTGAGTATCAGAGCAGTTTACTGATCTCAGAGCTGAGCATCAGTGTTGTTTACTAGACACAGAGCTGAGAATCAGTGTTGTTTACTGGTCACAAAGCTGAGTATTGGTGTTGTTTACTGGTCACAGAGCTGAGTATCAGAGTTCTTTACTGGACACCGACTGAATATCAGTGTTGTTTACTGGTCACAGAGCTGAGTATCAGTGTTGTTTACTAATCACAGAGCTGAGCATCAGTGTTGTTTACTAATCACAGAGCTGAGTATTAGTATTGCTTACTGGTCACAGAGCTGAGCATCAGTGTTGTTTACTAATCACAGAGCTGAGCATCAGTGTTGTTTACTGGTCACAGAGCTGAGTATCAGGGCTGTTTACTGGTCATAGAGCTGAGTATCACAGCAGCTTACTGGTCACAGAGCTCGGTGCCAGTGTTGTTTATCAGTCATAAGGCTGAATATCAGATCTGTTTAATGGACACCACGCTGAATATCAGTATTGTTTACTGGTCACAGAGCTCAGTATCAGTGTTGTTTACTGGACACAGAGCTGAGTATCAGTGGCGTTTACTGGACACAGAGCTGAGTATCAGTGCTGTCTACTGATCACAGAGCTGACTATTAGTGCTTTTTTAACGGATCACAGAGCTGAGTATCATTGCTCCCTACTGGTCACAGAGCTGAGTATCAGTGTTGTTTATGGATCACAGAGCTGAGTATCAGTGCTGTTTGCTGGACACAGAGCTGAGTATCAGTGCTGTTTGCTGGTCACAGAGCTGAGTATCAGTGTTGTTTATGGATCACAGAGCTGAGTATCAGTGCTGTTTGCTGGACACAGAGCTGAGTATCAGTGGTCTTTACTGGTCACAGAACTGAGTATCAGAGCAGTTTGCTGATCTCAGAGCTGAGCATCAGTGTTGTTTACTAGACACAGAGTTGAGTATCACTGTTGTTTACTGGTCACAAAGCTGAGTATTGGTGTTGTTTACTGGTCACAGAGCTCGGTACCAGTGTTGTTTACCAGTCACACGGCTGAATATCAGATCTGTTTCATGGACACCACGCTGAATATCAGTATTGTTTACTGGTCACAGAGCTCAGTATCAGTGTTGTTTACTGGTCACAGAGCTGAGTATCAGTGTTGTTTACAGGACACAGAGCTGAGTATTAGTATTGCTTACTGGTCACAGAGCTGAGCATCAGTGTAGTTTACTAATCACAGAGCTGAGCATCAGTGTTGTTTACTGGTCACATAGCTGAGTATCAGAGTTCTTTACTGGACACCGACTGAGTATCAGTGGCGTTTACTGGTCACAGAGCTGAGTATCACAGCAGCTTACTGGTCACAGAGCTCGGTGCCAGTGTTGTTTACCAGTCACACGGCTGAATATCAGATCTGTTTCATGGACACCGCGCTGAATATCAGTATTGTTTACTGGTCACAGAGCTGAGATTCAGTGTTGTTTACTGGACACAGTGCTGAGTATCAGGGCTGTTTACTGGTCACAGTGCTGAGTATCAGTGGCATTTACTGGTCACAGAGCTGAGTATCAGAGCAGCTTACTGGTCACAGAGCTCGGTACCAGTGTTATTTACCAGTCACACGGCTGAATATCAGATCTGTTTAATGGACACCGCGCTGAATATCAGTATTGTTTACTGGTCACAGAGCGCAGTATCAGTGTTGTTTACTGGACACAGAGCTGTGTATCAGTGTTGTTTACAAGACACAGAGCTGAGTATTAGTATTGCTTACTGGTCACAGAGCTGAGTATCAGTGTTGTTTACTGATCACAGAGCTGAGCATCAGTGTTGTTTACTGGACACAGTGCTGAGTATCAGGGCTGTTTACTGGTCACAGAGCTGAGTATCAGTGGCGTTTACTGGTCACAGAGCTGAGTATCACAGCAGCTTACTGGTCACAGAGCTCGGTGCCAGTGTTGTTTACCAGTCACACGGCTGAATATCAGATCTGTTTAATGGACACCACGCTGAATATCAGTATTGTTTACTGGTCACAGAGCTCAGTATCAGTGTTGTTTACTGGACACAGAGCTGAGTATCAGTGTTGTTTATGGATCACAGAGCTGAGTATCAGTGCTGTTTGCTGGACACAGAGCTGAGTATCAGTGCTGTTTGCTGGTCACAGAGCTGAGTATCAGTGTTGTTTATGGATCACAGAGCTGAGTATCAGTGCTGTTTGCTGGACACAGAGCTGAGTATCAGTGGTCTTTACTGGTCACAGAACTGAGTATCAGAGCAGTTTGCTGATCTCAGAGCTGAGCATCAGTGTTGTTTACTAGACACAGAGTTGAGTATCAGTATTGTTTACTGGTCACAAAGCTGAGTATTGGTGTTGTTTACTGGTCACAGAGCTGAGTTTCAAGTACTTTACTGGACACCGACTGAATATCAGTGGTGTTTACTGGTCACAGAGCTGAGTATCAGAGCAGCTTACTGGTCACAGAGCTCGGTACCAGTGTTGTTTACCAGTCACACGGCTGAATATCAGATCTGTTTCATGGACACCACGCTGAATATCAGTATTGTTTACTGGTCACAGAGCTCAGTATCAGTGTTGTTTACTGGTCACAGAGCTGAGTATCAGTGTTGTTTACAGGACACAGAGCTGAGTATTAGTATTGCTTACTGGTCACAGAGCTGAGCATCAGTGTTGTTTACTAATCACAGAGCTGAGCATCAGTGTTTTTTACTGGTCACAGAGCTGAGTATCAGAGTTCTTTACTGGACACCGACTGAGTATCAGTGGTGTTTATTGGTCACAGAGCTGAGTATCAGAGCAGCTTACTGGTCACAGAGCTCGGTGCCAGTGTCGTTTACCAGTCACACGGCTGAATATCAGATCTGTTTAATGTACACCACGCTGAATATCAGTATTGTTTACTGGTCACAGAGCTGAGCATCAGTGTTGTTTACTGGACACAGTGCTGAGTATCAGTGTTGTTTGCAAGACACAGAGCTGAGTATTAGTATTGCTTACTGGTCACAGAGCTGAGTATCAGTGTTGTTTACTGGACACAGTGCTGAGTATCAGGGCTGTTTACTGGTCATAGAGCTGAGTAGGAGTTGTTTACGGATCACAGAGCTGAGTATCAGTGCTGTTTACTGGACACAGAGCTGAGTATCAGTGTTGTTTACTGGTCACAGAGCTGAGTATCAGTGTTGTTTACTGATCACAGAGTTGAGCATCAGTGTTGTTTACTGGACACAGTGCTGAGTATCAGTATTGTTTACTGGTCATAGAGCTGAGTAGGAGTTGTTTACGGATCACAGAGCTGAGTATCAGTGCTCTCTACTGGTCACAGAGCTGAGTATCAGTGTTGTTTACGGATCACAGCGCTGAGTATCAGTGCTGTTTGCGCGACTCAGAGCTGAGAATCAGTGTTGAATACTGGACATAGATCTGAGTATCAGTGTTGTTTAATGATCACAGAGCTGAGAATCAATGTTGTTTTCTCGTCACAGAGCTGAGTATCAGTGCTGTTTACTGGACAGTGCTGAGCATCAGTGTTGTTTACTGGGCACCGAACTGAGTTACAGTGTTGTTTACTGGTCACAGAGGTGAGTATCAGTGGTCTTTACTGGTCACAGAACTGAGTATCAGAGCAGTTTACTGATCTCAGAGCTGAGCATCAGTGTTGTTTACTAGACACAGAGCTGAGAATCAGTGTTGTTTACTGGTCACAAAGCTGAGTATTGGTGTTGTTTACTGGTCACAGAGCTGAGTATCAGAGTTCTTTACTGGACACCGACTGAATATCAGTGTTGTTTACTGGTCACAGAGCTGAGTATCAGTGTTGTTTACTAATCACAGAGCTGAGCATCAGTGTTGTTTACTAATCACAGAGCTGAGTATTAGTATTGCTTACTGGTCACAGAGCTGAGCATCAGTGTTGTTTACTAATCACAGAGCTGAGCATCAGTGTTGTTTACTGGTCACAGAGCTGAGTATCAGGGCTGTTTACTGGTCATAGAGCTGAGTATCACAGCAGCTTACTGGTCACAGAGCTCGGTGCCAGTGTTGTTTATCAGTCATAAGGCTGAATATCAGATCTGTTTAATGGACACCACGCTGAATATCAGTATTGTTTACTGGTCACAGAGCTCAGTATCAGTGTTGTTTACTGGACACAGAGCTGAGTATCAGTGGCGTTTACTGGACACAGAGCTGAGTATCAGTGCTGTGTACTGATCACAGAGCTGACTATTAGTGCTTTTTTAACGGATCACAGAGCTGAGTATCATTGCTCCCTACTGGTCACAGAGCTGAGTATCAGTGTTGTTTATGGATCACAGAGCTGAGTATCAGTGCTGTTTGCTGGACACAGAGCTGAGTATCAGTGGTCTTTACTGGTCACAGAACTGAGTATCAGAGCAGTTTGCTGATCTCAGAGCTGAGCATCAGTGTTGTTTACTAGACACAGAGTTGAGTATCACTGTTGTTTACTGGTCACAAAGCTGAGTATTGGTGTTGTTTACTGGTCACAGAGCTCGGTACCAGTGTTGTTTACCAGTCACACGGCTGAATATCAGATCTGTTTCATGGACACCACGCTGAATATCAGTATTGTTTACTGGTCACAGAGCTCAGTATCAGTGTTGTTTACTGGTCACAGAGCTGAGTATCAGTGTTGTTTACAGGACACAGAGCTGAGTATTAGTATTGCTTACTGGTCACAGAGCTGAGCATCAGTGTAGTTTACTAATCACAGAGCTGAGCATCAGTGTTGTTTACTGGTCACATAGCTGAGTATCAGAGTTCTTTACTGGACACCGACTGAGTATCAGTGGCGTTTACTGGTCACAGAGCTGAGTATCACAGCAGCTTACTGGTCACAGAGCTCGGTGCCAGTGTTGTTTACCAGTCACACGGCTGAATATCAGATCTGTTTCATGGACACCGCGCTGAATATCAGTATTGTTTACTGGTCACAGAGCTGAGATTCAGTGTTGTTTACTGGACACAGTGCTGAGTATCAGGGCTGTTTACTGGTCACAGTGCTGAGTATCAGTGGCATTTACTGGTCACAGAGCTGAGTATCAGAGCAGCTTACTGGTCACAGAGCTCGGTACCAGTGTTATTTACCAGTCACACGGCTGAATATCAGATCTGTTTAATGGACACCGCGCTGAATATCAGTATTGTTTACTGGTCACAGAGCGCAGTATCAGTGTTGTTTACTGGACACAGAGCTGTGTATCAGTGTTGTTTACAAGACACAGAGCTGAGTATTAGTATTGCTTACTGGTCACAGAGCTGAGTATCAGTGTTGTTTACTGATCACAGAGCTGAGCATCAGTGTTGTTTACTGGACACAGTGCTGAGTATCAGGGCTGTTTACTGGTCACAGAGCTGAGTATCAGTGGCGTTTACTGGTCACAGAGCTGAGTATCACAGCAGCTTACTGGTCACAGAGCTCGGTGCCAGTGTTGTTTACCAGTCACACGGCTGAATATCAGATCTGTTTAATGGACACCACGCTGAATATCAGTATTGTTTACTGGTCACAGAGCTCAGTATCAGTGTTGTTTACTGGACACAGAGCTGAGTATCAGTGTTGTTTATGGATCACAGAGCTGAGTATCAGTGCTGTTTGCTGGACACAGAGCTGAGTATCAGTGCTGTTTGCTGGTCACAGAGCTGAGTATCAGTGTTGTTTATGGATCACAGAGCTGAGTATCAGTGCTGTTTGCTGGACACAGAGCTGAGTATCAGTGGTCTTTACTGGTCACAGAACTGAGTATCAGAGCAGTTTGCTGATCTCAGAGCTGAGCATCAGTGTTGTTTACTAGACACAGAGTTGAGTATCAGTGTTGTTTACTGGTCACAAAGCTGAGTATTGGTGTTGTTTACTGGTCACAGAGCTGAGTTTCAAGTACTTTACTGGACACCGACTGAATATCAGTGGTGTTTACTGGTCACAGAGCTGAGTATCAGAGCAGCTTACTGGTCACAGAGCTCGGTACCAGTGTTGTTTACCAGTCACACGGCTGAATATCAGATCTGTTTCATGGACACCACGCTGAATATCAGTATTGTTTACTGGTCACAGAGCTCAGTATCAGTGTTGTTTACTGGACACAGAGCTGAGTATCAGTGTTGTTTACAGGACACAGAGCTGAGTATTAGTATTGCTTACTGGTCACAGAGCTGAGCATCAGTGTTGTTTACTAATCACAGAGCTGAGCATCAGTGTTTTTTACTGGTCACAGAGCTGAGTATCAGAGTTCTTTACTGGACACCGACTGAGTATCAGTGGTGTTTATTGGTCACAGAGCTGAGTATCAGAGCAGCTTACTGGTCACAGAGCTCGGTGCCAGTGTCGTTTACCAGTCACACGGCTGAATATCAGATCTGTTTAATGTACACCACGCTGAATATCAGTATTGTTTACTGGTCACAGAGCTGAGCATCAGTGTTGTTTACTGGACACAGTGCTGAGTATCAGTGTTGTTTGCAAGACACAGAGCTGAGTATTAGTATTGCTTACTGGTCACAGAGCTGAGTATCAGTGTTGTTTACTGATCACAGAGCTGAGCATCAGTGTTGTTTACTGGACACAGTGCTGAGTATCAGGGCTGTTTACTGGTCACAGAGCTGAGTATCAGTGTTGTTTACTGATCACAGAGTTGAGCATCAGTGTTGTTTACTGGACACAGTGCTGAGTATCAGGGCTGTTTACTGGTCATAGAGCTGAGTAGGAGTTGTTTACGGATCACAGAGCTGAGTATCAGTGCTCTCTACTGGTCACAGAGCTGAGTATCAGTGTTGTTTACGGATCACAGCGCTGAGTATCAGTGCTGTTTGCGTGACTCAGAGCTGAGAATCAGTGTTGAATACTGGACATAGATCTGAGTATCAGTGTTGTTTAATGATCACAGAGCTGAGAATCAATGTTGTTTTCTCGTCACAGAGCTGAGTATCAGTGCTGTTTACTGGACAGTGCTGAGCATCAGTGTTGTTTACTGGGCACCGAACTGAGTTACAGTGTTGTTTACTGGTCACAGAGGTGAGTATCAGTGGTCTTTACTGGTCACAGAACTGAGTATCAGAGCAGTTTACTGATCTCAGAGCTGAGCATCAGTGTTGTTTACTAGACACAGAGCTGAGAATCAGTGTTGTTTACTGGTCACAAAGCTGAGTATTGGTGTTGTTTACTGGTCACAGAGCTGAGTATCAGAGTTCTTTACTGGACACCGACTGAATATCAGTGTTGTTTACTGGTCACAGAGCTGAGTATCAGTGTTGTTTACTAATCACAGAGCTGAGCATCAGTGTTGTTTACTAATCACAGAGCTGAGTATTAGTATTGCTTACTGGTCACAGAGCTGAGCATCAGTGTTGTTTACTAATCACAGAGCTGAGCATCAGTGTTGTTTACTGGTCACAGAGCTGAGTATCAGGGCTGTTTACTGGTCATAGAGCTGAGTATCACAGCAGCTTACTGGTCACAGAGCTCGGTGCCAGTGTTGTTTATCAGTCATAAGGCTGAATATCAGATCTGTTTAATGGACACCACGCTGAATATCAGTATTGTTTACTGGTCACAGAGCTCAGTATCAGTGTTGTTTACTGGACACAGAGCTGAGTATCAGTGGCGTTTACTGGACACAGAGCTGAGTATCAGTGCTGTCTACTGATCACAGAGCTGACTATTAGTGCTTTTTTAACGGATCACAGAGCTGAGTATCATTGCTCCCTACTGGTCACAGAGCTGAGTATCAGTGTTGTTTATGGATCACAGAGCTGAGTATCAGTGCTGTTTGCTGGACACAGAGCTGAGTATCAGTGCTGTTTGCTGGTCACAGAGCTGAGTATCAGTGTTGTTTATGGATCACAGAGCTGAGTATCAGTGCTGTTTGCTGGACACAGAGCTGAGTATCAGTGGTCTTTACTGGTCACAGAACTGAGTATCAGAGCAGTTTGCTGATCTCAGAGCTGAGCATCAGTGTTGTTTACTAGACACAGAGTTGAGTATCACTGTTGTTTACTGGTCACAAAGCTGAGTATTGGTGTTGTTTACTGGTCACAGAGCTCGGTACCAGTGTTGTTTACCAGTCACACGGCTGAATATCAGATCTGTTTCATGGACACCACGCTGAATATCAGTATTGTTTACTGGTCACAGAGCTCAGTATCAGTGTTGTTTACTGGTCACAGAGCTGAGTATCAGTGTTGTTTACAGGACACAGAGCTGAGTATTAGTATTGCTTACTGGTCACAGAGCTGAGCATCAGTGTAGTTTACTAATCACAGAGCTGAGCATCAGTGTTGTTTACTGGTCACATAGCTGAGTATCAGAGTTCTTTACTGGACACCGACTGAGTATCAGTGGCGTTTACTGGTCACAGAGCTGAGTATCACAGCAGCTTACTGGTCACAGAGCTCGGTGCCAGTGTTGTTTACCAGTCACACGGCTGAATATCAGATCTGTTTCATGGACACCGCGCTGAATATCAGTATTGTTTACTGGTCACAGAGCTGAGATTCAGTGTTGTTTACTGGACACAGTGCTGAGTATCAGGGCTGTTTACTGGTCACAGTGCTGAGTATCAGTGGCATTTACTGGTCACAGAGCTGAGTATCAGAGCAGCTTACTGGTCACAGAGCTCGGTACCAGTGTTATTTACCAGTCACACGGCTGAATATCAGATCTGTTTCATGGACACCACGCTGAATATCAGTATTGTTTACTGGTCACAGAGCTCAGTATCAGTGTTGTTTACTGGTCACAGAGCTGAGTATCAGTGTTGTTTACAGGACACAGAGCTGAGTATTAGTATTGCTTACTGGTCACAGAGCTGAGCATCAGTGTTGTTTACTAATCACAGAGCTGAGCATCAGTGTTTTTTACTGGTCACAGAGCTGAGTATCAGAGTTCTTTACTGGACACCGACTGAGTATCAGTGGTGTTTATTGGTCACAGAGCTGAGTATCAGAGCAGCTTACTGGTCACAGAGCTCGGTGCCAGTGTCGTTTACCAGTCACACGGCTGAATATCAGATCTGTTTAATGTACACCACGCTGAATATCAGTATTGTTTACTGGTCACAGAGCTGAGTATCAGTGTTGTTTACTGGACACAGAGCTGAGTATTAGTATTGCTTACTGGTCACAGAGCTGAGCATCAGTGTTGTTTACTTGACACAGTGCTGAGTATCAGGGCTGTTTACTGGTCACAGTGCTGAGTATCAGTAGTGTTTACTGGTCACAGAGCTGAGTATCAGAGCAGCTTATTGGTCACAGAGCTCGGTACCAGTGTTGTTTACCAGTCACACGGCTGAATATCAGATCTGTTTCATGGACACCACGCTGAATATCAGTATTGTTTACTGGTCACAGAGCTCAGTATCAGTGTTGTTTACTGGTCACAGAGCTGAGTATCAGTGTTGTTTACAGGACACAGAGCTGAGTATTAGTATTGCTTACTGGTCACAGAGCTGAGCATCAGTGTTGTTTACTAATCACAGAGCTGAGCATCAGTGTTTTTTACTGGTCACAGAGCTGAGTATCAGAGTTCTTTACTGGACACCGACTGAGTATCAGTGGTGTTTATTGGTCACAGAGCTGAGTATCAGAGCAGCTTACTGGTCACAGAGCTCGGTGCCAGTGTCGTTTACCAGTCACACGGCTGAATATCAGATCTGTTTAATGGACACCACGCTGAATATCAGTATTGTTTACTGGTCACAGAGCTCAGTATCAGTGTTGTTTACTGGACACAGAGCTGAGTATCAGTGTTGTTTACTGGACACAGAGCTGAGTATTAGTATTGCTTACTGGTCACAGAGCTGAGCATCAGTGTTGTTTACTTGACACAGTGCTGAGTATCAGGGCTGTTTACTGGTCACAGTGCTGAGTATCAGTAGTGTTTACTGGTCACAGAGCTGAGTATCAGAGCAGCTTATTGGTCACAGAGCTCGGTACCAGTGTTGTTTACCAGTCACACGGCTGAATATCAGATCTGTTTCATGGACACCACGCTGAATATCAGTATTGTTTACTGGTCACAGAGCTCAGTATCAGTGTTGTTTACTGGACACAGAGCTGAGTATCAGTGTTGTTTACAGGACACAGAGCTGAGTATTAGTATTGATTACTGGTCACAGAGCTGAGTATCAGTGTTGTTTACTGATCACAGAGCTGAGCAACTGTGTTGTTTACTGGACACAGTGCTGAGTATCAGGGCTGTTTACAGGTCACAGAGCTGAGTATCAGTGGCGTTTACTGGACACAGAGCTGAGTATCAGTGCTGTCTACTGATCACAGAGCTGACTATTAGTGTTTTTTTACGGATCACATAGCTGAGTATCATTGCTCCCTACTGGTCACAGAGCTGAGTATCAGTGTTGTTTATGGATCACAGAGCTGAGTATCAGTGCTGTTTGCTGGACACAGAGCTGAGTATCAGTGTTGTTTATGGATCACAGAGCTGAGTATCAGTGCTGTTTACTGGTCACAGAACTGAGTATCAGAGCAGTTAACTGATCTCAGAGCTGAGTATCGGTGTTGTTTACTAGACACAGAGCTGAGTATCAGAGTTCTTTACTGGACACCGACTGAGTATCAGTGGTGTTTACTGGTCACAGAGCTGAGTATCAGAGCAGCTTACTGGTCACAGAGCTCGGTACCAGTGTTGTTTACCAGTCACACGGCTGAATATCAGATCTGTTTCATGGACACCGCGCTGAATATCAGTATTGTTTACTGGTCACAGAGCTGAGCATCAGTGTTGTTTACTGGACACAGTGCTGAGTATCAGGGCTGTTTACTGGTCACAGTGCTGAGTATCAGTGGTGTTTACTGGTCACAGAGCTGAGTATCAGTGTTGTTTACTGATCACAGAGTTGAGCATCAGTGTTGTTTACTGGACACAGTGCTGAGTATCAGGGCTGTTTACTGGTCATAGAGCTGAGTAGGAGTTGTTTACGGATCACAGAGCTGAGTATCAGTGCTCTCTACTGGTCACAGAGCTGAGTATCAGTGTTGTTTACGGATCACAGCGCTGAGTATCAGTGCTGTTTGCGCGACTCAGAGCTGAGAATCAGTGTTGAATACTGGACATAGATCTGAGTATCAGTGTTGTTTAATGATCACAGAGCTGAGTATCAGTGTTGTTTTCTCGTCACAGAGCTGAGTATCAGTGCTGTTTACTGGACAGAGCTGAGCATCAGTGTTGTTTACTGGGCACCGAACTGAGTTACCGTGTTGTTTACTGGTCACAGAACTGAGTATCAGAGCAGGTAACTGATCTCAGAGCTGATCATCAGTGTTGTTTACTAGACACAGAGTTGAGTATCAGTGTTGTTTAGAAACATAGAAACATAGAAAATAGGTGCAGGAGTAGGCCATTCGGCCCTTCGAGCCTGCACCGCCATTTATTATGATCATGGCTGATCATCCAACTCAGAACCCCGCCCCAGCCTTCCCTCCATACCCCCTGACCCCTGTAGTCACAAGGGCCATATCTAACTCCCTCTTAAACATAGCCAATGAACTGGCCTCAACTGTTTGCTGTGGCAGAGAATTCCACAGATTCACCACTCTTTGTGTGAAGAAGTTTTTCCTAATCTCGGTCCTAAAAGGCTTCCCCTCTATCCTCAAACTGTGACCCCTTGTTCTGGACTTCCCCAACATCGGGAACAATCTTCCTGCATCTAGCCTGTCCAATCCCTTTAGGATCTTATATGTTTCAATCAGATCCCCCCTCAATCTTCTAAATTCCAACGAGTACAAGCCCAGTTCATCCAGTCTTTCTTCATATGAAAGTCCTGCCATCCCAGGAATCAATCTAGTGAACCTTCTTTGTACTCCCTCTATGGAAAAGATGTCTTTCCTCAGATTAGGGGACCAAAACTGCACACAATACTCCAGGTGTGGTCTCACCAAGGCCTTGTACAACTGCAGTAGTACCTCCCTGCTCCTGTACTCGAATCCTCTCACTATAAATGCCAGCATACCATTCGCCTTTTTCACCGCCTGCTGTACCTGCATGCCCACTTTCAATGACTGGTGTATAATGACACCTAGGTCTCGTTGCACCTCCCCTTTTCCTAATCGGCCACCATTCAGATAATAATCTGTTTTCCTATTTTTGCCACCAAAGTGGATAACTTCACATTTATCCACATTAAATTGCATCTGCCATGAGTGTGCCCACTCACCCAACCTATCCAAGTCACCCTGCATCCTCTTAGCATCCTCCTCACTGCTAACACTGCCGCCAAGCTTCGTGTCATCCGCAAACTTGGAGATGCTGCATTTAATTCCCTCATCCAAGTCATTAATATATATTATAAACAACTGGGGTCCCAGCACTGAGCCTTGCGGTACCCCACTAGTCACCGCCTGCCATTCTGAAAAGGTCCCGTTTATTCCCACTCTTTGCTTCCTGTCTGCTAACCAATTCTCCACCCACACCAATACCTTACCCCCAATACCGTGTGCTTTAAGTTTGCACACTAATCTCCTATGTTGGACCTTGTCAAAAGCTTTTTGAAAATCCAAATATACCACATCCACTGGTTCTCCCCTATCCACTCTACTGGTTACATCCTCAAAAAATTCTATGAGATTCGTCAGACATGATTTTCCTTTCACAAATCCATGCTGACTTTGTCCGATCATTTCTCCGCTTTCCAAATGTGCTGTTATCACATCCTTGATAACTGACTCCAGCAGTTTCCCCACCACCGACGTTAGGCTAACCAGTCTATAATTCCCCGGTTTCTCTCTCCCTCTTTTTTTAAAAATTGGGGTTACATTAGCCACCCTCCAATCCTCAGGAACTAGTCCAGAACCTAACGAGTTTTGAAAAATTATCACTAATGCATCCACTATTTCTTGGGCTACTTCCTTAAGCACTCTGGGATGCAGACCATCTGGCCCTGGGGATTTATCTGCCTTCAATCCCTTCAATTTACCTAACACCACTTGCCTACTAACATGTATTTCGCTCAGTTCCTCCATCTCACTGGACCCTCTGTCCCTTACTATTTCTGGAAGATTATTTATGTCCTCCTTAGTGAAGACAGAACCAAAGTAATTATTCAATTGGTCTGCCATGTCCTTGCTCCCCATAATCAATTCACCTGTTTCTGTCTGCAGGGGACCTACATTTGTCTTTACCAGTCTTTTCCTTTCTACAAATCTATAAAAGCTTTTACAGTCCGTTTTTATGTTCTCTGCCAGTTTTCTCTCATAATCTTTTTTCCCCTTCCTAATTAAGCCCTTTGTCCTCCTCTGCTGAACTCTGAATTCCACCCAGTCCTCAGGTGAGCCACTTTCTCTGGCTAATTTGTATGTTACTTCTTTGGAATTGATACTATCCCTAATTTCTCTTGTCAGCCACGGGTGCACTACCTTCCTTGATTTATTCTTTTGCCAAACTGTGATGAACAATTGTTGTAGTTCATCCATGCAACCTATAAATGCTTGCCATTGCATGTCCACCGTCAATCCTTTAAGTGTCATTTGCCAGTCTATCTTAGCTAATTCACGTCTCATACCTTCAAAGTTCTCCTTCTTTAAGTTCAGAACCTTTGTTTCTGAATTAACTATGTCACTCTCTATATTAATGAAGAATTCCACCATATTATGGTCACTCTTACCCAAGGGGCCTCTCACGACAAGATTGCTAATTAACCCTTCCTCATTGCTCAAAACCCAGTCCAGAATAGCCTGCTCTCTAGTTGGTTCCTCGACATGTTGGTTCAAAAAACCATCCCGCATACATTCCAAGAAATCCTCTTCCTCAGCACCTTTACCAATTTGGTTCACCCAGTCTACATGTAGATTGAAGTCACCCATTATAACTGCTGTTCCTTTATTGCACACATTTCTAATTTCCTGTTTAGTACCATCTCCGACCTCACTACTACTGTTAGGTGGCCTGTACACAACTCCCACCAGCGTCTTCTGCCCCTTAGTGTCACGCAGCTCTACCCATATCGATTCCACATCTTCCCGGCTTATGTCCTTCCTTTCTATTGCGTTAATCTCTTCTTTAACCAGCAACGCCACCCCACCTCCCCTTCCTTCATGTCTATCCCTCCTGAATATTGAATATCCCTGAACATTGAGCTCCCATCCCTGGTCACCCTGGAGCCATGTCTCTGTGATCCCAACTATATCATAATCATTAATAACAATCTGCACTTTCAATTCATCCACCTTATTACGAATGTTTACTGGTCACAAAGCTGAGTATTGGTGTTGTTTACTGGTCACAGAGCTGAGTATCAGAGTTCTTTACTGGACACCGACTGAGTATCAGTAGCGTTTACTGGTCACAGAGCTGAGTATCAGAGCAGCTTACTGGTCACAGAGCTCGGTACCAGTGTTGTTCACCAGTCACACGGCTGAATATCAGATCTGTTTCATGGACACCACGCTGAATATCAGTATTGTTTACTGGTCACAGAGCTGAGCATCAGTGTTGTTTACTGGACACAGTGCTGAGTATCAGTGTTGTTTACAAGACACAGAGCTGAGTATTAGTATTGCTTACTGGTCACAGAGCTGAGCATCAGTGTTGTTTACTGATCACAGAGCTGAGCATCAGTGTTGTTTACTGGACACAGTGCTGAGTATCAGGGCTGTTTACTGGTCACTGTGCTGAGTATCAGTGGCGTTTACTGGTCACAGAGCTGAGTATCAGTGTTGTTTACTGGTCACAGAGCTGAGTATCACAGCAGCTTACTGGTCACAGAGCTCGGTGCCAGTGTTGTTTACCAGTCATAACGCTGAATATCAGATCTGTTTAATGGACACCACGCTGAATATCAGTATTGTTTACTGGTCACAGAGCTCAGTATCAGTGTTGTTTACTGGACACAGAGCTGAGTATCAGTGGCGTTTACTGGACACAGAGCTGAGTATCAGTGCTGTCTACTGATCACAGAGCTGACTATTAGTGCTTTTTTAACGGATCACAGAGCTGAGTATCATTGCTCCCTACTGGTCACAGAGCTGAGTATCAGTGTTATTTATGGATCACAGAGCTGAGTATCAGTGCTGTTTGCTGGACACAGAGCTGAGTATCAGTGGTCTTTACTGGTCACAGAACTGAGTATCAGAGCAGTTTGCTGATCTCAGAGCTGAGCATCAGTGTTGTTTACTAGACACAGAGTTGAGTATCAGTGTTGTTTACTGGTCACAAAGCTGAGTATTGGTGTTGTTTACTGGTCACAGAGCTGAGTATCAGAGTTCTTTACTGGACACCGACTGAATATCAGTGGTGTTTACTGGTCACAGAGCTGAGTTTCAGAGCAGCTTACTGGTCACAGAGCTCGGTGCCAGTGTCGTTTACCAGTCACACGGCTGAATATCAGATCTGTTTAATGGACACCACGCTGAATATCAGTATTGTTTACTGGTCACAGAGCTCAGTATCAGTGTTGTTTACTGGACACAGAGCTGAGTATCAGTGTTGTTTACTGGACACAGAGCTGAGTATTAGTATTGCTTACTGGTCACAGAGCTGAGCATCAGTGTTGTTTACTTGACACAGTGCTGAGTATCAGGGCTGTTTACTGGTCACAGTGCTGAGTATCAGTAGTGTTTACTGGTCACAGAGCTGAGTATCAGAGCAGCTTATTGGTCACAGAGCTCGGTACCAGTGTTGTTTACCAGTCACACGGCTGAATATCAGATCTGTTTAATGGACACCACGCTGAATATCAGTATTGTTTACTGGTCACAGAGCTCAGTATCAGTGTTGTTTACTGGACACAGAGCTGAGTATCAGTGTTGTTTACTGGACACAGAGCTGAGTATTAGTATTGATTACTGGTCACAGAGCTGACTATCAGTGTTGTTTACTGATCACAGAGCTGAGCATCAGTGTTGTTTACTGGACACAGTGCTGAGTATCAGGGCTGTTTACTGGTCACTGTGCTGAGTATCAGTGGCGTTTACTGGTCACAGAGCTGAGTATCAGTGTTGTTTACTGATCACAGAGTTGAGCATCAGTGTTGTTTACTGGACACAGTGCTGAGTATCAGTATTGTTTACTGGTCATAGAGCTGAGTAGGAGTTGTTTACGGATCACAGAGCTGAGTATCAGTGCTCTCTACTGGTCACAGAGCTGAGTATCAGTGTTGTTTACGGATCACAGCGCTGAGTATCAGTGCTGTTTGCGCGACTCAGAGCTGAGAATCAGTGTTGAATACTGGACATAGATCTGAGTATCAGTGTTGTTTAATGATCACAGAGCTGAGAATCAATGTTGTTTTCTCGTCACAGAGCTGAGTATCAGTGCTGTTTACTGGACAGTGCTGAGCATCAGTGTTGTTTACTGGGCACCGAACTGAGTTACAGTGTTGTTTACTGGTCACAGAGGTGAGTATCAGTGGTCTTTACTGGTCACAGAACTGAGTATCAGAGCAGTTTACTGATCTCAGAGCTGAGCATCAGTGTTGTTTACTAGACACAGAGCTGAGAATCAGTGTTGTTTACTGGTCACAAAGCTGAGTATTGGTGTTGTTTACTGGTCACAGAGCTGAGTATCAGAGTTCTTTACTGGACACCGACTGAATATCAGTGTTGTTTACTGGTCACAGAGCTGAGTATCAGTGTTGTTTACTAATCACAGAGCTGAGCATCAGTGTTGTTTACTAATCACAGAGCTGAGTATTAGTATTGCTTACTGGTCACAGAGCTGAGCATCAGTGTTGTTTACTAATCACAGAGCTGAGCATCAGTGTTGTTTACTGGTCACAGAGCTGAGTATCAGGGCTGTTTACTGGTCATAGAGCTGAGTATCACAGCAGCTTACTGGTCACAGAGCTCGGTGCCAGTGTTGTTTATCAGTCATAAGGCTGAATATCAGATCTGTTTAATGGACACCACGCTGAATATCAGTATTGTTTACTGGTCACAGAGCTCAGTATCAGTGTTGTTTACTGGACACAGAGCTGAGTATCAGTGGCGTTTACTGGACACAGAGCTGAGTATCAGTGGCGTTTACTGGACACAGAGCTGAGTATCAGTGGCGTTTACTGGACACAGAGCTGAGTATCAGTGCTGTCTACTGATCACAGAGCTGACTATTAGTGCTTTTTTAACGGATCACAGAGCTGAGTATCATTGCTCCCTACTGGTCACAGAGCTGAGTATCGGTGTTGTTTATGGATCACAGAGCTGAGTATCAGTGCTGTTTGCTGGACACAGAGCTGAGTATCAGTGCCGTTTGCTGGTCACAGAGCTGAGTATCAGTGTTGTTTATGGATCACAGAGCTGAGTATCAGTGCTGTTTGCTGGACACAGAGCTGAGTATCAGTGGTCTTTACTGGTCACAGAACTGAGTATCAGAGCAGTTTGCTGATCTCAGAGCTGAGCATCAGTGTTGTTTACTAGACACAGAGTTGAGTATCACTGTTGTTTACTGGTCACAAAGCTGAGTATTGGTGTTGTTTACTGGTCACAGAGCTCGGTACCAGTGTTGTTTACCAGTCACACGGCTGAATATCAGATCTGTTTCATGGACACCACGCTGAATATCAGTATTGTTTACTGGTCACAGAGCTCAGTATCAGTGTTGTTTACTGGTCACAGAGCTGAGTATCAGTGTTGTTTACAGGACACAGAGCTGAGTATTAGTATTGCTTACTGGTCACAGAGCTGAGCATCAGTGTAGTTTACTAATCACAGAGCTGAGCATCAGTGTTGTTTACTGGTCACAGAGCTGAGTATCAGAGTTCTTTACTGGACACCGACTGAGTATCAGTGGCGTTTACTGGTCACAGAGCTGAGTATCACAGCAGCTTACTGGTCACAGAGCTCGGTGCCAGTATTGTTTACCAGTCACACGGCTGAATATCAGATCTGTTTCATGGACACCGCGCTGAATATCAGTATTGTTTACTGGTCACAGAGCTGAGATTCAGTGTTGTTTACTGGACACAGTGCTGAGTATCAGGGCTGTTTACTGGTCACAGTGCTGAGTATCAGTGGCATTTACTGGTCACAGAGCTGAGTATCAGAGCAGCTTACTGGTCACAGAGCTCGGTACCAGTGTTATTTACCAGTCACACGGCTGAATATCAGATCTGTTTAATGGACACCGCGCTGAATATCAGTATTGTTTACTGGTCACAGAGCTCAGTATCAGTGTTGTTTACTGGACACAGAGCTGTGTATCAGTGTTGTTTACAAGACACAGAGCTGAGTATTAGTATTGCTTACTGGTCACAGAGCTGAGTATCAGTGTTGTTTACTGATCACAGAGCTGAGCATCAGTGTTGTTTACTGGACACAGTGCTGAGTATCAGGGCTGTTTACTGGTCACAGAGCTGAGTATCAGTGGCGTTTACTGGTCACAGAGCTGAGTATCACAGCAGCTTACTGGTCACAGAGCTCGGTGGCAGTGTTGTTTACCAGTCACACGGCTGAATATCAGATCTGTTTAATGGACACCACGCTGAATATCAGTATTGTTTACTGGTCACAGAGCTCAGTATCAGTGTTGTTTACTGGACACAGAGCTGAGTATCAGTGTTGTTTATGGATCACAGAGCTGAGTATCAGTGCTGTTTGCTGGACACAGAGCTGAGTATCAGTGCTGTTTGCTGGTCACAGAGCTGAGTATCAGTGTTGTTTATGGATCACAGAGCTGAGTATTAGTGGCGTTTACTGGACACAGAGCTGAGTATCAGTGCTGTCTACTGATCACAGAGCTTACTATTCGTGCTTTTTTAACGGATCACAGAGCTGAGTATCATTGCTCCCTACTGGTCACAGAGCTGAGTATCAGTGTTGTTTATGGATCACAGAGCTGAGTATCAGTGCTGTTTGCTGGACACAGAGCTGAGTATCAGTGGTCTTTACTGGTCACAGAACTGAGTATCAGAGCAGTTTGCTGATCTCAGAGCTGAGCATCAGTGTTGTTTACTAGACACAGAGTTGAGTATCAGTGTTGTTTACTGGTCACAAAGCTGAGTATTGGTGTTGTTTACTGGTCACAGAGCTGAGTTTCAAGTACTTTACTGGACACCGACTGAATATCAGTGGTGTTTACTGGTCACAGAGCTGAGTATCAGAGCAGCTTACTGGTCACAGAGCTCGGTACCAGTGTTGTTTACCAGTCACACGGCTGAATATCAGATCTGTTTCATGGACACCACGCTGAATATCAGTATTGTTTACTGGTCACAGAGCTCAGTATCAGTGTTGTTTACTGGTCACAGAGCTGAGTATCAGTGTTGTTTACAGGACACAGAGCTGAGTATTAGTATTGCTTACTGGTCACAGAGCTGAGCATCAGTGTTATTTACTAATCACAGAGCTGAGCATCAGTGTTTTTTACTGGTCACAGAGCTGAGTATCAGAGTTCTTTACTGGACACCGACTGAGTATCAGTGGTGTTTATTGGTCACAGAGCTGAGTATCAGAGCAGCTTACTGGTCACAGAGCTCGGTGCCAGTGTCGTTTACCAGTCACACGGCTGAATATCAGATCTGTTTAATGGACACCACGCTGAATATCAGTATTGTTTACTGGTCACAGAGCTGAGTATCAGTGTTGTTTACTGGACACAGAGCTGAGTATTAGTATTGCTTACTGGTCACAGAGCTGAGCATCAGTGTTGTTTACTTGACACAGTGCTGAGTATCAGGGCTGTTTACTGGTCACAGTGCTGAGTATCAGTAGTGTTTACTGGTCACAGAGCTGAGTATCAGAGCAGCTTATTGGTCACAGAGCTCGGTACCAGTGTTGTTTACCAGTCACACGGCTGAATATCAGATCTGTTTAATGGACACCACGCTGAATATCAGTATTGTTTACTGGTCACAGAGCTCAGTATCAGTGTTGTTTACTGGTCACAGAGCTGAGTATCAGTGTTGTTTACAGGACACAGAGCTGAGTATTAGTATTGCTTACTGGTCACAGAGCTGAGCATCAGTGTTGTTTACTAATCACAGAGCTGAGCATCAGTGTTTTTTACTGGTCACAGAGCTGAGTATCAGAGTTCTTTACTGGACACCGACTGAGTATCAGTGGTGTTTATTGGTCACAGAGCTGAGTATCAGAGCAGCTTACTGGTCACAGAGCTCGTTGCCAGTGTCGTTTACCAGTCACACGGCTGAATATCAGATCTGTTTAATGGACACCACGCTGAATATCAGTATTGTTTACTGGTCACAGAGCTCAGTATCAGTGTTGTTTACTGGACACAGAGCTGAGTATCAGTGTTGTTTACTGGACACAGAGCTGAGTATTAGTATTGCTTACTGGTCACAGAGCTGAGCATCAGTGTTGTTTACTTGACACAGTGCTGAGTATCAGGGCTGTTTACTGGTCACAGTGCTGAGTATCAGTAGTGTTTACTGGTCACAGAGCTGAGTATCAGAGCAGCTTATTGGTCACAGAGCTCGGTACCAGTGTTGTTTACCAGTCACACGGCTGAATATCAGATCTGTTTAATGGACACCACGCTGAATATCAGTATTGTTTACTGGTCACAGAGCTCAGTATCAGTGTTGTTTACTGGACACAGAGCTGAGTATTAGTGTTGTTTACAGGACACAGAGCTGAGTATTAGTATTGATTACTGGTCACAGAGCTGAGTATCAGTGTTGTTTACTGATCACAGAGCTGAGCAACTGTGTTGTTTACTGGACACAGTGCTGAGTATCAGGGCTGTTTACAGGTCACAGAGCTGAGTATCAGTGGCGTTTACTGGACACAGAGCTGAGTATCAGTGCTGTCTACTGATCACAGAGCTGACTATTAGTGTTTTTTTACGGATCACATAGCTGAGTATCATTGCTCCCTACTGGTCACAGAGCTGAGTATCAGTGTTGTTTATGGATCACAGAGCTGAGTATCAGTGCTGTTTGCTGGACACAGAGCTGAGTATCAGTGTTGTTTATGGATCACAGAGCTGAGTATCAGTGCTGTTTACTGGTCACAGAACTGAGTATCAGAGCAGTTAACTGATCTCAGAGCTGAGTATCGGTGTTGTTTACTAGACACAGAGCTGAGTATCAGAGTTCTTTACTGGACACCGACTGAGTATCAGTGGTGTTTACTGGTCACAGAGCTGAGTATCAGAGCAGCTTACTGGTCACAGAGCTCGGTACCAGTGTCGTTTACCAGTCACACGGCTGAATATCAGATCTGTTTCATGGACACCGCGCTGAATATCAGTATTGTTTACTGGTCACAGAGCTGAGCATCAGTGTTGTTTACTGGACACAGTGCTGAGTATCAGGGCTGTTTACTGTTCACAGTGCTGAGTATCAGTGGTGTTTACTGGTCACAGAGCTGAGTATCAGTGTTGTTTACTGATCACAGAGTTGAGCATCAGTGTTGTTTACTGGACACAGTGCTGAGTATCAGGGCTGTTTACTGGTCATAGAGCTGAGTAGGAGTTGTTTACGGATCACAGAGCTGAGTATCAGTGCTCTCTACTGGTCACAGAGCTGAGTATCAGTGTTGTTTACGGATCACAGCGCTGAGTATCAGTGCTGTTTGCGCGACTCAGAGCTGAGAATCAGTGTTGAATACTGGACATAGATCTGAGTATCAGTGTTGTTTAATGATCACAGAGCTGAGTATCAGTGTTGTTTTCTCGTCACAGAGCTGAGTATCAGTGCTGTTTACTGGACAGAGCTGAGCATCAGTGTTGTTTACTGGGCATCGAACTGAGTTACCGTGTTGTTTACTGGTCACAGAACTGAGTATCAGAGCAGGTAACTGATCTCAGAGCTGATCATCAGTGTTGTTTACTAGACACAGAGTTGAGTATCAGTGTTGTTTAGAAACATAGAAACATAGAAAATAGGTGCAGGAGTAGGCCATTCGGCCCTTCGAGCCTGCACCGCCATTTATTATGATCATGGCTGATCATCCAACTCAGAACCCTGCCCCAGCCTTCCCTCCATACCCCCTGACCCCTGTAGTCACAAGGGCCATATCTAACTCCCTCTTAAACATAGCCAATGAACTGGCCTCAACATTTGCTGTGGCAGAGAATTCCACAGATTCACCACTCTTTGTGTGAAGAAGTTTTTCCTAATCTCGGTCCTAAAAGGCTTCCCCTCTATCCTCAAACTGTGACCCCTTGTTCTGGACTTCCCCAACATCGGGAACAATCTTCCTGCATCTAGCCTGTCCAATCCCTTTAGGATCTTATATGTTTCAATCAGATCCCCCCTCAATCTTCTAAATTCCAACGAGTACAAGCCCAGTTCATCCAGTCTTTCTTCATATGAAAGTCCTGCCATCCCAGGAATCAATCTAGTGAACCTTCTTTGTACTCCCTCTATGGAAAAGATGTCTTTCCTCAGATTAGGGGACCAAAACTGCACACAATACTCCAGGTGTGGTCTCACCAAGGCCTTGTACAACTGCAGTAGTACCTCCCTGCTCCTGTACTCGAATCCTCTCACTATAAATGCCAGCATACCATTCGCCTTTTTCACCGCCTGCTGTACCTGCATGCCCACTTTCAATGACTGGTGTATAATGACACCTAGGTCTCGTTGCACCTCCCCTTTTCCTAATCGGCCACCATTCAGATAATAATCTGTTTTCCTATTTTTGCCACCAAAGTGGATAACTTCACATTTATCCACATTAAATTGCATCTGCCATGAGTGTGCCCACTCACCCAACCTATCCAAGTCACCCTGCATCCTCTTAGCATCCTCCTCACTGCTAACACTGCCGCCAAGCTTCGTGTCATCCGCAAACTTGGAGATGCTGCATTTAATTCCCTCATCCAAGTCATTAATATATATTATAAACAACTGGGGTCCCAGCACTGAGCCTTGCGGTACCCCACTAGTCACCGCCTGCCATTCTGAAAAGGTCCCGTTTATTCCCACTCTTTGCTTCCTGTCTGCTAACCAATTCTCCACCCACACCAATACCTTACCCCCAATACCGTGTGCTTTAAGTTTGCACACTAATCTCCTATGTTGGACCTTGTCAAAAGCTTTTTGAAAATCCAAATATACCACATCCACTGGTTCTCCCCTATCCACTCTACTGGTTACATCCTCAAAAAATTCTATGAGATTCGTCAGACATGATTTTCCTTTCACAAATCCATGCTGACTTTGTCCGATCATTTCTCCGCTTTCCAAATGTGCTGTTATCACATCCTTGATAACTGACTCCAGCAGTTTCCCCACCACCGACATTAGGCTAACCAGTCTATAATTCCCCGGTTTCTCTCTCCCTCTTTTTTTAAAAATTGGGGTTACATTAGCCACCCTCCAATCCTCAGGAACTAGTCCAGAACCTAACGAGTTTTGAAAAATTATCACTAATGCATCCACTATTTCTTGGGCTACTTCCTTAAGCACTCTGGGATGCAGACCATCTGGCCCTGGGGATTTATCTGCCTTCAATCCCTTCAATTTACCTAACACCACTTGCCTACTAACATGTATTTCGCTCAGTTCCTCCATCTCACTGGACCCTCTGTCCCTTACTATTTCTGGAAGATTATTTATGTCCTCCTTAGTGAAGACAGAACCAAAGTAATTATTCAATTGGTCTGCCATGTCCTTGCTCCCCATAATCAATTCACCTGTTTCTGTCTGCAGGGGACCTACATTTGTCTTTACCAGTCTTTTCCTTTCTACATATCTATAAAAGCTTTTACAGTCCGTTTTTATGTTCTCTGCCAGTTTTCTCTCATAATCTTTTTTCCCCTTCCTAATTAAGCCCTTTGTCCTCCTCTGCTGAACTCTGAATTCCACCCAGTCCTCAGGTGAGCCACTTTCTCTGGCTAATTTGTATGTTACTTCTTTGGAATTGATACTATCCCTAATTTCTCTTGTCAGCCACGGGTGCACTACCTTCCTTGATTTATTCTTTTGCCAAACTGTGATGAACAATTGTTGTAGTTCATCCATGCAACCTATAAATGCTTGCCATTGCATGTCCACCGTCAATCCTTTAAGTGTCATTTGCCAGTCTATCTTAGCTAATTCACGTCTCATACCTTCAAAGTTCTCCTTCTTTAAGTTCAGAACCTTTGTTTCTGAATTAACTATGTCACTCTCTATATTAATGAAGAATTCCACCATATTATGGTCACTCTTACCCAAGGGGCCTCTCACGACAAGATTGCTAATTAACCCTTCCTCATTGCTCAAAACCCAGTCCAGAATAGCCTACTCTCTAGTTGGTTCCTCGACATGTTGGTTCAAAAAACCATCCCGCATACATTCCAAGAAATCCTCTTCCTCAGCACCTTTACCAATTTGGTTCACCCAGTCTACATGTAGATTGAAGTCACCCATTATAACTGCTGTTCCTTTATTGCACACATTTCTAATTTCCTGTTTAGTACCATCTCCGACCTCACTACTACTGTTAGGTGGCCTGTACACAACTCCCACCAGCGTCTTCTGCCCCTTAGTGTCACGCAGCTCTACCCATATCGATTCCACATCTTCCCGGCTTATGTCCTTCCTTTCTATTGCGTTAATCTCTTCTTTAACCAGCAACGCCACCCCACCTCCCCTTCCTTCATGTCTATCCCTCCTGAATATTGAATATCCCTGAACGTTGAGCTCCCATCCCTGGTCACCCTGGAGCCATGTCTCTGTGATCCCAACTATATCATAATCATTAATAACAATCTGCACTTTCAATTCATCCACCTTATTACGAATGTTTACTGGTCACAAAGCTGAGTATTGGTGTTGTTTACTGGTCACAGAGCTGAGTATCAGAGTTCTTTACTGGACACCGACTGAGTATCAGTAGCGTTTACTGGTCACAGAGCTGAGTATCAGAGCAGCTTACTGGTCACAGAGCTCGGTACCAGTGTTGTTCACCAGTCACACGGCTGAATATCAGATCTGTTTCATGGACACCGCGCTGAATATCAGTATTGTTTACTGGTCACAGAGCTCAGTATCAGTGTTGTTTATTGGACACAGAGCTGAGTATCAGTGTTGTTTGCTGGACACAGAGCTGAGTATTAGTATTGCTTACTGGTCACAGAGCTGAGCATCAGTGTTGTTTACTGATCACAGAGCTGAGCATCAGTGTTGTTTACTGGACACAGTGCTGAGTATCAGGGCTGTTTACTGGTCACAGTGCTGAGTATCAGTGGCATTTACTGGTCACAGAGCTGACTATTAGTGTTTTTTATGGATCACAGAGCTGAGTATCAGTGCTCTCTACTGGTCACAGAGCTGAGTATCAGTGTTGTTTACTGGTCACAGAGCTGAGTATCAGAGCAGCTTACTGGTCACAGAGCTCGGTACCAGTGTTGTTTACCAGTCACACGGCTGAATATCAGATCTGTTTAATGGTCACCGCGCTGAATATCAGTATTGTTTACTGGTCACAGAGCTCAGTAACAGTATTGTTTACTGGTCACAGAGCTCAGTATCAGTGTTGCTTACTGGACACAGAGCTGAGCATCAGTGTTGTTTACTGATCACAGAGCTGATCATCAGTGTTGTTTACTGGACACAGTGCTGAGTATCAGGGCTGTTTACTGGACACAGTGCTGAGTATCAGGGCTGTTTACTGGTCACAGTGCTGAGTATCAGTGGCCTTTACTGGTCACAGAGCTGAGTATCAGTGGCGTTTACTGGTCACAGAGCTGAGTATCAGAGCAGCTTACTGGTCACAGAGCTCGGTACCAGTGACCAGTGTTGTTTACCAGTCACACGGCTGAATATCAGATCTGTTTAATGGTCACCGCGCTGGATATCAGTATTGTTTACTGGTCACAGAGCTCAGTATCAGTATTATTTACTGGTCACAGAGCTCAGTATCAGTGTTGTTTACTGGACACAGAGCTGAGTATCAGTGTTGTTTACAGGACACAGAGCTGAGTATTAGTATTGCTTACTGGGCACAGAGCTGAGTATCAGTGTTGTTTACTGATCACAGAGCTGAGCATCAGTGTGTTTACTGGACACAGAGCTGAGTATCAGTGGCGTTTACTGGACACAGAGCTGAGTATCAGTGCTGTCTACTGATCACAGAGCTGACTATTAGTGTTTTTTATGGATCACAGAGCTGAGTATCAGTGCTCATTACTGGTCACAGAGCTGAGTATCAGTGTTGTTTATGGATCACAGAGCTGAGTATCAGTGCTGTTTGCTAGACACAGAGCTGAGTATCAGTATTCTACACTGCACATGGATCTGAGTATCAGTGTTGTTTACTGATCACAGAGCCATGTATCAGTGGTGTTTACTGGACACAGAGCTGTGTATCAGTGGCGTTTACTGGACACAGAGCTGAGTAACAGTGCTGTCTACTGATCACAGAGCTGACTATTAGTGTTTTTTATGTATCACAGAGCTGATTATCAGTGCTCTCTACTGGTCACAGAGCTGAGTATCAGTGTTGTTTATGGATCACAGAGCTGAGTATCAGTGCTGTTTGCTAGACACAAAGCTGAGAATCAGTATTCTACACAGCACATAGATCTGAGTATCAGTGTTTGTTTACTGATCACAGAGCCATGTATCAGTGGCGTTTACTGGACACAGAGCTGAGTATCAGTGCTGTCTACTGATCACAGAGCTGACTATTAGTGTTTTTTATGGATCACAGAGCTGAGTATCAGTGTTGTTTACTGATCACAGAGCTGATCATCAGTGTTGTTTACTGGACACAGTGCTGAGTATCAGGGCTGTTTACTGGTCACAGTGCTGAGTATCAGTGGCATTTACTGGTCACAGAGCTGAGTATCAGTGGCGTTTACTGGTCACAGAGCTGAGTATCAGAGCAGCTTACTGGTCACAGAGCTCGGTACCAGTGTTGTTTACCAGTCACACGGCTGAATATCAGATCTGTTTAATGGTCACCGCGCTGGATATCAGTATTGTTTACTGGTCACAGAGCTCAGTATCAGTATTATTTACTGGTTACAGAGCTGAGTATCAGTGTTGTTTACTGGACACAGAGCTGAGTATCAGTGTTGTTTACAGGACACAGAGCTGAGTATTAGTATTGCTTACTGGTCACAGAGCTGAGTATCAGTGTTGTTTACTGATCACAGAGCTGAGCATCAGTGTGTTTACTGGACACAGAGCTGAGTATCAGTGGCGTTTACTGGACACAGAGCTGAGTATCAGTGCTGTCTACTGATCACAGAGCTGACTATTAGTGTTTTTTATGGATCACAGAGCTGAGTATCAGTGCTCATTACTGGTCACAGAGCTGAGTATCAGTGTTGTTTATGGATCACAGAGCTGAGTATCAGTGTGTTTACTGGTCACAGAACGACATATCAGTGTGTTTACTGTCACAGAACTCAGTATCAGTGTTGTTTACTGGTCAGAGAACTGAGGATCAGTGTTGCTTACTGGATACAGAGCTGAGCATCAGTGTTGTTTACTAGACACAGAGCTGAGTATCAGTGATGTTTACTGGTCACAAAGCTGAGTATCAGTGGTGTTTACTGGTCACAGAGCTGAGTATCAGAGCAGCTTACTGGTCACAGAGCTTGGTACCAGTGTTGTTTACCAGTCACACGGCTGAATATCAGATCTGTTTCATGGACACCGCGCTGAATATCAGTATTGTTTACTGGTCACAGAGCTCAGTATCAGTGTTGTTTACTGGACACAGAGCTGAGTATCAGTGTTGTTTACAGGACACAGAGCTGAGTATTAGTATTGCTTACTGGTCACAGAGCTGAGTATCAGTGTTGTTTACTGATCACAGAGCTGAGCATCAGTGTTGTTTACTGGACACAGTGCTGAGTATCAGGGCTGTTTACTGGTCACAGAGCTGAGTATCAGTGGCGTTTACTGGACACAGAGCTGAGTATCAGTGCTGTCTACTGATCACAGAGCTGACTATTAGTGTTTTTTACGGATCACAGAGCTGAGTATCAGTGCTCTCTACTGGTCACAGAGCTGAGTATCAGTGTTGTTTATGGATCACAGAGCTGAGTATCAGTGCTGTTTACTAGATACAGAGCTGAGTATCAGTATTCTACACAGCACATAGATCTGAGTATCAGTGTTGTTTACTGATCACAGAGCCGTGTATCAGTGGTGTTTACTGGACACAGAGCTGAGTATCAGGGATGTTTACTAGTCACAGAACAGAGTATCAGTGTGTTTACTGGTCACAGAACGACGTATCAGTGTGTTTACTGTCACAGAACTCAGTATCAGTGTTGTTTACTGGTCAGAGAACTGAGGATCAGTGTTGCTTACTGGATACGGAGCTGAGTATCAGTGTTGTTTACTGGTCACAGAGCTGATGATCAGTGCTGTTTACTGTCACAGAGCTGAGTATCAGCATTGTTTACTGGTCACAGAGGTGAGTATCAGTGTTTTTTACTGTTCACAGAGCTGAGTATCAGTGCTGTTTACTGGTCGCAGAGGTGAGTATCAGTGCTGTTTACTGTTCACAGAGCTGAGTATCAGAGCAGTTTGCTGGACAAAGAGCTGAATATGAGTTCAGTGCTATTTTCTGGTCACATAACTAAGTATCTGTGTTGTTTATTGGTCACAGAGCTGAGTATCATCGTTGTTTACCTGTTCACAATACTGAGTGGCAGTGATGTTTATCTGGTCATATTTCTGATTAACAGTGGTGGGTAATGGGAGATTGAAAATGCTTTTCAAAGGCGTATGTTATGATAGTCATGGGAAATTTTAATATCCTGTATATTTGGAAAATCAGTTTGGTGTTGACTCCCAAGACAGGGAGTTTGTAGAATGCCTATGAGCTGACATTTTAGTGCAGTCTGTGGCTGAAACAGGGGATCAACTATTTTGGACTAGTTGTCGTGTAATCCATGTTGAGAGGCCTTGGTAGATTGGATGTGTAGTGGTTGTTTCGTGCACTGGGGAGTCTAGGACCAGTGGACACAGCCTTGAAATAGAGGGTTATCCATTTAGAACAGAAATGAGGAGGAATTTCTTTTGCCAGAGGTTGGTAAATCTGTGGAATTTGTTGCCACAGGTTGTATTTAAGATGAATGTGAATAGTTTCTTGATTAGTCCGGAGATGAAAGATCATGGGGAGAAGGCAGGAAAATAGGGTTGAAGGGTATATAGATCAGCCATGATGAAATGGTGGAGCCAACTCAGTGTTCCGAATGGCCTCATTCTGCTGGTCTTATGGTCTACTGGTCTAAAGTTCAATAAAATCTTCATCAAAAAGTCGTGAGCCTTGGTTCATGAATCATTCTGCACCACTTTCAACATTTTATATTATGCAGATAATGTCACTACAATGTGGAAACTGCAAAGGATATTTGCTGCTGGAGGAAACAACAGGCCAGTTAGAGATGTACATAATATGCTTCCCATGTCAAAGTAACAAATAAACCACTAACCAGACTAACTCAGCAATCTGAGCACATCATTGGGGAATCGTCATCATTTTGGGCCACAAACCCTGTATCCTTTTGCAGAGTTTTGATGCAAAACACTGACATGCTGCTCAGCCCACTGAGTTTCTCCAGCAGTCAGTTACTGCAGATTTTAGTATCTGGGTTCTCCTCTGCCTCCATGCTGAAGTATTGGATACCAGGTAAAGAGGGAATTTTCATTACTGCCTTCATAAATAGCAGTAAACCAGGCTATAAACCAGTAAACCATAATAGCAGGATACCAGGTAAAGAGGGAATTTTCATTGCTACCTTCATAAATAGCAGTTTGGAAGTATGCTTTACAATCTTATTTGTAGTGATAAAAGAAAAAAAATCTGTTCTGTGCAATTTATTGTAAATATTGCAAAGGATCTGGAGATGCACAGGCTGGAATAATGTAGTGTTGTTCAGATTAAATGCACCAGTTTGGAAGTGATTAGGTAAAATATCACAAGATTTTTTTTAGTTCTCATGAAATTACTTTGGAGAACTTTTGATAACCCTGCACAACAATGGTGTGTTAAGCTGGATTTAAATTGCCCTCGAACTTCAATGCAGTTTTCTGCTGGACCATGCAGAATATTTAATACTTACAACTGGGTATGCACTTTTCTGCAAATATCAAGCTGTGGGAGTTTGTTAAATACAACATATTGTAACGCTATTGATTTTGTGTTATGGCATGCTAATAATTAAGCAAACCACTTGTTTAAAGATCATTTGTGCTGACTGACAGATTGTAAATTAATGTAAGTAAATTTTAGATCAGTGAAAAGGATCATAAATTTGCAATTTTCAAAGAGTTTTTTTTATCAGGTTGTGTTGGATGATTAGAAAACAGGCTGCATTATCTGAAATTTTTGAAGACATCAGTTACATCATTTTAAAGGGAACCGTATAAATGTGAGGAAAAATACAGTATATATGGGTACTTATAAATGAGATAGCAGTAGATAGCTCCAGTATAGCAAAATAAGATAAAATTGGTTAAATTGCCTCCTTCTGTGCTTAACCTGCTGTAACGCCACAAACAGATTTCATGCTGGTTTTCTGTTTTGCAACATGTACATCTCCATCAATGCATAAGTCATGGATAAGTCATGTGATGTGAAATGTTGGGGAAATGACCAGTGCACACATATAAATGACACCATAATCCTTGAGGGCATAGTGATAGTGGAAAGGATCCCTCCCCACAAGCTATCAGTCAAAATATTCACACTGGAGATGAGCAGCACTGATCTACTGGTAAAGGTTAAACAGATAGGTATATTCAGAAGAGCTTTATTTTAACTAGTGTTAAAATAAAACTTTGAAGAAACAAAGCAAATGATCTGTAAGTCTTTATAACCAAGAATTTGAGTACAAGAATGAAGATATCTTAAAATGGACTATTTGTATCTGTAAGTAAGATAATAGTGGTCAGAGTAAATGCTTTTATTTCTGGCTGGAAGCATGTAGGTAATGGCGTGCCTAAAGGATAAGTTCTTGGGTACCAATTATTTATGATTAGTATTAATTGCCTGGAAGATAAGGCAGAGTGGATGGTATCCTAGTTCTGTAATAAAAATAGGTGAAAGACTGTTGCATTGAAGAATCTGTTTTTGAACACTGCAACTGAATACAGATAGGTTAAGTTTCGATGGAGCCTGGTGGATAAGGGAAAGGATGGTGTGTTGAATGTTGAAATGGAAGCTGACAGGTGATAGTTGGAAAAGTAAGAACAGGCAAATAAAGCAGGGTGAAGAAGGGGAGTGAAGGTTAATGACAGACACTGGTAGGTGATAGGTGGAATCAGATAATCAGAATCAGGTTTATTATCACTGGCATGTGTGATGAAATTTGTTAACTTAGCAGTAGCAGTTCAATACAATACAAGGTAATGAAAAAAATAAGTAAGTAAATCAATAAAGTATTTATATGCATATTGAATAGATTAAAAATAGTGCAAAAACAGAAATAATATATATTACAAAAAGTGAGATAGTGTTCATAGGTTCAATCTCCATTTAGGAATCATATGCCAGAGGGAAAGGAACTGTTCCTGAATGGCAGGATGTCTAATTTCAGACTTCTGTATCACCTTCCTGATGGTAACAATAAGAAGAGGTACCTCCCGTATGATGGGAGTCCTTAATAAAGTATGTTGCCCTTCAGAGACACTGCTCCTTGATAATGTCTTGGATACTACAGAGGCTCGTACCCAAAATAGAGCTGACTAATTTTACAACTTTATGTAGCTCCTTTCAGTCCTGTGCAGTAGCCCCCAACCGCCATGCCAGACAGTGACGCAGCCTGCTAGATTGCTCTGTATGGTGTATCTATAGAAGTTTTTGAGTATGTTAGTTGACAAACCAAATCTCCTCAAACTCCAAATAAAATATATCTTCCATCTTGCCTTCTTTATAGGGGCATTGATATTTTGGGACCAGCTGTAAGAGCTCCAACAATTATGACAGAGGGAAAGCTAAGTTTCATGAAGAAGGAGAACGTTTCAGAATCCTCCTAGCTGAAATCCTGGTGTTTGAAACAGATGGGTTGACATGGAAAAGCTGAGAGAAGGGGATGGAACCCTCTCAGGAGATAACATGGGTAGAGGTGTAGTTGGATAACTGTGGGAGTTCATAGATTTACAACAGATGTTGGCAGATTGCTTATTTCCTAAAATAGAGACAGAGAGAGATCCAATAAAGAAAAGGAGGTGCCAGAGTTAATCCAGGTGAATTGGAGGACAGGGTTAAAGGCTGATAAATTTAATGAGTTCCACAATAGTGCAAGAAGCAGTCATTGTTATGTTTGTTCTTGATGAAGACAAACTTGGCTTGGATTTATTCTAGAACATTTAATTACTGAACTGCTCATCCCTATGTGTGCATAACCTGGACACCACCATATCTTCTGGTTCTGGGTGAACCCTCACATCGCTTACTGAGAATTGAAGTCTTTATTATGCACACATAATAACATAACTTCCCCCTTGGAAGAAAAACAAACACAGTGCTATGTCCTCATAAACCTATAAGGAACAATAATCATTTCCAACAAAGATATTTACATTATCTAGCTGATATCTGTTCTTTTCTTTTGAATTTTCAATGTTCAACATTTCAACTTCAATTGTAATGAGAAGCTACAGTCCCTTATCCACTCATGAACTTTCACTCAGACTCTGAGGTGGTTTGATGATACTTTGTGGTCTGCTAATTGTTTCTGATGTATTGCTTTCATTTGCTGTATTTCATATCTGTGTCCTTCTGAGAACTCTGATCACCAAATTAATTTTTTTATATATACTAGCCCCTTTGGTGTACTGACAGGTGACGCATCACAGCTATGGGTTGGAGCTCGTTGTCATAAGTCCATATAGTTCCTTCTAAGAGGTGTCTCTCACTCCGCCTGGAACTGGTAGGAATGTGGAGTTACTTCCTCTTTCACATATCCTTGCGTGGACCATGTATCAGAATCATGTTCACGAATTTGCACTCGGTCTACAGGCATCAGGACTGGTCGGCTTTTCGCAGTCTTGTCATGATACTGTTTCTGTTTTTCTTTCCCTTTCACTTTAGCCAGTTTGACCTTGTGTGCTCCTTGAGGTTTCAACAGGTTTTCATGCAAGGGAACGTTAGTGTGTATGTGTCGGACCATCAGCATTTGGTCTGGTGAACGGCCATTCTGCAGTGTCACACTTCTGTAAATCTTGAGACTTTTGGGGAAAATCAGTCATCCATCTTGCACTTTCTTCATGAAGTCTTTCATTACCTTGATTGAACTCTCTCATAGGCTATTACATTTTTAGTGATGTGGACGTGAATTTATATGTCATAACCCCCAAACATTGGCAAAGGACTCAAATTCACAGTTTGAAAATTGTGGGCCATTGCCTGATACCACTTCACATGGAACTGCATACCTCACAAACACAGCTTTCAGGAAAGAGATGACCACTTTGCAGGATGTTGATTGCAGAGTTGCAACCTCTGAGTAATTGGGAAATAATCTGTTACGACAATATGACTTCTCCCATTACATTCAAATAAATCCACTCCAACACTGAAGTACGGCCTGTCTGGTACAAGGTTTGGTGTAAGTGGTTCTGATTGCTGCTTTGGTCTGTAGATAAGGTATGTTTCACATGAAGTAATGGTCTGGCTGATGTCCTGGTTCATTCTTGGCCAGTACATCAATGACTGAGCTCTACATTTTTCCTCACTAAGAGGTCCTTCATGTATCTTCTATGGTATTTCCTTATGTAGCGACACTGAAGCACAAACTTGTTCCCTTTGAAAACTATAGCTTTCACTAATGACAGTTCAGCTCTGCATGCTCAATAACCCCGAATACACACTGGGCATCATTCTTAGCTGTTGACCATTGTTTAAGTTCTTTCATTGTTTCATCTGACCCTGCTGCTTTCCTAATCTGCTCCTCTCTATCAGAAGATACTAGAAGGGAGGTGACAATCATATCAACATAGGCCTTCACCATTTACACCTCATACTTCAACTACAAAAGTTTGTAGTTGAGTTGTAAAGTTTGATGGCCACAGGCAGGACGTCAACATTCCTGCCTGTGGCCATCAAACTTTACAACTCCTCCCTTGGAGGTTCAGACATCCTGAGCCAATAGGCTGGTCCTGGATTTATTTCATAATTTATTGGCATAATTTACATATTACTATTTAACTATTTATGGTTCTATTACTATTTATTATTTATGGAGCAACTGTAACAAAAACCAATTTCCCCCGGGATTAATGAAGTATGACTATGACTATGACTTATCCTCTTTTCTTTCTTGTCAATTGCATGAGAAAGTGCAATTCCTGGTGTGTAGATCATCTTCATGTTATATTTCTGCAGCTTTGTCAACATATGCTGTATCCTCATGGGACAGTCATTCAGTGGTTTGGACATAATTGAGACCAGTGTTTTATGGTCTGTCTTCACTTCAAAAATTGTTCACAGATGTACTGATGGAACCTTTCACATGTATATGTGCTGGCGAGAAGTTCTTTCTCCATGTGTGCTTAGTTGACTTCCGCACTTGTTAAAGTCCTGGATGCATAGGCCACAGGTTGCCATGTGTTATCATGCTGCTGTAGTATTAATGATCCAAGGATGAACCAGGACGCATCAGCCGAGATCCTGGTACACCTTTCTGGATCATAAAATTTCAGCACAGGCTCTTCACTTATGACCCCTTTCAGAGTGTGGAAACACTCTTCTTGCTCATGAAACGAAATCCGCTCATATTTCCTCTGAAGGAGTGACTTAAGAGGTGCTGACACTGTTGACAGTGCTGTCTCACCTCTCCCTTGTTTTGGGGTCCCTTCATGTTTTCAGTGGCTGATGTCTTTTTTCAGTCAAGATTCACTGCTTATTCAGACATGACATCTCTTTTGAAAGTCAGTGTCTTAACACTTAACTCACATTTCTCTTTATTTAATTTTAAATTGACATTCCAAAGCCAAGCACTTGTCTCAGCCCTGTATCGTATTTAGCTTGCTGGACCCCCAGATGATGATATCATCCATCATGGTCTCGACACCAGGTATGCCTTCAAAGGTCATGTGGGTTTTTTTATAGTGGACTTCTGGTACAGACACAATTGCATACAGTAGCCAAAGAAAGCAATATCTACCCTGTGCTGTGTTAAAAGTACACGGCCTCGAACTTGCCTCATCAAGCTTCACCTGCCAAAATGAAGATGATGTGCCGAGGTTGCTAAACCACTTGACACCTGCAAACTGGGACATGATCTCCTCCCATGTTGACAATTTGACTGCTGTCTCTCAATGGCTTTACTGAGATCTCATGGGTGTGGAAATATCCACTATCCTCCATTTTTCTTTTGTACAATGACCAATGAGCTCACCCAATCTGTTGTTTCTTCAGTGTTCTGTATAACACTCATTCATTCCATCAATGCTAGTTCTTGTTAAATTTGTCTCTAAGTGGGAAGGGAACTTTCCTGCATGCATGGACTACAGAAGTCTCTGTCTCATTTATATGAATTTTGTGTACACCAGGTAAGCATCCAAACCCCTCAAAGGCATCTGTGTACTCTTCCATGTTGTGTGGTCATCTTTGATCTGTCAAGCCACTATGAAAATTTCACCAGGTTAAGCTTTTCACATGCACTCAGACCTAATATTGCCTGTAATCTCTTCTACAATCAGTAGTGTGCCTTTAGGTGCTGCCCCTTGTGCTTGAAGGCCTCCTTTTACTGGAATGATATCTCCAGAATAACCTGTCATTTTTAACTTCACTGGGTAAATCTTACCCTTCAATGTGAGAGTCTTATAATCATCCATGGATAACAGATTCACCTGGGCTTTGGTGTCAAGTTCAATGGAATTACTGCCTCATTCACAGTCACTGGAACAATCCATTCTGTTTTACCAGCACCAGCAGTCTGTAGAGAATCTACAAAGAATTCCTCCATTTCCTCATCAACCATGTGCACCTTTCTCCTGATCGCCCCAGCTTTACAACAATATAAAAAATTATTCTTTTTCCCACAATTATTGCATGATTTTTCATAAGCAGTACACATCTTTGGAATGTAATAACCTTTACATATGCTGCATTTGATGCATAGGCTCCCTCTTTGTTGTGCTGTTGTTTGGGAAATGCCTCGTGTGCTGCTCCACTGTTTTTACAGCATGCTCTGTTTTGTCTGTCCTAAGCAGCTCCTTAGCTTGTGCTCATGTGTTCTCTGCTACCCTACACATATTCACGGCCTTTTTCAATGTCAAATCTTTTTCATGCTACAGTCTTTCTCTGAGTCCATTATCCAGAATTTAGCAAACTATACTGTCTTGAACTAGTAACTTTCTCAAAACTCTAAATTCACAGGGCTTACTCCAGTAATCCAAGTTCAATTTTGACCTTAGATGTTTCCTGATTATATAGGTTTCCTTTGGATACTTCTCTTTCTTCCCACATTCCAAAGCTGTCCATTGTACATTACCCACGCTATAAGTATGTGGTAGAATTGGTGTGAACTATTGAGGATGTGAGAGAGCAGTTTGCAAGGAAATAGGTGGTGGAATGAGTGTTCTCAAAACTAGAATTGACCAATTGGGCAAAATGGCCTCCAATGCCATACAAAATAAGAGGATATTGTGAATTCCAATGTACAATTTTCCGAATATTATTCAAAATTGCAGTTGTGCTCTTTCTCAGTATGTGAGTCATGCTGATATCAGGGAAAAGTGAAACAAGGTGCCCCTCAGGTCACATTAGGCATAGAAGTTCTCACATATATAAGCAATATTTTTTTACTTCACATTTCACATATTCACTTTCTGACTATTGTTCATTTTTTAATAATCTATGGGAAAGACTAAATATGTTCTAATAACAAAACTGAATGGTGGTTCCTGTCTTAAATGTTTTTTTTTTCTGTTGTACATCTGTTAGTCATCATCACTTATCAGTTCTAAATGAGTTTTGTTCATTTCAGATTTTAACACATAAAACATCTGTATAAACAGGGTACTCAGTTCACATTCACACCTCATTCAGCTGGATCTTTTTGTTTAAACTTGTACTTACTCACAATCAATGTCCTTTTGCAGAAAGGTACGCTCATTCGTGGTGTGTAGCCATGTAGTTATTCAGAGATCCAAATTCCGATCCTATTGCAACAAATTATGACAATGAGTTAAATAAATCCTGTAATTAGAGGAAGCATAATAAAAGCTGAATCTTTTCTATGAAAATATTCAAATTTAATGTATGTTTTAAAGGCTCCGGTGTTCCTTTCACTTACCTGCATCCTGGGAGCAAAAAAAAACTCATTGTTCTTCGCGTACAGTGGAAACGGTGAATAGGTTATTGCCTGTTAACAACACAATAAGCAAAGACCCCTATAACAGGTGAATCCGACTGTTATTTATCCTGATACAGAATTTGAAAAACTCTGTCTTGCGAAAATGACAAGAATATTGAAATTAAATCTCTCACACAAATTACCAGCAGTGGTACTCAACATAAAAAAGCTGACATGGAAATGTTAAAGCTGTGGAGCATTTAGCAATAGCTCACACAATGTTTGATGCATGTAGAAGAGAAAGGGAGCAGAGAGGTATTGTATTTGTGGGATGTGGGGATCAGTGGTGTTGGAGCCTGATCAAAAGCAATAGCAGGAGACCTGTGTGGAATTTTAGTGCTTCTAGATGCAATTGTATCTTGGGATATCACAAGACAACTCCCAGATCACGAAGCGACCACAGTGCTATGAAGGAAGATGCACGGGTTCTTCATCTGAGCCTTGATTGCCAATAGTGAGACACTTGGGCTGTTTTCATGTTTCGGTTTACAAACTGTTTGTAATGATTGACAACTTGAAGCAAAATAGTCTTGAAAATGGAGTCAGCTGTCTAAGGTTCTGGTCTGCTTTTGACATTATAATCAGGAGTAGTTATGTACTGACTATAGTTCAATATTCTCTGAGCCCCCGTGGCTTCTATGAGCTTCTTTTTGTTGCCATATGTCTTCATGAACAGTCTTCTATAAGAAACAGGTGTTTAGAATCTAGGGCCTTGCCATCCATGAGAGGTAAATGTTCACAGCTGGGGCTTCGAGTCAAGCACATTTTTATCTTCCATAACAATTGTTGACCCTCAAGGGGAAAGAAAAGAAAATCCTTCTTGGAGCTCGAAAAGGCAGAACAAAGCACTTCTGCAGGTGGTGGAGAGAAAGGGTACCAAGACTTGAACACATCATAGCTGCATGATCTGCATTGAAACCAGATGTTGCAGAAACTAAGATGGAAAGTTGCTACCGATCAAAGCAGAGAGGCACAATGACAGATCAGAACCCAGGCAGACACCAGCAGGATGTCAGCAAGAATGATCTAAAATATGAATCAAAGGAAGGTGACAGTGATTGCAGATCTGCTGAAAGAGCTAAGTTCTTCTTTCAGTGCAAGTGGCTTCAGGGCTTTGACAGTAAAAATGTATTATGTTTAAAATACATGCTTGTGCGGGCTGATACCTGGACATTTTTTATTATATTTACATGTAATTTAACCATTTTCCTAAAAAGCTGTAGTTGAAATCAAACTCTTTCCGGACTGCTTTGTGCTGCAAGAAAATCACTGATTAGAACAAATGGATAGAAATGGAGTGAAGCCCTTTAATGTCATATATGCCATTTTTATGCCCAGTGAAGGAATTAGGTGGGAGGGGGGAGAGGTACACGAGAAAGAGTCATCAAAGTGATTTTCATTCTTATTCATGTATCAATACTTCACTTGCTCAATTTCCAAAACAGCTGCATGCAGAGATTACAGACATCACATCAGAGCTGCTGCAAAGCGTAGGAAGTCATTCCTTCATAAACCTCTTTCCAACGAGGTCAGACTGCACCTGAAGGAAACACTGTTGTCGTAGTTAGACAAATATTGCAAAGGGTAAGTTATGTGTCTGCAAAGTATCCGTCACCCTTGCTTTTGGAATCAACAGCACTGATCTGAATCCTGAGTAATAAAAAAGTGAAGTTGACAGATATAGAGTGGAATACTTTGAAGGAAATATGGAGATCATTTATTTCCTTGACTTGCTGTGGAGCTTACATCTTCTTTACCTAAGTGAAAAATGCAGGTCGTAGGTCACAATGTAAAATTGGGTTTCTGTCTCTAACCACAGAAATACCCATTGTACACTGAATGATGTTGAAGATACACATCAGATACAGAGCAAACAGTCGGTGCACAAAATACCTGCACAATGGGGTCCAACATCTGGGCAAAGCAATTTGTTTCAATGAAGGAAGCTATTTAATCTATTGTACTTCTGCCAAATTTTGCAAACAGTAATCCTATCTTTAGTTATTCTCTGCAATTGACTGCCCTGTAAAAATAAATCCAATTTCTGTTGGAATTTTTGTACTGAACCCAGATATATTCCAAATCTTATGATCTGCTATACAAACAAATTCATGATCTCTGTTTTTCCTAGTCATCTTAGAAATGTTTACAATTTCCTCTTGTTAATGCAAGCAGCCTGTCTTTACCTACTTTATCAATTTTGATTATGACTGTTATATTCATCCATTTATGAAGCACATTCACTGCCTCACTGAGCAGTCAATGCAGGGTTCCCCTGCGGCCATTCCCCCCAACAACTATACTCCCATGGATACTGCTGGGGGGTTTGAATCGGATTAGTTGAATCTAATTTCCCATTAACAATGGCTTGTACCATGGAACATCTGGTACAGCCACTGCCTCACAGAAACAGCCACCTGGACTCTCTCTTGTCCTTGGGGGCTGCAGTGTGGAATTTGGACATCCCACGGTGACTGCATGGTTTTCCCTAGTTGTTCAGCTTTCATCCCCCATCTCAAAGATGTGTAGTTTGAAAGGTATGTTAGATTCTGTAAGTTACATGTTGTATATGGGTGAGTGGTATAATTTTTAGGGAAAAAAATTAGATGAGTATAAGTAGGTGCTTCCTGGCTGGCAGGGATTCAGTAAGTTGAAGGGGTTGTTCTCATTTTTCATGACATTATGACGATGACCTATCCAAGCTGTGTTGTCTTAAGTAATTATACTCCTCCTGGTGATTACTCACACATGCATGAATATATATTTCTATAAGTTTTCCCACCACCATGATTAAAATGATTGTCCTGAATGTCCTGGGCTTATCATTGTTCCCTTTTTTGAACAAATGAGTAACATTTGCTACTCTCCAGTATTTAGGTATCATTGTACATCCAAATGAAATTGGAATTATGTCAGTACCTCCGTTAATTTTTCCATGTACTTCCCCTCAAGTTTTATAATGCAGTTCTGGTGATCTACCTATGTGAAGTTCAGCCAAGTCTTCTACCCCCTTCATGCCATCTATTTTTAACATATCCTGTGTCTCAAATATCTCTGCCTTCTTGATTTTGTAAGCACTTTATACTCTGGTGAAGACAGAACTGGTACTCCATCACTGCCCTCAGCATCCATGAGCAAGTTTCCCATTTTCTCCCAAGTAGCACCCATTTAATGATTTTCAATAATATTGAAAGTTAATTTTTTCTCATGCAGTCTTTCTTTTTAATTGTCATTTCACCCCATTTTTTTGTAACAATCTTGGTTTTCACTGGTATGTACAGCAGACCATGTCATATTCTGCCTTTTATTTTTGTTTTACTTTCCCTTTTGTTACCCAGAGAGCTATGGAATTGTTTTTTCCCCTTTGTCCCTTATGGAAATGTGCTTCAATCAAATCTGAACTTTCTCTTCTTTAAGGCCAACCACTGTTCTGGTAGAGTTTTGTCTATCATCACTTTGTTCCCATTTACCCAAACAAATCCATTTCCATATCATTGAAATTAACCTCTTTTCTATTAGTCATTTTTACTTTAGACTGCTATTTCTCCTCATCTATAGCTGGCTTCATCCTTACAATGTTATGATCACACTTTATCTTTGGCCTTGGGTTGAGAGATCAGGAAATGACCATTAAAATTGCCAACCCTGAGCTGATGAAATATGCCTTCTCTTCTGTTAAAGTTAGTGATGGTTTGGTTTTGTACCCAGACTGATTCAGCTCCTTTAACAGCAAGACTAGATTTCATGTGATTCAGAAGACATGGTGCTGTGAGAAAGTGAATACAAGATTATCTCTGACCATAATGTATTTTCTTGCATTGTCACCATATCCATGGCTGTCCATATGGAAGGTAGTGAAAAGTTTACCTCCAACTAAATTATATAGGCATCCGTTAGTCTCATGAGACCATGGATTTGTGCCTTGGAAAGTTTCCAGGGCGCAGACCTGGGCAAGGTTGTATGGAAGACCAGCAGTTGCCCATGCTGCAAGTCACCCCTTTCCACGCCACCGATGTTGTCCAAGGGAGGGGCATTAGGAGTCATACAGCTTGGCAATGGTGTAGAGAGCAATGTGTAGTTAAGTGCCTTGCTCAAGGACACAACACGCTGCCTCAGCCAAGGCTCGAACTAGCGACCTTCAAATCACTAGACGATCGCCTTAACCACTTGGCCACGTGCCAACACTAACTAAATTAGATTCATCATTAATAAATTACATTTACATCAAATTCTAGACAGCTTTTAGAGTAGGTTACATGGTCGACACAACATTGTGGGCCAAAGGGGTTGTTATATGCTGTAGATTTCTATGTTTCTATGTATACTGCACTTCACAATACCATCTGTGCTCCTTTCACCTCTACAATGTTGCTAAAGACACAATATATTCTGTATGTAATGGGGTATACTGCTACTTAAAAGAGTATTTGACTACTAAAGTAAATAGAGGATTCCTGAAAATGAAGAGAAATAATTTACCTTTATTAAAAAATAAATATATTTTTTCTCAGTTATATTGAATTGTGAAGATGTGTTATTTATTTTGTACAAGGAGTGGGTAACTTTGCAACTGATTTTAGTTGGGGATAGTTACCGTTGCCATTGTGGCCCATTGATGAGATAAATCATGATATCTTGTTGTAAGCCCAAGTAGACTGTGACTTTATTTTGTTTGAATTCCCAAACAAATACCTAATGACAACTTGGCATTGATTACCTCACATCAACAGAAGGTTGTACTCAGTAAAAGCAGCTTACTTCTGTGGAAACTGAGACCTCAATATCCACATAAAATCTCATTAACCTTCTCTGAGTCAAGAAAACCTCAGTGAAACTGATTCAACACTAATGACTGACCAACTCAACAAGTAAGAGAGCCCTGGTACAACAGTTATGTCCTCAGTGAGCAAACCATCATACAATTCACAAGGATGCTGTCAGTTTAAATTAGTCTCAGAGGAGCTGGACAACTCAGAGGAGAAGCAGTCTCAGTATAGCAGCAGCAAATCCCAAGCATACAGACATTACAACCAGAGAGTAGACATCCTCCCCATGGAATGCGTGGGTTTGTGTTCGGGTTTTGTCCCATAGTCCAAAGATGTACCAGGTTGGTTAAGGGTTGATTGTAAAATTGTCCTATGATTGGGAGGTTAAATTGGGATTGTCAGGGGTTGCTGGACTAACCTACTCCATGCTATGTTTCTTAATAAAAAAAATTTTTTTAAAAAACAGATAATATTCATTGGAAACATTCTGAATTTCATTACCATTGAAATCTAGGCCTTTTTATCAATTATCCACATCAAAGCAAGGATCAGATTGATAATCAGATTTTATTAAATTTGGTTTGAAACAAATATTAGGAATTGGCAACATTAAAAAAAAAACTGGTCTGGTGTTTACAAAGGACAAGTGTTAACGGGTAGACGAAACAAAAACATTCCCTCTGATTTGTTCCCTAACAAGGATTGAGTAACATATTTGATGAACCATTAATGCTATTGACCTGGAATTTTCCGGCTGTAGCAGGCTAACTTGAGGGTTTTCACCCTTCTGAAACAGATGTTTGAGCAGTTATTTGGCCCTGGATGCAATTTCCAATCCTTCAGCAACCCCCTGCTGAGAACTAGGCTGACTGACCATAAATAGCAGCTTTGACCACTGAGATGCTTTGGCAGTTGTTTGAACCCTGCTTACATGCAAACCTATTATCAGACCTATCAAATTGAGTGGAGTGAACTCGGCCTTTTTTCCTTGGAGCGACAAAGGATGAGAGGTGACCTAATAGAAGTGTATAAGATGATGAGAGGCATTGATCGTGTGAATAGCCAGAGGCTTTTTCCCAGGACTGAAATGGTTGCCACAAGAGAACACAGGTTTAAGGTGCTGGGGAATAGGAACTGAAGAGATGTCAGGTGTAAGTTTTTCACTCAGAGAGTGGTGAATGCATGGAATGGGCGGCCGGCAATGGTGGTGGAGGCGGATACTATATGGTCTTTTATGAGAATTTTGAATAGGTACATGGAGCTTAGAAAAATACAGGGCTATGGGTAAGTCTAGTAATTTCTAAGGTAGTGACACATTCGGCACAACTTTGTGGGCCGAGGGGCCTGTATTGTGCTGTAGGTTTTCTATGTTTCTAAGATTCTAAATTCTGAATGTTTGAAGATCTATTCAGCAGTCACAATCAGTCAAAATACTCAACTTGCTTACTGCCAATTATGCCAGTGGTATTTAAGTTAGCAATGAAGGTTCTGTATCTCTGGTGGTTTTCAGGGCTTCTTTCAGTATATCAGTAGCTTCCCTTCAGTTTTCATTGCTGTCAGCCATACATGTACATGGTGGAGACCCTGAAATACCATTGCACTCATATATAGAAGGATTCTTCATTGCTGTTTCTGTAACAAATTTTACTTTATCAGTCAAGGATGTTGGCCCTTAAACTTGGAGGACTGGTGGACCGCTGTTAGTCTGGCCTCTACCCATTCACCTGTTTGGCATGAGTAATCTAATTAAGAGCAAAGCATAAAACTTTGACTCCAATCAACATAGCTCTCCCGATCATTGAGGCACAGAAACCTCCAAACCACGGCAAAGTTGCTGTCCTCTTGGAGGAAAATAATCTAAAACTATGACAAATTAGTCATTTCAATAGAAATTTGTACATGTTATCAAAGCATATTTTTTTAATGAAGCACTGAAGTGCACTGGATTAAACTTAAAAGCAATAGAACAGACTTGTTCACACAATTAGTAAATTAGAGTACCACGTGTCTTGTTCACAATTGTTGAAATGGTGGAATTGAAGCTGGACCAGATCTAACCTGAGTTAGGTCCAGTGAGATGATTTATTGCTACGACTGCTGGGAAACTGCAAGAGTTGGTTCTCCAGCTCTGATCAGAAGTCCAAAACTGGATCATTGTCAGAACGACAGAACAATGCCCATTCAGGAATCCTGGGCCCTCTGGATTCAGAAATGCCTGGCAGTTTCATGGCAAAATGTGGTAGATGCATATAGAATTGCTGTAGGGTAATGTAATTGGGAGAAATGTTTACAATTCACAGCCACCAACATTGGGGTTGGGGTTTCACTTTAAGAGACTGGTCTTATGTGAATGACGTTTTTACGTAGAGTTTTAGCATGCTTTCATGTATGTGTTCTGCGAGTTCAATAAAATTTGTTATAGATTACATTAAAAATGAAATGCCTCACTTTGTTTTATTTGCAAAAACCTATATTGGTGACCCCGATGCTCAGGGATGATTCTGGAGTTGTTGAATATGTTGGCTAATGAGGTCGCTTTGAACTGCTAGAGTTTTGGGATCCATATGCCATTGCTTGGTTTGTACAAGCAGTGGCCCAGTTTGCTTTGCGAGAAATCTCCACTGAGGACACCAAATTCCACTACATAGTAGCCTCACTCAGCATTTTCATGGCTGTGAGAGTGGTGAGTTTGTTTGAACACTCGCCTGAACATAATAAACTGTTGGTTGATCTTAAGAACTGCTGGCTTGCGGATGTCAAGGACTTTGGGTCATTACCGTGCTCCTCCCAGTAAGTTCCCCATAACAACTCTGTCAAGTGCATGCACCACTGTATATGAGTTACTCAACTGCTGGGCAAATTCCCAAAACTCACCATCGCCCTTACTAATACTCCCAAGAAGGACTATAAGGATCTTACTAAAATGGTTGGTAGTCTACACTCAGCCAGGCAGTAGTGCATCATTCCTCCTTTCCCTAGCTCAATAAGCCTGAGCAGCAAGGCTTCCAATATAAGGATGCCAACGGCTGCGAAACAGACAATGCTAGATCTATGTTCTTACAATGTTCACTTTGGTATGAACGCTAGGAAGTACTGACCACCTCACATCTTTGACATTGTCAGCAAACTCCATGAAATCAGTTCCAGCTGCTGTGGTTGTCTACTGTTCATTTTTGAACCTTTTCAGGGCACCGCTTCCTGTGTGACACGGGTGCTCAGGTGAGCGTGCTGGCAGCGTCGCCAATTGATGAGAAAGCAAAGAGAGATGAAAGTTCATGGGAGGCCGCCAATGGCAGCAGGATCCAGACTTACGGGACCTGACAGGTGATGCTTTGCTTCAGTGGGTAACATTACACATGGGACTTCGTCCTTCCTGAAGTGGCTAGACTTCTGTTCGCTGCAGATTTCCTGTGTGTCCAAGGATTGTTGGTCAATCTTCTGAACTGCTGGCTTGAGGATATCAAGGATTTGGGTCATAACCCTGCTCCCCCAATAAGTTCCCCACAATGACTCTGTCATATGCATGCACCACCACATGTACGTTTACTCGACCGCTACCGTTCTCCTGCCAGTCCATGTCCATGTTTGTAGACTGGACCAAGAAAGATCAGATTGCCAACATGGAAGGACTCTGAATTGTACACCCGACAAATAGTCACTGGGCTTCTCCCCACCATATGGTTCCGAAGTCTGATGGTGGTGATTACTGATGCCTTAACGACATCTGATCACCACCTCCTCCACCTCCGATCATTAGCCAGTCCCACACATTCAAGACTTTTCAGCACACTTTGCTGGCAAGTCAATGTTTTTGAAGTTCATCTAGTTAGGGGCTACCATCAGGTGCCTGTGTGCTTGGAGGACATTCTTAAAACAGCTGTGATAACCCTGTCTGACCTCTTTGAGTTTCTGTGCATGCCACTTGGACTGAAAAATGCAGCACCAACTTTCCAATGGCTGATGGATTCTGTGTTAAAAACTTAGTTTTTCTATTTATTCACCTGTATGACATACTTGTCACCAGTGTGTCCAATTCTGAACAGGTATTTCAAGTGCTTAAGCCAACACAGGTTGATTAGTAACCCTGGTAAATGCCAGTTTTGGCTTTAAATCACTGACTTCCTCGGCCACTGCATCTCCACAAAAAGGTGCAAAACTCCTCCCATCAAAGGTAGTGCTATTATGAATTTTATGCCACTCTGCACTACTAAAAAACTACTGGAGTTTTTAGACAGGGTGAACTTTATCACTGCTTCAGTCTGCGAGCTGCTGAACCTATGCTCTCCCTGTACTGTGCACTGAAAGGCAATACCCCTAATCAAGTGCTTGAGCGGTTAGTGGACATGACCAGGGCAATTGAGAATAGCAAACGAGTTCTTTCTAACGCAACCCTATTGGAGCACCCACTCTCTAACGTACCCATAGTCACTGCTACTGACACTTCAGTGTATGCTGTGGGTGTTGTACATGAACAGTTGGTCAGAGGTTTGTGACAGTCTCTCACCTTCAGCCAGCAGCTCCGTTCTCCCGAAAGGAAATACAGCATGTTTGGTTTAAACCTCTCAACCTCTAGCTGGCTGTCATTCTCTTCCAGAGGGTTTCCATTTCACAGCATTCATTGACCACAAACCTCTCATGTATACAATGGCCAAACTATCAGATCCTTGGTCAGCACAGCAGCAATACCACCTGGCCTACATACCTGAGTTCACAACTGATATGCAACATATCAAGGAGAAAAATAATACCTTGGCTGACTTGGCTGATTGCCTCTCATGGTCAGCCTTTGAGGTCATACACATAGTGGTTGACTATGCTGGCATGGCAGCTGACCAAGTTACTGACCCAGAAGTTCAGGCTTACTGAACAGCAGCCACAGGCTGCAGTTGGCTGACATTAAGTTTGGGCAAGTGGGGTTTCTCTCCTGTACGATGTCTTAACCAGTCACTCTCACCCCATCGTGCCCGCAAAGTGAGTTGTATCCAGGCCAGGAGGCCTCACAGAAACTGGTTGCACTGAAGATTTTTTGGCATGGCCTCAGAAAGGATGTGTGTATTTGGACTTTAGCCGGTGTGAAGTGCAAAGGGGCAAAAATTAACCATCATGTTCATTCAAGTACCATTGGCACCTGTTGAGGTCCCTGAGTGACCATGTCAATGTGGACTTTGTTAGTCGACTTTTTCCACTCCCAGCAGTTTCACACACCTTCCTACCATGGTGGACCGTACACTAGGTGACCAGCGGTCATTTCTCTAGCGTCCACAACGACTGCAGATGTGGCTCAAGGGTTCATCAGCATCCGAGTTGCTCGGTTTGTAACCCCATCTAAAATTTCCTCTGACCACAGTCTCCAATTCATTTCGAACCTCTGGGCTGCAATGGCCCAGAACCTCAGTTTGAGGCTGCATCACACCACAACGTATCACCCACAGCCCAATGGCCGATGCGAGCAGTTTTACTGCTCCTTAAAGCCTGCGCTGAGGGCTTCCCTGACAGGTGTGTGTTGGTATGACTTTTGCAAACCAGAACATATTTTGATAGATCATCTTAAACCAGTTCAACAAGTTCAGAGAATTCTGCTGGAGTCAGAGCATGACTATAATTGTGTCACTGCACCCCTGGCAGTGCAAAATCAGCTGCAGTTCCTCCACCAATAGAACACAGGACACAAGCCGAGCGGCTCAGCGGAGCTCCAGACAGGAACACAGGATCCAAGCTAAGCTACAGACAGGAAAACAGAATCCGAGTGAGCGCCAGACAAAAACACAGGAACCGAGCTGAGCTCCAGACAGGAAAACAGGACCTGATCAAAGCTCAAGACAGGAACACAGGACCCGAGCCGAGCTGCAGACAGGAACGCAGGACCCGAGCCGAGCTCCAGACAGGAACGCAGGACTCGAGCCAAGCTCCAGATAGGAATGCAGGACCCGATCCGAACTCCAGACAGGAACAGAGGACTCGATCCGAGATCCAGACAGGAACACAGGACCGGAGCGAGCAGCTCATCTGAGCTCCAGACGGGAAAACAGATCCCGCTCCGAGCTGCAGACAGGAACAAAGGACCCGAGCTGAGATCCAGACAGGAACGCAGGACCCGAGCCGAGCACAAGACAGGAACAAATGACCCGAGATGTGCTCCAGACAGGAACACAGGACCCGATCAGAGCTCCAGACAGGGACACAGGACCCGATCGGAGCTCCAGACGGGAACACAGGACCCAATCCGAGCTCCAGACAGGAACACAGGACCCAATCCAATCTCCAGACAGGAACACAGGAACCGAACAGAACTCCAGCCAGTAAGAGAGGGCCGACGTGAACGGCTCATCCAAGCTCCAAGCGGGAACACAGGATCCGAGCCGAGCTCCAGACAGGAACACAGGTTACGAGCCGTGCTCCAGACAAGAAAAGACCCGATCCTAGCGGCTCATCCGAGCCCCAGATAGGAACACAGGACCCGATTAGATCTCCAGACAGGAACAATGGACCCGAGCCGAGCAGCTCTCCGAGCACCAGACAGTAACATAGGACCCGAGCCGTGCTCCGGACAAGAACACAGGAACCGATCCGAGCTCCAGACAGGAACACAGGACCCGATCCGAGCTCCAGACAGGAACACAGGACCCGATCCGAGCTCCAGACGGGAACACAGGACCCGCTCCGAGCTCCAGAAAGGAAAGCAGGATCCGAGCCGAGCTCCAGATGGGAACGCAGGACCTGTTTCGAGCTCCAGAGAGGAACACAGGACTGGATCCGAACTGCAGACAGCAACACTGGACCCGAGCCGAGTGGCGCACCCCAGCTGCCGACAAGAATACAGGCCCCGATCCGAGCTCCAGACAGGAACACAGGACCCGATCCGAGCTCCAGACAGGAACGCAGGACCCGAGCCGAGCACCAGACAGGAACATAGGACCCGAGCCGTGCTCCGGACAAGAACACAGGAACCGATCCGAGCTCCAGACAGGAACACTGGACCCGATCCGAGCTGCAGACAGAGACACAGGCCCGACCTGAGCGGCTCATCCAAGCTCCAGGTGGGAACACAGGACCCGAGCCGAGCTCCAGACAGGAACACAGGACCCGAACAGAGCTCCAGACAGGAACACAGGACCCGATCCGAGCTCCAAACAGGAACGCAGGACCCGAACCGAGCTCCGGACAGGAACGCAGGAGCCGAGCCGAGCATCCCGAGCTCCAGACGGGAACGCAGGACCCGATCCGAGCTCCAGACAGGAACACAGGACTGGATCCGAGCTCCAGACAGCAACCCTGGACCCGAGCCGAGTGGCTCACCCCAGCTGCCGACAAGAATAAAGGACCCGATCCGAGCTCCAGACAGGAACACAGACCCGAGCAGAGCTCCAGACAGCAACACTGGACCGGAGCCGAGGTTCGCACCCCAAATGCTGACAAGAATACAGGACCCGATCCGAGCTCCAGACAGGAACACAGGACCCGATCCGTGCTCCATACAGGAACACAGGACCCGAACAGATCTCCAGACAGGGACTCAGGACCGGAGCCAAGCTCCAGACAGGAACACAGGACCCAATGCAATCTCCAGACAGGAACACAGGAACCGAACAGAGCTCCAGGCAGTAATACAAAACGTCCTGAGCGGCTCATCCAAGCTCCAGCCGGGAACACAGGACCCGAGCCGAGCTCCAGACAGGAACACAGGACACGAGCTGTGCTCCAGACAAGAAAAGACCCGATCCTAGCGGCTCATCCGAGCCCCAGATGGGAACACATACCCGAGGAGAGCTCCAGACAGCAACACTGGACCCGAGCCGAGCGGCTCACCCGAGCTGCCGACAAGAATACAGGAACCGATCCGAGCTCCAGATTGCAACACAAGGACGCGATCCGAGCCCCTGACAGGAACACAGAACCCGATCCGAGCTCCAGACAGGAACACAGGACCCGATCCGAGCTCCAGACAGGAACACAGGACCTGATCCAAGCTCCAGACAGGAAGACAGGACCCGAGCCGAGCTCCAGACAGGAACGCAGGACCCGATCCGAGCTCCAGACAGGAGAACAGGACTAGATTCGAGCACCCGACAGCAGCACTGGACCCGAGCCGAGTGGCTTACCCCAGCTGCCGACAAGAATACAGGACCCGATCCGAGCTCCAGACAGGAACACAGGACCCGATCCGAGCTCCAGACAGGAACACAGGACCCGATCCGAGCTCCAAACAGGAACGCAGGACCCGAGCCGAGCTCCAGACAGGAACGCAGGACCCGATCCGAGCTCCAGACAGGAACACAGGACTGGATCCGCTCTCCAGACAGGAACACTGTACCCGATCCATTCTCCAGACAGGAACACAGGATCCGAGCCGAGCACCAGACAGGAACACAGGACCCGAGCCATGCTCCGGACAGGAACACAGGACCCGATCCAAGCTCCAGACAGGAACACAGGACCCGACTAGATCTCCAGACAGGAACAATGGACCCGAGCCGTGCAGCTCTCCGAGCTGCATACGGGAATACAGGGCCCGATCCGAGCTCCAGACAGGAACACAGGACCCGATCCAAGCTCCAGACAGGAACACAGGACCCGATCCGAGCTCCAGACAGGAACGCAGGACCTGATCCGAGCTCCAGACAGGAACACAGGACTGGATCCGCTCTCCAGACAGGAACACTGTACCCGATCCAAGCTCCAGACAGCAACACAGGATCCGAGTCGAGCACCAGACAGGAACACAGAACCCGAGCCATGCTCCGGACAGGAACACAGGACCTGAACAGATCTCCAGACAGGGACTCAGGACCGGAGCCAAGCTCCAGACAGGAACACAGGACCCAATGCAATCTCCAGACAGGAACACAGGAACCGAACAGAGCTCCAGGCAGTAATACAAAACGTCCTGAGCGGCTCATCCAAGCTCCAGGCGGGAACACAGGACCCGAGCCGAGCTCCAGACAGGAACACAGGACACGAGCTGTGCTCCAGACAAGAAAAGACCCGATCCTAGCGGCTCATCCGAGCCCCAGATGGGAACACATACCCGAGGAGAGCTCCAGACAGCAACACTGGACCCGAGCCGAGCGGCTCACCCGAGCTGCCGACAAGAATACAGGACCCGATCCGAGCTCCAGACAGGAACACAGGATCCGAGTCGAGCACCAGACAGGAACACAGAACCCGAGCCATGCTCCGGACAGGAACACAGGACCCGAACAGAGCTTCAGACAGGAACACAGGACCCGATCCGAGCTCCAAACAGGAACGCAGGACCCGAGCCGAGCTCCAGATAGGAACGCAGGACCTGATCCGAGCTCCAGACAGGAACACAGGACTAGATTCGAGCACCCGACAGCAGCACTGGACCCGAGCCGAGTGGCTCACCCCAGCTGCCGACAAGAATACAGGACCCGATCCGAGCTCCAGACAGGAACACAGGACCCGATCCGAGCTCCAGACAGGAACACAGGACCCGATCCGAGCTCCAGACAGGAACGCAGGACCCGAGCCGAGCTCCAGACAGGAACGCAGGACCTGATCCCAGCTCCAGACAGGAACACAGGACTGGATCCGCTCTCCAGACAGGAACACTGTACCCGATCCATGCAACAGACAGGAACACAGGATCCGAGTCGATCACCAGACAGGAACACAGAACCCGAGCCATGCTCCGGACAGGAACACAGGACCGGATCCAAGCTCCAGACAGGAACACAGGACCCGATTAGATCTCCAGACAGGAACAATGGACCCGAGCCGAGCAGCTCTCCGAGCTCCATATGGGAATACAGGGCCCGATCCGTGATCCAGACAGGAACACAGGACCCGATTCGAGCTCCAAACAGGAACGCAGGACACAAGCCGAGCTCCAGATAGGAACGCAGGACCTGATCCGAGCTCCAGACAGGAACACAGGACTGGATCCGCTCTCCAGACAGGAACACTGTACCCGATCCAAGCTCCAGACAGGAACACAGGATCCGAGTCGAGCACCAGACAGGAACACAGAACCCGAGCCATGCTCCGGACAGGAACACAGGACCCGAACAGAGCTTCAGACAGGAACACAGGACCCGATCCGAGCTCCAAACAGGAACGCAGGACCCGAGCCGAGCCCCAGATAGGAACACAGACCCGAGTAGAGCTCCAGACAGCTACACTGAACCCAAGCCGAGTGGCTCAGCCGAGCTGCCAACAAGAATACAGGACCCGATACAAGCTCCAGACAGGAACACAGGAACCGAACAGAGCTTAAGACAGGAACACAGGTCCCGATCCGAGCTCCAAACAGGAACGCAGGACCCGAGCCGAGCTCCAGATAGGAACGCAGGACCTGATCCGAGCTCCAGACAGGAACACAGGACCCGAGCCGAGTGCCTCACCCCACCTCCCGACAAGAATACAGGACCCGATCCAAGCTCCAGACAGGACCACAGCACCCGATTAGATCTCCAGACAGGAACAATGGACCCAAGCCGAGCTGCTCTCCGAGCTCCAGACGGGAATACAGGGCCCGATCCGAGCTCCAGACAGGAACACAGGACCCGATCCGAGCTCCAGACAGGAACACAGGACCCGAGCCGAGCACCAGACAGTAACATAGGACCCGGGCCGTGCTCCAGACAAGAAAAGACCCGATCCTAGCGGCTCATCCGAGCCCCAGATAGGAACACAGACCCGAGCAGAGCTCCAGACAGGGACTCAGGATCGGTGCCCAGCTCCAGACAGGAACACGGTATTGGGGGTAAGGCATTGGTGTGGGTGGAGAATTGGTTAGCAGACAGGAAGCAAAGAGTGGGAATAAACGGGAACTTTTCAGAATGGCAGGCGGTGACTAGTGTGGTACCGCAAGGCTCAGTGCTGGGACCCCAGTTGTTTACAATATATATTAATGACTTGGATGAGGGAATTAAATGCAGCATCTCCAAGTTTGCGGATGACACGAAGCTGGGTGGCAGTGTTAGCAGTGAGGAGGATGCTAAGAGGATGCAGGGTGACTTGGATAGGTTGGATGAGTGGGCAAGTTCATGGCAGATGCAATTTAATGTGGATAAATGTGAAGTTATCCACTTTGGTGGCAAAAATAGGAAAACAGATTATTATCTGAATGGTGGCCGATTACGAAAAGGGGAGGTGCAACGAGACCTGGGTGTCATTATACACCAGTCATTGAAGGTGGGCATGCAGGTACAGCAGGCGGTGAAAAAGGCGAATGGTATGCTGACATTTATAGCGAGAGAATTCGAGTACAGGAGCAGGGAGGTACTACTGCAGTTGTACAAGGCCTTGGTGAGACCACACCTGGAGTATTGTGTGCAGTTTTGGTCCCCTAATCTGAGGAAAGACATCTTTGCCATAGAGAGAGTACAAAGAAGGTTCACCAGATTGATTCCTGGGATGGCAGGACTTTCATATGAAGAAAGACTGGATGAATTGGGCTTGTACTAGTTGGAATTTAGAAGATTGAGGGGGAATCTGATTGAACCGTATAAGATCCTAAAGGGATTGGACAGGCTAGATGCAGGAAGATTGTTCCCGATGTTGGGGAAGTCCAGAACGAGTGGTCACAGTTTGAGGATATAGGGGAAGCCTTTTAGGACCGAGATTAGGAAAAACTTCTTCACAGAGAGAGTGGTGAATCTGTGGAATTCTCTGACAGAGGAAACTGTTGAGGCCAGTTCATTGGCTATATTTAAAAGGGAGTTAGATATGGCCCTTGTGCCTACGGGGGTCAGGGGGTATGGAGGGAAGGCTGGGGCGGGGTTCTGAGTTGGATGATCAGCCATGATCATAATAAATGGCGGTGCAGGATCGAAGGGCCGAATCGCCTACTCCTGCACCTATTTTCTATGTTTCTATGTTTCTATGAACACATGACCCAATCCAATCTCCAGACAGCAGCACAGGACCCGAACAGAGCTCCAGACAGTAATACAGGCCCGACCTGAGCGGCTCATCCAAGCTCCAGGCGGGAACACAGGACCCGAGCCGAGCTCCAGACAGGAACACAGGACCCGAACCGAGCTCCAGACAGGAACACAGGACCCGATCCGAGATCCAGACAGGAACACAGGACCCGAGCGAGAGGCTCATCCGAGCTCCAGACGGGAACACAGGACCCGATCCGAGCTCCAGACAGGAACGCAGGATCCGAGCCGAGCTCCAGACAGGAACGCAGGACGCGAGCCGAGCTCCAGATAGGAACGCCGGATAATATCCGAGCTCCAGACAGGAACACAGGACTCGATCCGAGCTCCAGACAGGTAAACAGGATCCGATCCAAGCTCCAGGCAGGAACACAGGACCCGATCCAAGCTCCAGACCGGAACAAAGGCCCCGAGACGAGCGCCAGACAGGAATATAGTACCCCATCCGAGCTGCAGACAGAGACACAGGACCCGATCCAAGCTCCAGACAGGAACACAGGACCCGAGCCGAGCTCCAGACAGGAACGCAGGACCCGAGCCGAGCTCCAGACAGGAACGCAGGATCCGAGCCGAGCTCCAGACAGGAACGCAGGACGCGAGCCGAGCTCCAGATAGGAACGCAGGACAAGATCCGAGCTCCAGACAGGAACACAGGACTCGATCCGAGCTCCAGACAGGTAAACAGGACCCGATCCGAGCTCCAGACAGGAACGCAGGATCCGAGCTGAGCTCCAGACAGGAACGTAGGACGCGAGCCGAGCTCCAGATAGGAACGCAGGATAACATCCGAGCTCCAGACAGGTAAACAGGACCCGATCCAAGCTCCAGGCAGGAACACAGGACCCGATCCAAGCTCCAGACAGGAACAAAGGCCCCGATCCGAGCGCCAGACAGGAATATAGTACCCCATCCGAGCTCCAGACGGGAACACAGGACCCGATCCGAGCTCCAGACAGGAACGCAGGATCCGAGCCGAGCTCCAGACAGGAACGCAGGATAATATCCGAGCTCCAGACAGGAACACAGGACTCGATCCGAGCTCCAGACAGGTAAACAGGATCCGATCCAAGCTCCAGGCAGGAACACAGGACCCGATCCAAGCTCCAGACCGGAACAAAGGCCCCGAGACGAGCGCCATACAGGAATATAGTACCCCATCCGAGCTGCAGACAGAGACACAGGACCCGTTCCAAGCTCCAGACAGGAACACAGGACCCGAGCCGAGCTCCAGACAGGAACGCAGGACCCGAGCCGAGCTCCAGACAGGAACGCAGGACGCGAGCCGAGCTCCAGATAGGAACGCAGGATAAGATCCGAGCTCCAGACAGGAACACAGGACTCGATCCGAGCTCCAGACAGGTAAACAGGACCCGATCCAAGCTCCAGGCAGGAACACAGGACCCGATCCAAGCTCCAGACAGGAACACAGGACCCGAGCCGAGCTCCAGACAGGAACAATGGACCCGAGCCGAGCTCCAGACAGGAACACAGGACCCGATCCCAGATCCAGACAGGAACACAGGACCTGAGCGAGAGGCTCATCCGAGCTCGAGACGGGAACACAGGACCCGATCCGAGCTCCAAACAGGATCGCAGGACCCGAGCCGAGCTCCAGACAGGAACGCAGGACGCGAGCCGAGCTCCAGATAGGAACGCAGGATAAGATCCGAGCGACAGACAGGAAGACAGGACTCGATCCGAGCTCCAGACAGGTAAACAGGACCCGATCCAAGCTCCAGGCAGGAACACAGGACCCGATCCAAGCTCCAGACAGGAACGCAGGACGCGAGCCGAGCTCCAGATAGGAACGCAGGATAAGATCCGAGCTCCAGACAGGAACACAGGACTCGATCCGAGCTCCAGACAGGTAAACAGGATCCGATCCAACTCCAGGCAGGAACACAGGACACGATCCAATCTCCAGACCGGAACAAAGGCCCCGAGACGAGCGCCAGACAGGAATATAGTACCCCATCCGAGCTGCAGACAGAGACACAGGACCCGATCCAAGCTCCAGACAGGAACACAGGACCCGAGCCGAGCTCCAGACAGGAACGCAGGACCCGAGCCGAGCTCCAGACAGGAACGCAGGATCCGAGCCGAGCTCCAGACAGGAACGCAGGACGCGAGCCGAGCTCCAGATAGGAACGCAGGACAAGATCCGAGCTCCAGACAGGAACACAGGAATCGATCCGAGCTCCAGACAGGTAAACAGGACCCGATCCGAGCTCCAGACAGGAACGCAGGATCCGAGCCGAGCTCCAGACAGGAACGCAGGACGCGAGCCGAGCTCCAGATAGGAACGCAGGATAAGATCCGAGCTCCAGACAGGTAAACAGGACCCGATCCAAGCTCCAGGCAGGAACACAGGACCCGATCCAAGCTCCAGACAGGAACAAAGGCCCCGAGCCGAGGGCCAGACAGGAATATACTACCCCAACCGAGCTCCAGACGGGAACACAGGACCCGATCCGAGCTCCAGACAGGAACGCAGGATCCGAGCCGAGCTCCATACAGGAACGCAGGACGCGAGCCGAGCTCCAGATAGGAACGCAGGATAATATCCGAGCTCCAGACAGGAACACAGGACTCGATCCGAGCTCCAGACAGGTAAACAGGATCCGATCCAAGCTCCAGGCAGGAACACAGGACCCGATCCAAGTTCCAGACCGGAACAAAGGCCCCGAGACGAGCGCCAGACAGGAATATAGTACCCCATCCGAGCTGCAGACAGAGACACAGGACCCGATCCAAGCTCCAGACAGGAACACAGGACCCGAGCCGAGCTCCAGACAGGAACGCAGGACCCGAGCCGAGCTCCAGACAGGAACGCAGGATCCGAGCCGAGCTCCAGACAGGAACGCAGGACGCGAGCCGAGCTCCAGATAGGAACGCAGGACAAGATCCGAGCTCCAGACAGGAACACAGGACTCGATCCGAGCTCCAGACAGGTAAACAGGACCCGATCCGAGCTCCAGACAGGAACGCAGGATCCGAGCTGAGCTCCAGACAGGAACGTAGGACGCGAGCCGAGCTCCAGATAGGAACGCAGGATAAGATCCGAGCTCCAGACAGGTAAACAGGACCCGATCCAAGCTCCAGGCAGGAACACAGGACCCGATCCAAGCTTCAGACAGGAACAAAGGCCCCGAGCCGAGGGCCAGACAGGAATATACTACCCCAAACGAGCTCCAGACGGGAACACAGGACCCGATCCGAGCTCCAGACAGGAACGCAGGATCCGAGCCGAGCTCCATACAGGAACGCAGGACGCGAGCCGAGCTCCAGATAGGAACGCAGGATAATATCCGAGCTCCAGACAGGAACACAGGACTCGATCCGAGCTCCAGACAGGTAAACAGGATCCGATCCAAGCTCCAGGCAGGAACACAGGACCCGATCCAAGCTCCAGACCGGAACAAAGGCCCCGAGACGAGCGCCAGACAGGAATATAGTACCCCATCCGAGCTGCAGACAGAGACACAGGACCCGATCCAAGCTCCAGACAGGAACACAGGACCCGAGCCGAGCTCCAGACAGGAACGCAGGACCCGAGCCGAGCTCCAGACAGGAACGCAGGATCCGAGCCGAGCTCCAGACAGGAACGCAGGACGCGAGCCGAGCTCCAGATAGGAACGCAGGACAAGATCCGAGCTCCAGACAGGAACACAGGACTCGATCCGAGCTCCAGACAGGTAAACAGGACCCGATCCGAGCTCCAGACAGGAACGCAGGATCCGAGCCGAGCTCCAGACAGGAACGCAGGACGCGAGCCGAGCTCCAGATAGGAACGCAGGATAACATCCGAGCTCCAGACAGGTAAACAGGACCCGATCCAAGCTCCAGGCAGGAACACAGGACCCGATCCAAGCTCCAGACAGGAACAAAGGCCCCGAGCCGAGCGCCAGACAGGAATATAGTACCCCATCCGAGCTCCAGACGGGAACACAGGACCCGATCCGAGCTCCAGACAGGAACGCAGGATCCGAGCCGAGCTCCAGACAGGAACGCAGGATAATATCCGAGCTCCAGACAGGAACACAGGACTCGATCCGAGCTCCAGACAGGTAAACAGGATCCGATCCAAGCTCCAGGCAGGAACACAGGACCCGATCCAAGCTCCAGACCGGAACAAAGGCCCCGAGACGAGCGCCATACAGGAATATAGTACCCCATCCGAGCTGCAGACAGAGACACAGGACCCGTTCCAAGCTCCAGACAGGAACACAGGACCCGAGCCGAGCTCCAGACAGGAACGCAGGACCCGAGCCGAGCTCCAGACAGGAACGCAGGATCCGAGACGAGCTCCAGACAGGAACGCAGGACGCGAGCCGAGCTCCAGATAGGAACGCAGGATAAGATCCGAGCTCCAGACAGGAACACAGGACTCGATCCAAGCTCCAGACAGGAACAAAGGCCCCGAGCCGAGCGCCAGACAGGAATATAGTACCCCATCCGAGCTGCAAACAGAGACACAGGACCCGATCCAAGCTCCAGACAGGAAAACAGGACCCGAGCCGAGCTCCAGACAGGAACAATGGACCCGAGCCGAGCTCCAGACAGGAACACAGGACCCGATCCCAGATCCAGACAGGAACACAGGACCTGAGCGAGAGGCTCATCTGAGCTCCAGACGGGAACACAGGACCCGATCCGAGCTCCAAACAGGATCGCAGGACCCGAGCCGAGCTCCAGACAGGAACGCAGGACGCGAGCCGAGCTCCAGATAGGAACGCAGGATAAGATCCGAGCGACAGACAGGAAGACAGGACTCGATCCGAGCTCCAGACAGGTAAACAGGACCCGATCCAAGCTCCAGGCAGGAACACAGGACCCGATCCAAGCTCCAGACAGGAACGCAGGACGCGAGCCGAGCTCCAGATAGGAACGCAGGATAAGATCCGAGCTCCAGACAGGAACACAGGACTCGATCCGAGCTCCAGACAGGTAAACAGGATCCGATCCAAGCTCCAGGCAGGAACACAGGACACGATCCAATCTCCAGACCGGAACAAAGGCCCCGAGACGAGCGCCAGACAGGAATATAGTACCCCATCCGAGCTGCAGACAGAGACACAGGACCCGATCCAAGCTCCAGACAGGAACACAGGACCCGAGCCGAGCTCCAGACAGGAACGCAGGACCCGAGCCGAGCTCCAGACAGGAACGCAGGATCCGAGCCGAGCTCCAGACAGGAACGCAGGACGCGAGCCGAGCTCCAGATAGGAACGCAGGACAAGATCCGAGCTCCAGACAGGAACACAGGACTCGATCCGAGCTCCAGACAGGTAAACAGGACCCGATCCGAGCTCCAGACAGGAACGCAGTATCCGAGCCGAGCTCCAGACAGGAACGCAGGACGCGAGCCGAGCTCCAGATAGGAACGCAGGATAAGATCCGAGCTCCAGACAGGTAAACAGGACCCGATCCAAGCTCCAGGCAGGAACACAGGACCCGATCCAAGCTCCAGACAGGAACAAAGGCCCCGAGCCGAGGGCCAGACAGGAATATACTACCCCAACCGAGCTCCAGACGGGAACACAGGACCCGATCCGAGCTCCAGACAGGAACGCAGGATCCGAGCCGAGCTCCAGACAGGAACGCAGGACGCGAGCCGAGCTCCAGATAGGAACGCAGGATAATATCCGAGCTCCAGACAGGAACACAGGACTCGATCCGAGCTCCAGACAGGTAAACAGGATCCGATCCAAGCTCCAGGCAGGAACACAGGACCCGATCCAACTCCAGACCGGAACAAAGGCCCCGAGACGAGCGCCAGACAGGAATATAGTACCCCATCCGAGCTGCAGACAGAGACACAGGACCCGATCCAAGCTCCAGACAGGAACGCAGGACCCGAGCCGAGCTCCAGACAGGAACGCAGGACCCGAGCCGAGCTCCAGACAGGAACGCAGGATCCGAGACGAGCTCCAGACAGGAACACAGGACTCGATCCGAGCTCCAGACAGGTAAACAGGACCCGATCCAAGCTCCAGGCAGGAACACAGGACCCGATCCAAGCTCCAGACAGGAACAAAGGCCCCGAGCCGAGCGCCAGACAGGAATATAGTACCCCATCCGAGCTGCAAACAGAGACACAGGACCCGATCCAAGCTCCAGACAGGAAAACAGGACCCGAGCCGAGCTCCAGACAGGAACAATGGACCCCAGCCGAGCTCCAGACAGGAACACAGGACCCTATCCCAGATCCAGACAGGAACACAGGACCTGAGCGAGAGGCTCATCCGAGCTCGAGACGGGAACACAGGACCCGATCCGAGCTCCAAACAGGAAAACAGGACCCGAGCCGAGCTCCAGACAGGAACAATGGACCCCAGCCGAGCTCCAGACAGGAACACAGGACCCTATCCCAGATCCAGACAGGAACACAGGACCTGAGCGAGAGGCTCATCCGAGCTCGAGACGGGAACACAGGACCCGATCCGAGCTCCAAACAGGATCGCAGGACCCGAGCCGAGCTCCAGACAGGAACGCAGGACGCGAGCCGAGCTCCAGATAGGAACGCAGGATAAGATCCGAGCTACAGACAGGAACACAGGACTCGATCCGAGCTCCAGACAGGTAAACAGGACCCGATCCAAGCTCCAGGCATGAACACAGGACCCGATCCAAGCTCCAGACAGGAACGCAGGACGCGAGCCGAGCTCCAGATAGGAACGCAGGATAAGATCCGAGCTCCAGACAGGAACACAGGACTCGATCCGAGCTCCAGACAGGTAAACAGGACACGATCCAAGCTCCAGGCAGGAACACAGGACCCGATCCAAGCTCCTGACAGGAACAAAGGCCCCGAGCCGAGCGCCAGACAGGAATATAGTACCCCATCCGAGCTGCAGACAGAGACACAGGACCCGATCCAAGCTCCAGACAGGAAAACAGGAACCGAGCCGAGCTCCAGACAGGAACAATGGACCCGAGCCGAGCTCCAGACAGGAACACAGGACCCGATCCCAGATCCAGACAGGAACACAGGACCTGAGCGAGAGGCTCATCCGAGCTCGAGACGGGAACACAGGACCCGATCCGAGCTCCAAACAGGATCGCAGGACCCGAGCCGAGCTCCAGACAGGAACGCAGGACGCGAGCCGAGCTCCAGATAGGAACACAGGACCCGATCCAAGCTCCTGACAGGAACAAAGGCCCCGAGCCGAGCGCCAGACAGGAATATAGTACCCCATCCGAGCTGCAGACAGAGTCACAGGTTCCGATCCAAGCTCCAGACAGGAACACAGGACCCGAGCCGAGCTCCAGATAGGAACAATGGACCCGAGCCGAGCTCCAGACAGGAACGCAGGACCCGAGCCGGGCTCCAGATAGGAATGCAGGACCCAAGCCGGGCTCCAGATAGGAATGCAGGACCCGAGCCGGGCTCCAGATAGGAATGCAGGACCCGAGCCGTGCTCCGGACAGGAACACAGGAACGGATCCGAGCTCCAGACAGGAACAAAGGACCCGATCCGATCTCCAGACATGGACACAGGACACGAGCCGAGCTCCAGACAGGAACGCAGGACCCGAGAAGGGCTCCAGACAGGTATACAGGACTGTATCCAAGCTCCAGACAGGACCACAGGACCCGATCCAAACTCCAGAAATGAACACAAGACCCGAGCCAGACTCCAGACTGGAACACAGGTCTGGATCAGAGCTCCAGACAGCAACACTGGACCCGAGCCGAGTGGCTCACCCCAGCTGCCGACAAGAACACAGGACCCGATCCGAGCTCCAGACGGGAACACAGGACCGGATCCAAGCTCCAGACAGGAACACAGAACCCGATCCAAACTCCAGAAATGAACACAAGACCTGAGCTGTGCCCCAGACAGGAACACAGGACCGGAGCCAAGCTCTAGACGGGAACACAGGATCCAATCAAATCTCCAGGCAGGAACACAGGACCCGATCCAAGCTCCAGACCGGAACAAAGGCCCCGAGACGAGCGCCATACAGGAATATAGTACCCCATCCGAGCTGCAGACAGAGACACAGGACCCGTTCCAAGCTCCAGACAGGAACACAGGACCCGAGCCGAGCTCCAGACAGGAACGCAGGTTCCGAGACGAGCTCCAGACAGGAACGCAGGACGCGAGCCGAGCTCCAGATAGGAACGCAGGATAAGATCCGAGCTCCAGACAGGAACACAGGACTCGATCCAAGCTCCAGACAGGAACAAAGGCCCCGAGCCGAGCGCCAGACAGGAATATAGTACCCCATCCGAGCTGCAAACAGAGACACAGGACCCGATCCAAGCTCCAGACAGGAAAACAGGACCCGAGCCGAGCTCCAGACAGGAACAATGGACCCGAGCCGAGCTCCAGACAGGAACACAGGACCCGATCCGAGATCCAGACAGGAACACAGGACCTGAGCGAGAGGCTCATCCGAGCTCGAGACGGGAACACAGGACCCGATCCGAGCTCCAAACAGGATCGCAGGACCCGAGCCGAGCTCCAGACAGGAACGCAGGACGCGAGCCGAGCTCCAGATAGGAACACAGGACCCGATCCGAGCTCCAGACAGGAACACAGGACTCGATCCGATCTCCGGACAGGAGCACAGTACCCTATCCAAAGCTCAAGACAGGAACACAGGACTCGATCCGAGCTCCAGACAGGTAAACAGGACCCGATCCAAGCTCCAGGCAGGAACACAGGACCCGATCCAAGCTCCAGACAGGAACGCAGGACGCGAGCCGAGCTCCAGATAGGAACGCAGGATAAGATCCGAGCTCCAGACAGGAACACAGGACTCGATCCGAGCTCCAGACAGGTAAACAGGATCCGATCCAACTCCAGGCAGGAACACAGGACACGATCCAATCTCCAGACCGGAACAAAGGCCCCGAGACGAGCGCCAGACAGGAATATAGTACCCCATCCGAGCTGCAGACAGAGACACAGGACCCGATCCAAGCTCCAGACAGGAACACAGGACCCGAGCCGAGCTCCAGACAGGAACGCAGGACCCGAGCGGCTCATCCGAGCTCCAGACGGGAACACAGGAACCGATGGGAGCTCCAGATAGGAACGCAGGACCCGATCCGAGCTCCAGACAGGAACAATGGACCCGATCCGAGCTCCAGATAGGAACACAGGACCCGATCCGAGCTCCAGACAGGAACACAGGACTCGATCCGAGCTCCAGACAGGTAAACAGGACCCGATCCGAGCTCCAGACAGGAACGCAGGATCCGAGCCGAGCTCCAGACAGGAACGCAGGACGCGAGCCGAGCTCCAGATAGGAACGCAGGATAAGATCCGAGCTCCAGACAGGTAAACAGGACCCGATCCAAGCTCCAGGCAGGAACACAGGACCCGATCCAAGCTCCAGACAGGAACAAAGGCCCCGAGCCGAGGGCCAGACAGGAATATACTACCCCAACCGAGCTCCAGACGGGAACACAGGACCCGATCCGAGCTCCAGACAGGAACGCAGGATCCGAGCCGAGCTCCAGACAGGAACGCAGGACGCGAGCCGAGCTCCAGATAGGAACGCAGGATAATATCCGAGCTCCAGACAGGAACACAGGACTCGATCCGAGCTCCAGACAGGTAAACAGGATCCGATCCAAGCTCCAGGCAGGAACACAGGACCCGATCCAAGCTCCAGACCGGAACAAAGGCCCCGAGCCGAGCGCCAGACAGGAATATAGTACCCCATCCGAGCTGCAGACAGAGACACAGGACCCGATCCAAGCTCCAGACAGGAACGCAGGACCCGAGCCGAGCTCCAGACAGGAACGCAGGATCCGAGCCGAGCTCCAGACAGGAACGCAGGATCCGAGACGAGCTCCAGACAGGAACACAGGACTCGATCCGAGCTCCAGACAGGTAAACAGGACCCGATCCAAGCTCCAGGCAGGAACACAGGACCCGATCCAAGCTCCAGACAGGAACAAAGGCCCCGAGCCGAGCGCCAGACAGGAATATAGTACCCCATCCGAGCTGCAAACAGAGACACAGGACCCGATCCGAGCTCCAAACAGGAAAACAGGACCCGAGCCGAGCTCCAGACAGGAACAATGGACCCCAGCCGAGCTCCAGACAGGAACACAGGACCCTATCCCAGATCCAGACAGGAACACAGGACCTGAGCGAGAGGCTCATCCGAGCTCGAGACGGGAACACAGGACCCGATCCGAGCTCCAAACAGGATCGCAGGACCCGAGCCGAGCTCCAGACAGGAACGCAGGACGCGAGCCGAGCTCCAGATAGGAACGCAGGATAAGATCCGAGCTCCAGACAGGAACACAGGACTCGATCCGAGCTCCAGACAGGAACACAGGACCCGATCCGAGCTCCAGACAGGAACACAGGACCCGATCCAAGCTCCAGACAGGAACACAGGACCCGATCCGAACTCCAGACAGGAACGCAGGACCCGAGCCGAGCTCCAGATAGGAACGCAGGACCCGATCCGAGCTCCAGACAGGAACACAGGACCCGATCCGAGCTCCAGACAGGAACACAGGACCCGATCCGAGATCCAGACAGGAACACAGGACCCGATCCGAGCTCCAGACAGGTAAACAGGACACGATCCAAGCTCCAGGCAGGAACACAGGACCCGATCCAAGCTCCAGACAGGAACACAGGCCCCGAGCCGAGCGCCAGACAGGAATATAGTACCCCATCCGAGCTGCAGACAGAGACACAGGACCCGATCCAAGCTCCAGACAGGAACACAGGACCCGAGCCGAGCTCCAGACAGGAACAATGGACCCGAGCCGAGCTCCAGACAGGAACACAGGACCCGATCCCAGATCCAGACAGGAACACAGGACCCGATATCAGAGCTCCAGACAGGAACACAGAACCCGATCCGAGCTCCAGACAGGAACACAGGACCCGATCCGAGCTCCAGACAGGAACACAGGACCCGAGCCGAGCTCCAGACAGGAACACAGGACCCGATCCGAGCTCCAGACAGGAACACAGGACCAGAGCGGGCGGCTCATCCGAGCTCCAGACGGGAACACAGGACCCGATCCGAGCTCCAGACAGGATCGCAGGACCCGAGCCGAGCTCCAGACAGGAAAGCAGGACGCGAGCCGAGCTCCAGACAGGAACACAGGACCCGATCCGAGCTCCAGACAGGAACACAGGACCCGATCGAAGCTCCAGACAGGAACACAGGACCCGATCCGAGCTCCAGACAGGAACACAGGACCCGATCCGAGCTCCAGACAGGAACACAGGACCCCATCCGAGCTCCAGACAGGAACACAGGACCCGATCCGAGCTCCAGACAGGAACACAGGACCCGATCCGAGCTCCAGACAGGAACACAGGACCCGATCCAAGCTCCAGACAGGAACACAGGACCCGATCCGAGCTCCAGACAGGAACACAGGACCCGATCCGATCTCCAGACAGCGACTCAGGACCGGAGCCAAGCTCCAGACAGGAACACAGGACCCGATCCAAGCTCCAGACAGGAACACAGGACCCGAGCTGAGCTCCAGACAGGAACAATGGACCCGAGCCGAGCTCCAGACAGGAACGCAGGACCCAAGCCGGGCTCCAGATAGGAATGCAGGACCCGAGCCGGGCTCCAGATAGGAATGCAGGACCCGAGCCGGGCTCCAGATAGGAATGCAGGACCCGAGCCGTGCTCCGGACAGGAACACAGGAACGGATCCGAGCTCCAGACAGGAACACAGGACCCGATCCGAGCTCCAGACATGAACACAGGACACGAGCCGAGCTCCAGACAGGAACGCAGGACCCGAGAAGGGCTCCAGATAGGAATGCAGAACTTGATCCGAGCTCCAGACAGGAACACAGGACCCGAGCCGAGCTCCAGACAGGAACGCAGGACACGAGCCGGACTCCAGACTGGAACACAGGTCTGGATCAGAGCTCCAGACAGCAACACTGGACCCGAGCCGAGTGGCTCACCCCAGCTGCCGACAAGAACACAGGACCCGATCCGAGCTCCAGACGGGAACACAGGACCGGATCCAAGCTCCAGACAGGAACACAGAACCCGATCCAAACTCCAGAAATGAACACAAGACCTGAGCTGTGCCCCAGACAGGAACACAGGACCGGAGCCAAGCTCTAGACGGGAACACAGGATCCAATCAAATCTCCAGACAGGAACACAGGACCCGAACAGAGCTCCAGACAGTAATACAGGCCCGACATGTGCGGCTCATCCAAGCTCCAGTCGGGAAAACAGGACCCGAGCCGAGCTCCAGACAGGAACACAGGATCTGAGCCGAGCACCAGACAGGAAAACCGGACCCGAGCCATGCTCCGGACAGGAACACAGGAACCGATCCGAGCTCCAGACAGCGACTCAGGACCGGAGCCAAGCTCCAGACAGGAACACAGGACCCAATCCAATCTCCAGACAGGAACACAGGACCCGAACAGAGCTCCAGACAGTAATACAGGCCCGACCTGTGCGGCTCATCCAAGCACCAGTCGGGAAAACAGGACCCGGGCCGAGCTCCAGATAGGAACACAGGACACAAGCCGTGCTCCAGACAAGAAAAAACCCGATCCTAACGGCTAATCCGAGCCCCAGATAGGAACACAGACCCGAGCAGAGCTCCAGACAGCTACACTGAACCCGAGCCGAGTGGCTCACCCGAGCTGCCAACAAGAATACAGGACCCGATCCGAGCTCCAGAACAGGAACACAGGATCCGAACAGAGCTTCAGACAGGAACACAGGACCCGATCCGAGCTCCAAACAGGAACGCAGGACCCGAGCCGAGCTCCAGATAGGAACGCCGGACCTGATCCGAGCTCCAGACAGGAACACAGCACTGGATTCGAGCTCCCGACAGCAACACTGGACCCGAGCCGAGTGGCTCACCCCAGCTGCCGACAAGAATACAGGACCCGATCCGAGCTCCAGACAGGAACACAGGACCCGATCCGAGCTCCAGACAGGAACACAGGACCCGATCCGAGCTCCAAACAGGAGGACCCGAGCCGAGCTCCAGACAGGAACACAGGACCCGAACAGAGCTCCAGACAGTAATACAAAACGACCTGAGCGGCTCATCCAAGCTCCAGGCGGGAACACAGGACCCGAGCCGAGCTCCAGACACGAACACAGGACACGAGCCGTGCTCCAGACAAGAAAAGACCCCATCCTAGCGGCTCATCCGAGCCCCAGATAGGAACACAGACCCGAGCAGAGCTCCAGACAGCAACACTGGACCCGAGCCGAGCGGCTCACCCGAGCTGCCGACAAGAATACAGGACCCGATCCGAGCTCCAAACAGGAACACAGGACCCGAACCGAGCTCCACACAGGGACACAGGACCCGATCCAAGCTCCAGACAGGAAAACGGGACCAGAGCCGAGCAGCTCTCCGAGCTCCAGACGGGAACACACGACGCGATCCAAGCTCCAGACAGGAACACAGGATCCGAGCCGAGCACCAGACAGGAACACAGGACCCGAGCCATGCTCCGGACAGGAACACAGGAACCGATCCGAGCTCCAGACAGGAACCCAGGACCCGAACCGATCTCCAGACAGGGACTCAGGACCGGAGCCAAGCTCCAGACAGGAACACAGGACCCAATGCAATCTCCAGACAGGAACACAGGAACCGAACAGAGCTCCAGACAGTAATACAAAACGACCTGAGCGGCTCGTCCAAGCTCCAGGCGGGAACACAGGACCCGAGCCGAGCTCCAGACAGGAACACAGGACACGAGCTGTGCTCCAGACAAGAAAAGACCCCATCCTAGCGGCTCATCCGAGCCCCAGATAGGAACACAGACCCGAGCAGAGCTCCAGACAGCAACACTGGACCCGAGCCGAGCGGCTCACCCGAGCTGCCGACAAGAATACAGGACCCGATCTGAGCTCCAAACAGGAACACAGGACCCGAACAGAGCTCCACACAGGGACACAGGACCCGATCCAAGCTCCAGACAGGAACACAGCACCCGATCCGATCTCCAGACAGGTATACAGGACTGTATCCAAGCTCCAGACAGGACCACAGGACCCGATCCAAACTCCAGAAATGAACACAAGACCTGAGCTGTGCTCCAGAGAGGAACACAGAACCGGAGCCAAGCTCTAGACAGGAACACAGAACCCAATCCAATCTCCAGACAGGAACACAGGACCCGAACAGAGATCCAAACAGTAATACAGGCCCGACCTGAGCGGCTCATCCAAGCTCCAGGCGGGAACACAGGACCCGAGCCGAGCTGCAGACAGGAACACAGGACACGAGCCGTGCTCCAAACAAAAAAAGACCCGATCCTAGCGGCTCATCCGAGCCCCAGATTGTAACACAGACCCGAGCAGAGCTCCAGAAAGCAACACTGGACCCGAGCCGAGAGGCTCACTCGAGCTGCCAACAAGAATACAGGACCCGATACAAGCTCCAGACAGGAACACAGGACCCGAACAGAGCTCCAGACAGGAACATAGGACCCGATCCGAGCTCCAAACAGGAACGCAGGACCCGAGCCGAGCTCCAGACAGGAACGCAGGACCCGAGCCGGACTCCAGATTGGAACGCAGGACCTGATCAGAGCTCCAGACAGGAACACAGGTCTGGATCAGAGCTCCAGACAGCAACACTGGACCCGAGCCGAGTGGCTCACCCCAGCTGCCGACAAGAACACAGGACCCGATCCGAGCTCCAGACGGGAACACAGGACCCGATCCGAGCTCCAGACAGGAACACAGGACCCGATCCGATGTCCAGAGAGGGACACAGGACCGGATCCAAGCTCCAGACAGGAACACAGGACCCGATCCGAGCTCCAGACAGTAACACAAGACCTGAGCTGTGCTCCAGACAGGAACACAGGACCCGAGCCGAGCTCCAGACAGGAACACAGGACCTGAGCCGAGCTCCAGACAGGAACACAGGACCCGAGCCGAGCTCCGGACAGGAACACAGGAACCGATCCGAGCTCCAGACAGCGACTCAGGACCGGAGCCAAGCTCCAGACAGGAACACAGGACCCAATCCAATCTCCAGACAGGAACACAGGACCCGAACAGAGCTCCAGACAGTAATACAGGCCCGACCTGTGCGGCTCATCCAAGCACCAGTCGGGAAAACAGGACCCGGGCCGAGCTCCAGATAGGAACACAGGACACAAGCCGTGCTCCAGACAAGAAAAAACCCGATCCTAACGGCTAATCCGAGCCCCAGATAGGAACACAGACCCGAGCAGAGCTCCAGACAGCTACACTGAACCCGAGCCGAGTGGCTCACCCGAGCTGCCAACAAGAATACAGGACCCGATACAAGCACCAGACAGGAACACAGGACCCGAACAGAGCTTCAGACAGGAACACAGGACCCGATCCGAGCTCCAAACAGGAACGCAGGACCCGAGCCGAGCTCCAGATAGGAACGCAGGACCTGATCCGAGCTCCAGACAGGAACACAGGACTGGATCCGAGCTCCAGACAGCAACACTGGACCCGAGCCGAGTGGCTCACCCCAGCTGCCGACAAGAATACAGGAACCGATCCGAGCTCCGGACAGCGACTCAGGACCGGAGCCAAGCTCCAGACAGGAACACAGGACCCAATCCGATCTCCAGACAGGAACACAGGACCCGAACAGAGCTCCAGACAGTAATACAGGCCCGACCTGTGCGGCTCATCCAAGCACCAGTCGGGAAAACAGGACCCGGGCCGAGCTCCAGATAGGAACACAGGACACAAGCCGTGCTCCAGACAAGAAAAAACCCGATCCTAACGGCTAATCCGAGCCCCAGATAGGAACACAGACCCGAGCAGAGCTCCAGACAGCTACACTGAACCCGAGCCGAGTGGCTCACCCGAGCTGCCAACAAGAATACAGGACCCGATACAAGCACCAGACAGGAACACAGGACCCGAACAGAGCTTCAGACAGGAACACAGGACCCGATCCGAGCTCCAAACAGGAACGCAGGACCCGAGCCGGGCTCCAGATAGGAATGCAGGACCTGATCCGAGCTCCAGACAGGAACACAGGATCCGAGCCGAGCACCAGACAGGAACACAGGGCCCGAACGGAGCTCCAGACAGCAACACAGGACCCGAGCCGAGTTGCTCACCCCAGCTGCCGACAAGAATACAGGACCCGATCCGAGCTCCAGACAGGAACACAGGACCCGATCCGAGCTCCAGACAGGAACACAGGACCCGATCCGAGCTCCAAACAGGACAGGACCCGAGCCGAGCTCCAGACAGGAACACAGGACCCGAACAGAGCTCCAGACAGTAATACAAAACGACCTGAGCGGCTCATCCAAGCTCCAGGCGGGAACACAGGACCCGAGCCGAGCTCCAGACACGAACACAGGACACGAGCCGTGCTCCAGACAGGAACAGCAGGACCCGGATCCGAGCCGAGCTCCAGACAGGAACACAGGACCCGAGCCGAGCTCCAGACAGGAACACAGGACCCGATCCGAGCTCCAGACAGGAACACAGGACCGAGTCGAGCTCCAGACATGAATACAGGACCCGATCCGAGGTCCAGACAGGAACACAGGACCCGATCCAAGCTCCAGACAGGAACACAGGACCCGATCCGAGCTCCAGACAGCAACACTGGACCCGAGCCGAGCGGCTCACCCGAGCTGCCGACAAGAATACAGGACCCGATCCGAGCTCCAGACAGGAACACAGGACCCGATCCGAGCTCCAGACAGGAACACAGGACCCGATCCGAGCTCCAGACAGGAACACGGGACCAGAGCCGAGCAGCTCTCCGAGCTCCAGACGGGAACACAGGACGCGATCCAAGCTCCAGACAGGAACACAGGATCCGAGCCGAGCTCCAGACAGGAACACAGGACCCGAGCCATGCTCCAGACAGGAACACAGGACCCGATCCGAGCTCCAGACAGGAACCCAGGACCCGAACCGATCTCCAGACAGGGACTCAGGACCGGAGCCAAGCTCCAGACAGGAACACAGGACACAATGCAATCTCCAGACAGGAACACAGGAACCGAGCTGAGCTCCAGACACTAATACAAAACGACCTGAGCGGCTCATCCAAGCTCCAGACAGGAACACAGGACCCGAGCCGAGCTCCAGACAGGAACACAGGACACGAGCTGTGCTCCAGACAAGAAAAGACCCCATCCTAGCGGCTCATCCGAGCCCCAGATAGGAACACAGGACCCGAGCAGAGCTCCAGACAGGGACCCGAGCCGAGCGGCTCACCCGAGCTGCCGACAAGAATACAGGATCCGAGCCGAGCTCCAGACAGGAACACAGGACCCGAGCCATGCTCCAGACAGGAACACAGGAACCGATCCGAGCTCCAGACAGGAACACAGCACCCGATCCGATCTCCAGACAGGTATACAGGACTGTATCCAAGCTCCAGACAGGACCACAGGACCCGATCCAAACTCCAGACATGAACACAAGACCTGAGCTGTGCTCCAGACAGGAACACAGGACCGGAGCCAAGCTCCAGACAGGAACACAGGACCCAATCCAATCTCCAGACAGGAACACAGGACCCGAACAGAGCTCCAGACAGTAATACAGGCCCGACCTGAGCGGCTCATCCAAGCTCCAGGCGGGAACACAGGACCCGAGCCGAGCTCCAGACAGGAACACAGGACACGAGCCGTGCTCCAGACAAAAAAAGACCCGATCCTAGCGGCTCATCCGAGCCCCAGATAGGAACACAGACCCGAGCAGAGCTCCAGAAAGCAACACTGGACCCGAGCCGAGAGGCTCACTCGAGCTGCCAACAAGAATACAGGACCCGATACAAGCTCCAGACAGGAACACAGGACCCGATCCAAGCTCCAGACAGGAACACAGGACCCGATCCGAACTCCAGACAGGAACGCAGGACCCGAGCCGAGCTCCAGACAGGAACGCAGGACCCGAGCCGGACTCCAGATTGGAACGCAGGACCTGATCAGAGCTCCAGACAGGAACACAGGTCTGGATCAGAGCTCCAGACAGCAACACTGGACCCGAGCCGAGTGGCTCACCCCAGCTGCCGACAAGAACACAGGACCCGATCCGAGCTCCAGACGGGAACACAGGACCCGATCCGAGCTCCAGACAGGAACACAGGACCCGATCCGATCTCCAGACAGGAACACAGGACCGGATCCAAGCTCCAGACAGGAACACAGAACCCGATCCAAACTCCAGACATGAACACAAGACCTGAGCTGTGCTCCAGACAGGAACACAGGACCGGAGCCAAGCTCTAGACGGGAACACAGGATCCAATCAAATCTCCAGACAGGAACACAGGACCCGAACAGAGCTCCAGACAGTAATACAGGCCCGACCTGTGCGGCTCATCCAAGATCCAGTCGGGAAAACAGGACCTGAGCCGAGCTCCAGACAGGAACACAGGATCCGAGCCGAGCACCAGACAGGAACACAGGACCCGAGCCATGCTCCGGACAGGAACACAGGAACCGATCCGAGCTCCAGACAGGAACACAGGACCCGATCCGATCTCCAGACAGCGACTCAGGACCGGAGCCAAGCTCCAGACAGGAACACAGGACCCAATCCAATCTCCAGACAGGAACACAGGACCCGAACAGAGCTCCAGACAGTAATACAGGCCCGACCTGTGCGGCTCATCCAAGCTCCAGTCGGGAAAACAGGACCCGAGCCGAGCTCCAGACAGGAACACAGGACACAAGCCATGCTCCAGACAAGAAAAAACCCGATCCAAACGGCTAATCCGAGCCCCAGATAGGAACACAGACCCGAGCAGAGCTCCAGACAGCTACACTGAACTCGAGCCGAGTGGCTCACCCGAGCTCCCAACAAGAATTCAGGACCCGATCCGAGCTCCAGACAAGAACACAGGACCCGAACAGAGCTCCAGACAGGAACACAGGACCCGATCCGAGCTCCAGACAGGAACACAGGACCCGAGCCGAGCTCCAGACAGGAACGCAGGACCCGAGCCGAGCTCCAGACAGGAACGCAGGATAATATCCGAGCTCCAGACAGGAACACAGGACCCGATCCGAGCTCCAGACAGGAACACAGGATCCGTTCCAAGCTCCAGGCAGGAACACAGGACCCGATCCAAGCTCCAGACCGGAACAAAGGCCCCGAGACGAGCGCCAGACAATAATATAGTACCCCATCCGAGCTGCAGACAGAGACACAGGACGCGATCCAAGCTCCAGACAGGAACACAGGACCCGAGCCGAGCTCCAGACAGGAACACAGGACCCGAGCCGAGCTCCAGACAGGAACACAGGACCCGAGACGAGCTCCAGACAGGAACACAGGACGCGAGCCGAGCTCCAGACAGGAACGCAGGACCCGATCCGAGCTCCAGACAGGAACACAGGACCCGATCCGAGCTCCAGACAGGAACACAGGACCCGATCCGAGCTCCAGACAGGAACACAGGACCCGATCCGAGCTCCAGACAGGAACACAGGACCCGAGCCGAGCTCCAGACAGGAACACAGGACCCCATCCGAGCTCCAGACAGGAACACAGGACCCGATCCGAGCTCCAGACGGGAACACAGGATCCGCTCCGAGCTGCAGACAGAAACGCAGGACCCGAGCCGAACTCCAGACAGGAACACTGGACCCGATCCGAGCTCCAGACAGGAACACAGGACCAGAGCGAGAGGCTCATCCGAGCTCCAGACGGGAACACAGGACCCGCTCCGAGCTGCAGACAGGAACGCAGGACCCGAGCCGAGCTCCAGACAGGAACACAGGACCCGAGCCGAGCTCCAGACAGGAACACAGGACCCGATCCGAGATCCAGACAGGAACACAGGACCCGATCCGAGCTCCAGACAGGAACACAGGACCCGATCCGAGCTCCAGACAGGAGCACAGGACCCGATCCGAGCTCCAGACAGGAACACAGGACCCGAGCCGAGCTTCAGACAGGAACACAGGACCCGATCCGAGCTCCAGACAGGAACACAGGACTCGATCCGAGCTCCAGACAGGAATACAGGACCCGAGCTGAGCTCCAGACAGGAACGCAGGACCCGAGCCGAGCTCCAGACAGGAACACAGGACCCGATCCGAGCTCCAGACAGGAACACAGGACCCGATCCGAGCTCCAGACAGGAACACAGGACCCGAGCCGAGCTCCAGACAGGAACGCAGGACCCTATCCGAGCTCCAGACAGGAACACAGGACTGGATCCGAGCTCCAGACAGGAACACTGGACCCGAGCCGAGTGGCTCACCCCAGCTGCCGACAAGAATACAGGACCCGATCCGAGCTCCAGACAGGAACACAGGACCCGATCCGAGCTCCAGACAGGAACGCAGGACCCGAGCCGAGCTCCAGACAGGAACACAGGACCCGAGCCGAGCTCCGGACAGGAACACAGGAACCGATCCGAGCTCCAGACAGGAACACAGGACCCGATCCGAGCTCCAGACAGGAACACAGGACCCGAGCGAGCGGCTCATCCGAGCTCCAGACGGGAACACAGGACCCGAGCCGAGCTCCAGACAGGAACACAGGACCCGAGCCGAGCTCCAGACAGGAACACAGGACCCGATCCGAGCTCCAGACAGGAACACAGGACCCGATCCGAGCTCCAGACAGGAACACAGGACCCGAGCCGAGCTCCAGACAGGAACACAGGACCTGATCCGAGCTCCAGACAGGAACACAGGACCCGATCCGAGCTCCAGACAGGAACACAGGACCCGAGCCGATGCTCCAGGACAGGAGCACAGGACCCTATCCAAACTCAAGACAGGAACACAGGACTGGAGCTGTGCTCCAGACAGCAACACTGGACCGGAGCCGAGAGTCTCACCCCAGCTGCCGACAAGAATACAGGACCGGATCCGAGCTCCAGACAAAAACACAGGACCCGATCCGAGCTCCAGACAGGAACACAGGACCCGATCCGAGCTCCAGACAGGAACACAGGACCGGAGCCAAGCTCCAGACAGGAACACAGGACCCAATCCAATCTCCAGACAGGAACACAGGAACCGAACAGAACTCCAGACAGTAATACAAAACGACCTGAGCGGCTCATCCAAGCTCCAGCCGGGAACACAGGACCCGAGCCGAGCTCCAGACAGGAACACAGGACACGAGCTGTGCTCCAGACAAGAAAAGACCCGATCCTAGCGGCTCATCCGAGCCCCAGATGGGAACACATACCCGAGGAGAGCTCCAGACAGCAACACTGGACCCGAGCCGAGCGGCTCACCCGAGCTGCCGACAAGAATACAGGACCCGATCCGAGCTCCAGACAGGAACACAGGACCCGATCCGAGCTCCAGACAGGAACACAGGACCCGATCCGAGCTCCAGACAGGAACACAGGACCCGATCCGAGCTCCAGACGGGAACACAGGACCCGATCCGAGCTCCAGACAGGAACGCAGGACCCGAGCCGAGCTCCAGACAGGAACGCAGGACCCGATCCGAGCTCCAGACAGGAACACAGGACTGGATCCGAGCTCCAGACAGCAACACAGGACCCGAGCCGAGTGGCTCACCCCGAGCTCCAGACAAGAACACAGGACCCGATCCGAGCTCCAGACAGGAACACAGGACCCGATCCGAGCTCCAGACAGGAACACAGGACCCGATCCGAGCTCCAGACAGGAACACAGGACCCGAGCCATGCTCCAGACAGGAACACAGGACCCGATCCGAGCTCCAGACAGGAACACAGGACCCGATCCGAGCTCCAGACAGGAACACAGGACCCGATCCGAGCTCCAGACAGGAACACAGGACCCGAGCCGAGCTCCAGACAGGAACACAGAACCCGAGCCATGCTCCGGACAGGAACACAGGACCGGATCCAAGCTCCAGACAGGAACACAGGACCCGATTAGATCTCCAGACAGGAACAATGGACCCGAGCCGAGCAGCTCTCCGAGCTCCATACGGGAATACAGGACCCGATCCGAGCTCCAGACAGGAACACAGGACCCGATCCGAGCTCCAGACAGGAACACAGGACCCGAGCCGAGCTCCAGATATGAACGCAGGAACTGATCCGAGCACCAGACAGGAACACAGGACCCGAGCCATGCTCCGGACAGGAACACAGGAACCGATCCGAGCTCCAGACAGGAACACAGGACCCGATCCGAGCTCCAGACAGGAACACAGGACCCGAGCCGAGCTCCAGACAGGAACACAGGACCCGATGGAAACTCCAGACATGAACACAATACCAGAGCTGTGCTCCAGACAGGAACACAGGACCCAATCCAATCTCCAGACAGGAACACAGGAACCGAACAGAACTCCAGCCAGTAATACAAAACGACCTGAACGGCTCATCCAAGCTCCAAGCGGGAACACAGGACCCGAGCCGAGCTCCAGACAGGAACACAGGATACGAGCCGTGCTCCAGACAAGAAAAGACCCGATCCTAGCGGCTCATCCGAGCCCCAGATAGGAACACAGGACCCGATTAGATCTCCAGACAGGAACAATGGACCCGAGCCGAGCGGCTCACCCGAGCTGCCGACAAGAATACAGTATCCGATCCGACCTCCAGACAGGAACACGGGACCTGATCCAAGCTTCAGACACTAAGACAGGACCCGATCCGAGCTCCAGACAGGAACACAGGACCCGATCCGAGCTCCAGACAGGAACACAGGACCCGATCCGAGCTCCAGACAGGAACGCAGGACCCGAGCCGAGCTCCAGATAGGAACGCAGGACCTGATCCGAGCTCCAGACAGGAACACAGGACCCGAGCCGAGCTCCAGACAGGAACACAGGACCCGAGCCGAGTGGCTCACCCCAACTGCCGACAAGAACACAGGACCCGATCCGAGCTCCAGACAGGAACACAGGACCCGATCCGAGCTCCAGACAGGAACACAGGACCCGATCCGAGCTCCAGACAGGAACGCAGGACCCGAGCCGAGCTCCAGACAGGAACACAGGACCCGATCCGAGCTCCAGACAGGAACACAGGACCCGATCCGAGCTCCAGACAGGAACACAGGACCCGATCCGAGCTCCAGACAGGAACACAGGACCCGAGCCGAGCACCAGACAGGAACACAGGACCCGAGCCGTGCTCCGGACAGGAACACAGGAACCGATCCGAGCTCCAGACAGGAACACAGGACCCGATCCGAGCTCCAGACAGGAACACAGGACCCGAGCGAGCAGCTCATCCGAGCTCCAGACGGGAACACAGGACACGCTCCCAGCTGCAGACATGAACACAGGAACCGAACCGAGTTCCAGACAGGAACACAGGACCCGAGCCGAGCTCCAGACAGGAACGCAGGACCCGATCCGAGCTCCAGACAGGAACACAGGACCCGATCCGAGCTCCAGACAGGAACACAGGACCCGATCCGAGCTCCAGACAGGAACACAGGACCCGATCCGAGCTCCAGACAGGAACACAGGACCCGATCCGAGCTCCAGACAGGAACACAGGACCCGATCCGAGCTCCAGACGGGAACACAGGACCCGATCCGAGCTGCAGACAGGAACGCAGGACCCGAGCCGAGCTCCAGACAGGAACACAGGACCCGATCCGAGCTCCAGACAGGAACACAGGACCCGAGCCGAGTGGCTCACCCCAACTGCCAGACAAGAACACAGGACCCGATCCGAGCTCCAGACAGGAACACAGGAACCCGATCCGAGCTCCAGACAGGAACACAGGACCCGATCCGAGCTCCAGACAGGAACGCAGGACCCGAGCCGAGCTCCAGACAGGAACACAGGACCCGATCCGAGCTCCAGACAGGAACACAGGACCCGAGCCGAGCTCCAGACAGGAACACAGGACCCGATCCGAGCTCCAGACAGGAACACAGGACCCGATCCGAGCTCCAGACAGGAACACTGGACCCGAGCCGAGCAGCTCTCCGAGCTCCAGACGGGAACACAGGACCCGATCCGAGCTCCAGACAGGAACACAGGACACGAGCCGAGCTCCAGACAGGAACACAGGACCCGAGCCGAGCTCCAGACAGGAACACAGGTCCCGATCCGAGCTCCAGACAAGAAAAGACCCGATCCTAGCGGCTCATCCGAGCCCCAGATAGGAACACAGACCCGAGCAGAGCTCCAGACAGGGACTCAGGATCGGTGCCCAGCTCCAGACAGGAACACGGTATTGGGGGTAAGGCATTGGTGTGGGTGGAGAATTGGTTAGCAGACAGGAAGCAAAGAGTGGGAATAAACGGGAACTTTTCAGAATGGCAGGCGGTGACTAGTGTGGTACCGCAAGGCTCAGTGCTGGGACCCCAGTTGTTTACAATATATATTAATGACTTGGATGAGGGAATTAAATGCAGCATCTCCAAGTTTGCGGATGACACGAAGCTGGGTGGCAGTGTTAGCAGTGAGGAGGATGCTAAGAGGATGCAGGGTGACTTGGATAGGTTGGATGAGTGGGCAAGTTCATGGCAGATGCAATTTAATGTGGATAAATGTGAAGTTATCCACTTTGGTGGCAAAAATAGGAAAACAGATTATTATCTGAATGGTGGCCGATTACGAAAAGGGGAGGTGCAACGAGACCTGGGTGTCATTATACACCAGTCATTGAAGGTGGGCATGCAGGTACAGCAGGCGGTGAAAAAGGCGAATGGTATGCTGACATTTATAGCGAGAGGATTCGAGTACAGGAGCAGGGAGGTACTACTGCAGTTGTACAAGGCCTTGGTGAGACCACACCTGGAGTATTGTGTGCAGTTTTGGTCCCCTAATCTGAGGAAAGACATCTTTGCCATAGAGAGAGTACAAAGAAGGTTCACCAGATTGATTCCTGGGATGGCAGGACTTTCATATGAAGAAAGACTGGATGAATTGGGCTTGTACTAGTTGGAATTTAGAAGATTGAGGGGGAATCTGATTGAACCGTATAAGATCCTAAAGGGATTGGACAGGCTAGATGCAGGAAGATTGTTCCCGATGTTGGGGAAGTCCAGAACGAGTGGTCACAGTTTGAGGATATAGGGGAAGCCTTTTAGGACCGAGATTAGGAAAAACTTCTTCACAGAGAGAGTGGTGAATCTGTGGAATTCTCTGACAGAGGAAACTGTTGAGGCCAGTTCATTGGCTATATTTAAAAGGGAGTTAGATATGGCCCTTGTGCCTACGGGGGTCAGGGGGTATGGAGGGAAGGCTGGGGAGGGGTTCTGAGTGGGATGATCAGCCATGATCATAATAAATGGCGGTGCAGGACCGAAGGTCCGAATCGCCTACTCCTGCACCAATTTTCTGTATTTCTATGTTTCTATGAACACATGACCCAATCCAAACTCCAGACAGCAGCACAGGACCCGAACAGAGCTCCAGACAGTAATACAGGCCCGACCTGAGCGGCTCATCCAAGCTCCAGGCGGGAACACAGGACCCGAGCCGAGCTCCAGACAGGAACACAGGACCCGATCCGAGCTCCAGACAGGAACACAGGACCCGATCCGAGCTCCAGACAGGAACACAGGACCCGAGCGAGCGGCTCATCCGAGCTCCAGACGGGAACACAGGACCCGCTCCGAGCTGCAGACAGGAACGCAGGACCCGAGCCGAGCTCCAGACAGGAACACAGGACCCGAGCCGAGCTCCAGACAGGAACACAGGACCCGATCCGAGCTCCAGACAGGAACACAGGACTCGATCCGAGCTCCAGACAGGAACACAGGACCCGATCCAAGCTCCAGACAGGAACACAGGACCCGATCCAAGCTCCAGACAGGAACAAGGACCCGAGACGAGCTCCAGACAGGAACACAGGACCCGATCCGAGCTCCAGACAGGAACACAGGACCCGATCCGAGCTCCAGACAGGAACACAGGACCCGAGCCGAGCTCCAGACAGGAACGCAGGACCCGAGCCGAGCTCCAGACAGGAACGCAGGACCCGAGCCGAGCTCCAGACAGGAACACAGGACCCGAGCCGAGCTCCAGACAGGAACACAGGACCCGATCCGAGCTCCAGACAGGAACACAGGACCCGATCCGAGCTTCAGACAGGAACACAGGACACTATCCGAGCTCCAGACAGGGACACAGGACCGGATCTGAGCTCCAGACAGGAACGCTGGACCCGAGCCGAGCTCCAGACAGGAACACAGGACCAGAGCGAGCGGCTCATCCGAGCTCCAGACAGGAACACAGGATCCGCTCCGAGCTGCAGACAGGAACACAGGACCCGATCCGAGCTCCAGACAGGAACACAGGACCCGATCCGAGCTCCAGACAGGAACACAGGACCCGATCCGAGCTCCAGACAGGTAGACAGGACCCAATCCGAGCACCAGAAAGGAACACAGGACCCGAGCCCAGCTCCAGGCAGGAACACAGGAACCGATCCGATCTCCAGACATGAACAGAGGACCGGATCCGAGCTCTAGACAGGTAAACAGGATCCGATCCAAGCTCCAGGCAGGAACACAGGACCCGATCCAAGCTCCAGACAGGAACAAAGGACCCGAGCCGAGCTCCAGACAGGAACAGGACCCATCCGAGCTCCAGACAGGAACACAGGACCCGATCCAAGCTCCAGACAGGAACACAGGACCCGAGCCGAGCACCAGACAGGAACACAGGACCCGAGCCGAGCTCCAGACAGGAACACAGGACCCGATCCGAGCTCCAGACAGGAACACAGGACCCGATGCCGAGCTCCAGACAGGAACACAGGACCCGATCCGAGGTCCAGAGAGGAACACAGGACCGGATCCGAGCTCCAGACAGGAACACAGGACCCGATCCGAGCTCCAGACAGGAACGCAGGACCCGAGCCGAGCTCCAGACAGGAACACAGGACCCGAGCCGAGCTCCAGACAGGAACACAGGACCCGATCCGAGCTCCAGACAGGAACACAGGACCCGAGCGAGCGGCTCATCCGAGCTCCAGACGGGAACACAGGACCCGCTCCGAGCTGCAGACAGGAACGCAGGACCCGAGCCGAGCTCCAGACAGGAACACAGGACCCGAGCCGAGCTCCAGACAGGAACACAGGACCCGATCCGAGCTCCAGACAGGAACACAGGACCCGATCCGAGGTCCAGACAGGAACACAGGACCCGATCCGAGCTCCAGACAGGAACACAGGACCCGATCCAAGCTCCAGACAGGAACACAGGACCCGAGCCGAGCTCCAGACAGGAACGCAGGACCCGATCCGAGCTCCAGACAGGAACACAGGACCCGATCCGAGCTCCAGACAGGAACACAGGACCCGATCCGAGCTCCAGACAGGAACACAGGACCCGATCCAGCTCCAGACAGGAACACAGGACCCGAGACCGAGCTCCAGACAGGAACACAGGACCCGATCCGAGCTCCAGACAGGAACACAGGACCCGATCCGAGCTCCAGACAGGAACACAGGACCCGAGCCGAGCTCCAGACAGGAACACAGGACCCGAGCCGAGCTCCAGACAGGAACACAGGACCCGAGCCGAGCTCCAGACAGGAACACGGACCGAGCCGAGCTCCAGACAGGAACACAGGACCCGATCCGAGCTCCAGACAGGAACACAGGACCCGATCCGAGCTCCAGACAGGAAACAGGACCCGATCCGAGCTCCAGACAGGAACGCAGGACCCGAGCCGAGCTCCAGACAGGAACGCAGGACCCGAGCCGAGCTCCAGACAGGAACGCAGGACCCGATCCGAGCTCCAGACAGGAACACAGGACCCGATCCAGCTCCAGACAGGAACACAGGACCCGATCCGAGCTCCAGACAGGAACACAGGACCCGAGCCGAGCTCCAGACAGGAACACAGGACCCGAGCCGAGCTCCAGACAGGAACACAGGACCCGATCCGAGCTCCAGACAGGGAACGCAGGACCCGAGCCGAGCTCCAGACAGGAACACAGGACCCGAGCCGAGCTCCAGACAGGAACGCAGGACCGATCCGAGCTCCAGACAGGAACACAGGACCCGATCCGAGCTCCAGACAGGAACACAGGATCCGATCCGAGCTCCAGACAGGAACACAGGACCCGATCCGAGCTCCAGACAGGAACACAGGACCCGAGCGAGCTCCAGACAGGAACACAGGACCCGATCCGAGCTCCAGACAGGAACACAGGACCCGATCCGAGCTCCAGACAGGAACTCAGGACCCGACAGGACGAGCTCCAGACAGGAACACAGGACCCGAGCCGAGCTCCAGACAGGAACACAGGACCCGAGCCGAGCTCCAGACAGGAACACAGGACCCGAGCCGAGCTCCAGACAGGAACACAGGACCCGATCCGAGCTCCAGACAGGAACACAGGACCCGATCCGAGCTCCAGACAGGAACGCAGGACCCGATCCGAGCTCCAGACAGGAACGCAGGACCCGAGCCGAGCTCCAGACAGGAACGCAGGACCGAGCCGAGCTCCAGACAGGAACACAGGACCCGATCCGAGCTCCAGACAGGAACACAGGACCCGATCCAGCTCCAGACAGGAACACAGGACCCGATCCGAGCTCCAGACAGGAACACAGGACCCGAGCCGAGGCCAGACAGGAACACAGGACCCCAGACCGAGCTCCAGACAGGAACACAGGACCCGATCCGAGCTCCAGACAGGAACACAGGACCCGAGCCGAGCTCCAGACAGGAACGCAGGACCCGAGCCGAGCTCCAGACAGGAACGCAGGACCCGATCCGAGCTCCAGACAGGAACACAGGACTCGATCCGAGCTCCAGACAGGAACACAGGACCCGAGCGAGCGCTCATCCGAGCTCCAGACAGGAACACAGGACCCGATCCGAGCTCCAGACAGGAACACAGGACCCGACCGAGCTCCAGACAGGAACACAGGACCCCGAGCAGACCCCCGAGCTCCAGACAGGAACACAGGACCCGATCCGAGCTCCAGACAGGAACACGGACCCGACCGAGCTCCAGACAGGAACACAGGACCCGAGCCGAGCTCCAGACAGGAACACAGGACCCGAGCCGAGCTCCAGATAGGAACATAGGACCCGAGCTGAGCTCCAGACAGAAACACAGGACCCGAGCCGAGCTCCAGACAGGGACATAGGTCCCGATCCGAGCTCCAGACAGGAACACAGGGCCCGATCCGAGCTCCAGACAGGAACACAGTACTCGATCCGAGCTCCAGACAGGAACACAGGACCCGAGCCGAGCTCCAGACAGGAACACAGGACCCGAGCCGAGCTCCAGACAGGAACACAGGACCCGATCCGAGCTCCAGACAGGAACACAGGACCCGATCCGAGCTCCAGACAGGAACACAGGACCCGATCCGAGCTCCAGACAGGAACACAGGACCCGATCCGAGCTCCAGACAGGAACACAGGACCCGATCCGAGCTCCAGACAGGAACACAGGACCCGATCCGAGCTCCAGACAGGAACCAGGACTCCGACGAGACCGAGCTCCAGACAGGAACACAGGACCCGATCCGAGCTCCAGACAGGAACACAGGACCCGATCCGAGCTCCAGACAGGAACACAGGACCCGATCCGAGCTCCAGACAGGAACACAGGACCCGATCCGAGCTCCAGACAGGAACACAGGACCCGATCCGAGCTCCAGACAGGAACACAGGACCCGATCCGAGCTCCAGACAGGAACACAGGACCCGATCCGAGCTCCAGACAGGAACACAGGACCCGATCCGAGCTCCAGACAGGAACACAGGACCCGATCCGAGCTCCAGACAGGAACACAGGACCCGAGCCGAGCTCCAGACAGGAACACAGGACCCGATCCGAGCTCCAGACAGGAACACAGGACCCGATCCGAGCTCCAGACAGGAACACAGGACCCGATCCGAGCTCCAGACAGGAACACAGGACCCGACACGCCCGAGCCGATCTCCAGACAGGAACACAGGACCGATCCGTGCTCCAGACGGGAATACAGGACCCGAGCCGAGCTCCAGACATGATCATAGGACCCCAGCCGAGATCCAGACGGGAACACAGGACCCGCTCCGAGCTCCAGACAGGAACACAGGACCCGATCCGAGCTCCAGACAGGAACACAGGACCCGAGCCGAGCTCCAGACAGGAACACAGGACCAGATCCGAGCTCCAGACAGGAACACAGGACCCGATCCGAGCTCCAGACAGGAACACTGGACCCGATCCGAGCTCCAGACAGGAACACAGGACCAGAGCGAGAGGCTCATCCGAGCTCCAGACGGGAACACAGGACCCGCTCCGAGCTGCAGACAGGAACGCAGGACCCGAGCCGAGCTCCAGACAGGAACACAGGACCCGAGCCGAGCTCCAGACAGGAACACAGGACCCGATCCGAGATCCAGACAGGAACACAGGACCTGATCCGAGCTCCAGACAGGAACACAGGACCCGATCCGAGCTCCAGACAGGAACACAGGACCCAATCCGAGCTCCAGACAGGAACACAGGACCCGAGCCGAGCTCCAGACAGGGACATAGGTCCCGATCCGAGCTCCAGAGAGGAACCCAGGGCCCGATCTCAGCTCCAAACAGGAACACACGACTCGATCCGAGCTCCAGACAGGAACACAGGATCGATCCGAGTTACAGACAGGAATACAGGAAGAGATCCGAACTCCGGACAGGAGCACAGGACCCTATCCAAACTCAAGACAGGAACACAGGACCGGATCCAAGCTCCAGACAGGAACACAGGACCCAATCCGAGCTCCAGACAGGAACACAGGACCCGATCCGAGCTCCAGACAGGAACACAGGACCCGATCCGAGCTCCAGACAGGAACACAGGACCCGATCCGAGCTCCAGACAGGAACACAGGACCCGATCCGAGCTCCAGACAGGAACACAGGACCCGAGCCGAGCTCCAGACAGGAACACAGGACCCGATCCGAGCTCCAGACAGGAACACAGGACCCGATCCGAGCTCCAGACAGGAACACAGGACCCGATCCGAGCTCCAGACAGGAACACAGGACCCGATCCGAGCTGCAGACAGGAACGCAGGACCCGAGCCGAGCTCCAGACAGGAACACAGGACCCGAGCCGAGCTCCAGACGGGAACACAGGACCCGATCCGAGCTCCAGACAGGAACACAGGACCCGATCCGAGCTCCAGACAGGAACACAGGATCGAATCCGAGCTCCAGACAGGAACACAGGAACCGATCAGAGCTCCAGACAGGGACACAGGACCCGATCCGATCTCCAGACGGGAACACAGGACCCGATCCGAGCTCCAGACAGGAACACAGGACCCGATCCGAGCTCCAGACAGGAACACGGACCGATCGAGCTCCAGACAGGAAACGGACCCGAGCGAGCTCCAGACAGGAACACAGGACCCGATCCGAGCTCCAGACAGGAACACAGGACCCGAGCCGAGCTCCAGACAGGAACACAGGACCCGATCCGAGCTCCAGACAGGAACACAGGACCTGATCCGAGCTCCAGACAGGAACACAGGACCCGATCCGAGCTGCAGACAGGAACGCAGGACCCGAGCCGAGCTCCAGACAGGAACACAGGACCCGAGCCGAGCTCCAGACAGGAACACATGACCGGATCCAAGCTCCAGACAGGAACACAGGACCCGAACCGAGGTCCAGACAGTAACACAAGCCCGACACGAGCGGCTCATTCAAGCTGCAGACAGAAACACAGGACCCGAGCCGAGCTCCAGACAGGAACACGGGACCGGAACCGAGATCCAGACAGGAACACAGGACCCGAGCCGAGTGGCTCACCGAGCTGCCGACAAGAATACAGGAACCGATCCGAGCTCCAGAAAGCAACACAGGACGCGATCCGAGCACCTGACAGAAACACAGTATCCGATCCGACCTCCAGACAGGAACACGGGAACCGATGGGAGCTCCAGAGCAGAACGCAGAAACCCAGCCGAGTTCCAGACAAGAAGGGCCGACAGGATCCGACCTCCAGATAGGAACGCAGGACCCGATCCAAGCTCCAGATAGGAACACAGGACCCGAGCGAGCGGCTCATCCGAGCTCCAGACGGGAACACAGGACCCGCTCCGAGCTGCAGACAGAAACGCAGGACCCGAGCCGAGCTCCAGACAGAAACACAGGAACCGAGCTGAGCTCCAGACAGGAAGACAGGACCCAATCCGAGCTCCAGAAAGGAACACATGACACGAGACGAGCTCCAGACAGGAACACAGGACCCTATCCGAGCTCCAGACAGGGACACAGGACCGGATCCGAGCTCCAGACAGGATCGCGGGACCCGAGCCGAGCTCCAGACAGGAAGGGCGGACCCCAGCCGAGCTCCAGATAGGAACACGGGACCCGAGTTGAGCTCCAGACAGGAACACAACACCCGAGCGGCTCATCCGAGCTCCAGACGGGAACACAGGACACGCTCCGAGCTGCAGACATGAACGCAGGACCCGAAGCGAGCTCCAGACAGAAACACAGGACCCGAGCTGAGCTCCAGACAGGACCACAGGACCCGATCCGAGCTCCAGACAGGAACACAGGACCCGATCCGAGCTCCAGACAGGAACACAGGACCAGAGCGAGCGGCTCATCCGAGCTCCAGACGGGAACACAGGAACCGATGGGAGCTCCAGATTGGAACGCAGGACCCGAGCCGAGCTCCAGACAGGAACACAGGACCCGAGCCGAGCTCCAGATAGGAACGCAGGAAACCGATCCGAGCTCCAGACAGGAACACAGGACGCGATCCGAGCTCCAGACAGGAACACAGAACCCGATCCGAGCTCCAGACAGGAACACGGGACCTGATCCAAGCTTCAGACAGGAAGACAGGACCCGAGCCGAGCTCCAGACAGGAAGACAGGACCCGATCCGAGGTCCAGACAGGAAGACAGGACCCAATCCGAGCTCCAGACAGGAAGACAGGACCCGAGAGGAGCTCCAGACAGGAATACAGGACCCGAATCGAGGTCCAGAGAGGGACACAGGACCCGATCCAAGCTCCAGACAGGAACACAGGACCCTATCCGAGCTCCAGACGGGAACACAGGACCCGAGCGGAGCTGCAGACAGGAACGCAGGACCCGAGCCGAGCTCCAGACAGGAAGGCAGGACCCGAGCCGAGCTCCAGATAGGAACGCAAGACCCGATCCGAGCTCCAGACATGAACACTGGACTCGATCCGAGCTCCGGACAGGAACACAGGACCGGAGCGAGCGGCTCATCCGAGCTCCAGAAGAGAACACAGGACACGCTCCGAGCTGCAGACATGAACGCAGGACCCGAAGCGAGCTCCAGACAGGAACACAGGACCCGAGCCGAGCTCCAGACAGGAACACAGGACCCGATCCGAGCTCCAGACAGGAACACAGGACCCGATCCGAGCTCCAGACAGGAACACAGGACCCGATCCGAGGTCCAGAGAGGGACACATGACCGGATCCAAGCTCCAGACAGGAACACAGGACCCGAACCGAGCTCCAGACAGTAACACAAGCCCGACACGAGCGGCTCATCCGAGCTCCAGACGGGAACACAGGACCCGATCCGAGCTCCAGACAGGAACACAGGACCCGATCCGAGCTCCAGACAGGAACACAGGACCGGATCCGAGCTCCAGACAGGAACACAGGACCCGAGCCGAGCTCCAGACAGGACCACAGGCCCGATCCGAGATCCAGACAGGAACACGGGACCTGATCCAAGCTTCAGACAGGAACACAGGACCCGATCCAAACTCAAGACAGGAACACAGGACTGGAGCTGTGCTTCAGACAGGAACACAGGACCGGAGCCGAGATCCAGACAGGAACACAGGACCGTATCCGAGCTCCAGACAGGAACACAGGACCCGATCCGAGATCCAGACAGGAACACAGGACCAGAGCGAGCGGCTCATCCGAGCTCCAGACGGGAACACAGGAACCGATCCGAGCTCCAGACAGGAACACAGGACCCGATCCAAGCTCCAGACAGGAACACAGGACCCGAGCTGAGCTCCAGACAGGACCACAGGCCCGATCCGAGATCCAGACAGGAACACGGGACCTGATCCAAGCTTCAGACAGGAACACAGGACCCGATCCGAGCTCCAGACAGGAACACAGGACCCGAGCCGAGCTCCAGACAGGAACACAGGACCCGAGCCGAGCTCCAGACAGGAACACAGGAACCGATCCGAGCTCCAGACAGGAACACAGGACCCGATCCGAGCTCCAGACAGGAACACAGGACCCGATCCGAGCTCCAGACAGGAACACAGGACCCGATCCGAGCTCCAGACAGTAACACAGGCCCGACACGAGCGGCTCATCCGAGCTCCAGACGGGAACACAGCATCCGCTCCGAGCTGCAGACAGAAACGCAGGACCGGAGCCGAGCTTCAGACAGGAAGACAGGACCCAATCCGAGCTCCAGAAAGGAACACAGGACCCGAGACGAGCTCCAGACAGGAACACAGGACCTTATCCGAGCTCCAGACAGGAACACAGGACACAATCCGAGCTCCAGACAGGTAGACAGGACCCAATCCGAGCTCCAGAAAGGAACACAGGACCCGAGCCGAGCTCCAGACAGGAACACAGGACCCGATCCGAGCTCCAGACAGGAACACAGGACCCGATCCGAGCTCCAGACAGGAACACAGGACCCGAGCCGAGCTCCAGACAGGAACACAGGACCCGATCCGAGCTCCAGACAGGAACACAGGACCCGATCCGAGCTCCAGACAGGAACACAGGACCCGATCCGAGCTCCAGACGGGAACACAGGACCCGATCCGAGCTCCAGACAGGAACACAGGACCCGATCCGAGCTCCAGACAGGAACACAGGACCCGATCCGAGCTCCAGACAGGAACACAGGACCCGAGCCGAGCTCCAGACAGGAACACAGGACCCGATCCGAGCTCCAGACAGGAACACAGGACCCGATCCGAGCTCCAGACAGGAACACAGGACACGATCCGAGCTCCAGACAGGAACACAGGACCCGATCCGAGCTCCAGACAGGAACACAGGACCCGAGCCGAGCTCCAGACAGGAACACAGGACCGGATCCGAGCTCCAGACAGGAACACAGGACCCGATCCGAGCTCCAGACAGGAACACAGGACCAGAGCGAGCGGCTCATCCGAGCTCCAGACGGGAACACAGGACACGCTCCGAGCTGCAGACATGAACACAGGACCCGAACCGAGCTCCAGACAGGAACACAGGACCCGAGCCGAGCTCCAGACAGGAACACAGGACCCGATCCGAGCTCCAGACAGGAACACAGGACCCGATCCGAGCTCCAGACAGGAACACAGGACCCGATCCGAGCTCCAGACAGGAAGACAGGACCCAATCCGAGCTCCAGACAGGAACACAGGACCCGAGCCGAGCTCCAGACAGGAACACAGGACCCGATCCGAGCTCCAGACAGGAACACAGGACCCGATCCGAGCTCCAGACAGGAACACAGGACCCGAGCCGAGCTCCAGACAGGACCACAGGCCCGATCCGAGATCCAGACAGGAACACGGGACCTGATGCAAACTTCAGACAGGAACACAGGACTCGATCCGAGGTCCAGAGAGGGACACAGGACCCGATCCAAGCTCCAGACAGGAACACAGGACCCTATCCGAGCTCCAGACAGGAACACAGGACCCGATCCGAGCTCCAGACAGGAACACAGGACCCGAGCCGAGCTCCAGACAGGAACACGGGACCGGAACCGAGATCCAGACAGGAACACAGGACCCGAGCCGAGTGGCTCACCGAGCTGCCGACAAGAATACAGTATCCGATCCGACCTCCAGACAGGAACACGGGACCTGATCCAAGCTTCAGACACTAAGACAGGACCCGAGCCGAGCTCCAGACGGGAACACAGGACCCGCTCGGAGCTGCAGACAAGAACGCAGGACCCGAGCCGAGCTCCAGACAGGAAGGCAGGACCCGAGCCGAGCTCCAGACAGGAACACAGGACCCGATCCGAGCTCCAGACAGGAACACAGGACCCGAGCGAGCGGCTCATCCGAGCTCCAGACAGGAACACAGGACCCGATCCGAGCTCCAGACAGGAACACAGGACCCGAGCCGAGCTCCAGACAGGAACACAGGACCCGAGCCGAGCTCCAGACAGGAACACAGGACCATCCGAGCTCCAGACAGGAACACAGGAACACGATCCGAGCTCCAGACAGGAACACAGGACCCGATCCGAGCTCCAGACAGGAACACAGGACCGATCCGAGCTCCAGACAGGAACACAGGACCCGATCCGAGCTCCAGACAGGAACACAGGACCCGAGCCGAGCTCCAGACAGGAAAACAGGACCCGATCCGAGCTCCAGACATGAACACAGGACCGGATCCGAGCTCCAGACAGGAACACAGGACCCGAGCGAGCTCCAGACAGGAACACAGGACCCGAGCCGAGCTCCAGACAGGAACACAGGACCCGATCCGAGCTCCAGACAGGAACACAGGACCGATCCGAGCTCCAGACAGGAACACGGACCCAATCCGAGCTCCAGACGGGAACACAGGACCCGATCCGAGCTCCAGACAGGAACACAGGACCCGATCCGAGCTCCAGACAGGAACACAGGACCCGATCCGAGCTCCAGACAGGAACACAGGACCCGATCCGAGCTCCAGACAGGAACACAGGACCGAGCAAGCGGCTCATCCGAGCTCCAGACGGGAACACAGGACCCGAGCCGAGCTCCAGACAGGAACACAGGACCCGATCCGAGCTCCAGACAGGAACACAGGACCCGATCCGAGCTCCAGACAGGAACACAGGACCCGAGCGAGCGGCTCATCCGAGCTCCAGACGGGAACACAGGACCCGCTCCGAGCTGCAGACAGGAACGCAGGACCCGAGCCGAGCTCCAGACAGGAACACAGGACCCGAGCCGAGCTCCAGACAGGAACACAGGACCCGATCCGAGCTCCAGACAGGAACACAGGACCCGATCCGAGCTCCAGACAGGAACACAGGACCCGATCCGAGCTCCAGACAGGAACACAGGACCCGATCCGAGCTCCAGACAGGAACACAGGACCAGAGCCGAGCTCCAGACAGGAACACAGGACCCGATCCGAGCTCCTGACAGGAACACAGGACCTGATCCGAGCTCCAGACAGGAACACAGGACCCGATCCGAGCTCCAGACAGGAACACAGGACCCGAGCCGAGCTCCAGATAGGAACATAGGACCCGAGCTGAGCTCCAGACAGAAACACAGGACCCGAGCCGAGCTCCAGACAGGGACATAGGACCCGATCCGAGCTCCAGACAGGAACACAGGACCGACCCCGCCGAGCTCCAGACAGGAACACAGGACCCGATCCGAGCTCCAGACAGGAACACAGGACCCGATCCGAGCTCCAGACAGGAAACAGACCCGACCGAGCTCCAGACAGGAACACAGGACCCGATCCGAGCTCCAGACAGGAACGCAGGACCCGATCCGAGCTCCAGACAGAACACAGGACCCGATCCGAGCTCCAGACAGGAACACAGGACCCGAGAGCTCCAGAGACGGACCCGATCCGAGCTCCAGACAGGAACACAGGACCCGATCCGAGCTCCAGGACAGGAACGCAGGACCCGAGCCGAGCTCCAGACAGGAACACAGGACCCGATCCGAGCTCCAGACAGGAACACAGGACCTGATCCGAGCTCCAGACAGGAACACAAGACCTGATCCAAGCTCCAGACAGGAACACAGGACCTGATCCAAGCTCCAGACAGGAACACAGGACCCGACCGAGCTCCAGACAGGAACACAGGACCCGATCCGAGCTCCAGACAGGAACACAGGACCCGACGAGCGGCTCATCAGCTCCAGACAGGAACACAGGACCCGAGCCGAGCTCCAGACAGGAACACAGGACCGACCGAGCTCCAGACAGGAACACAGGACCCGAGCCGAGCTCCAGACAGGAACACAGGACCCGATCCGAGCTCCAGACAGGAACACAGGACCCGATCCGAGCTCCAGACATGAACACAGGACCGGATCCGAGCTCCAGACAGGAACACAGGATCCGATCCGAGCTCCAGACAGGAACACAGGAACCGAACCGAGCTCCAGACAGGAACACAGGACCCGAGCCGAACTCCAGACAGGAACGCAGGACCCGATCCGAGATCCAGACAGGAACACAGGACCAGAGCGAGCGGCTCATCCGAGCTCCAGACGGGAACACAGGATCCGCTCCGAGCTGCAGACAGGAACGCAGGACCCGAGCCGAGCTCCAGACAGGAAGGCAGGACCCGAGCCGAACTCCAGACAGGAACACAGGAACCGATCCGAGATCCAGACAGGAACACAGGACCCGATCCGAGCTCCAGACAGGAACACAGGACCCGATCCGAGCTCCAGACAGGAACACAGGACCCGATCCGAGCTCCAGACAGGAACACAGGACCCGAGCCGAGCTCCAGACAGGAACACAGGACCTTATCCGAGCTCCAGACAGGAACACAGGACCCGATCCGAGCTCCAGACAGGAACACAGGACCCGATCCGAGCTCCAGACAGGAACACAGGACCCGACCGAGCTCCAGACAGGAACACAGGACCCGAGCCGAGCTCCAGACAGGAACACAGGACCCGACCGAGCTCCAGACAGGAACACAGGACCCGATCCGAGCTCCAGACAGGAACACAGGACCCGAGCCGAGCTCCAGACAGGAAGGGCGGACCCCAGCCGAGCTCCAGATAGGAACACAGGACCCGAGCTGAGCTCCAGACAGAAACACAGGACCCGAGCCGAGCTCCAGACAGGGACATAGGTCCCGATCCGAGCTCCAGACAGGAACACAGGACCCGATCCGAGCTCCAGACAGGAACACAGGACCGATCCGAGCTCCAGACAGGAAAACAGGACCCGAGCCGAGCTCCAGACAGGAACACAGGACCCGAGCCGAGATCCAGACAGGAACACAGGACCCGATCCGAGCTCCAGACAGGAACCCAGGGCCCGATCTCAGCTCCAGACAGGAACACAGGACCCGATCCGAGCTCCAGACAGGAACACAGGACCCGAGCCGAGCTCCAGACAGGAACACAGGACCCGATCCGAGATCCAGACAGGAACACAGGACCCGATCCGAGCTCCAGACAGGAACGCAGGACCCGAGCCGAGCACCAGACAGGAACACAGGACCCGAGCCGAGCTCCAGACAGGAACACAGGACCCGATCCGAGCTCCAGACAGGAACACAGGACCAGATCCGAGCTCCAGACAGGAACACAGGACCCGATCCGAGCTCCAGACAGGAACAAAGGACCCGATCCGAGCTCCAGACAGGAACACAGGACCCGAGCCGAGCTCCAGACAGGAACACAGGACCCGATCCGAGCTCCAGACAGGAACACAGGACCCGATCCGAGCTCCAGACAGGAACACAGGACCCGATCCGAGCTCCAGACAGGAACACAGGACCCGATCCGAGCTCCAGACAGGAACACAGGACCCGAGCCGAGCTCCAGACAGGAACACAGGACCCGAGCCGAGCTCCAGACAGGAACACAGGACGATCCGAGCTCCAGACAGGAACACAGGACCCGATCCGAGCTCCAGACAGGAACACAGGACCCGATCCGAGCTCCAGACAGGAACACAGGACCCGATCCGAGCTCCCGAGCTCCGACAGAACACAGGACCCGATCCGAGCTCCAGACAGGAAACAGGACCCGAACCGAGCCGAGACAGGAACACAGGACCGATCGAGCTCCAGACAGGAACACAGGACCCGATCCGAGCTCCAGACAGGAACACAGGACCCGACGAGTCAGACAAACACAGGAGATCCGAGCTCCAGACAGGAACACAGGACCCGATCCGAGCTCCAGACAGGAACACAGGACCCGAGCCGAGCTCCAGACAGGAACACAGGACCGAGATCCGAGCTCCAGACAGGAACACAGGACCCGATCCGAGCTCCAGACAGGAACACAGGACCCGAGCTCGACAGGAACACAGACCCGAGCTCCAGACAGGAACACAGGACCCGATCCGAGCTCCAGACAGGAACACAGGACCCGATCCGAGCTCCAGACAGGAACACAGGACCCGAGCCGAGCTCCAGACAGGAACACAGGACCCGATCCGAGCTCCAGACAGGAACACAGGACCGGATCCGAGCTCCAGACAGGAACACAGGACCCGACTCGAGCTCCAGACAGGAACACAGGACCCGATCCGAGCTCCAGACAGGAACACAGGACCCGAGCCGAGCTCCAGACAGGAACACAGGACCCGATCCGAGCTCCAGACAGGAACACAGGACCCGATCCGAGCTCCAGACAGGAACACAGGACCCGAGCGAGCGGCTCAGCCGAGCTCCAGACAGGAACACAGGAACCGAACCGAGATCCAGACAGGAACACAGGACCCGAGCGAGCGGCTCAGCCAAACTCCAGACAGGAAACAGGACCCGATCCGAGCTCCAGACATGAACACAGGACCGTATCCGAGCTCCAGACGGGAACACAGGACCCGCTCCGAGCTCCAGACAGGAACACAGGACCCGATCCGAGCTCCAGACAGGAACACAGGACCCGATCCGAGCTCCAGACAGAACACAGGCCCGAGAGCGGCTCATCCAAGCTCCAGACAGGAACACAGGACCCGAGCCGAGCTCCAGACAGGAACACAGGACCCGACCGAGCTCCAGACAGGAACACAGGACCCGATCCGAGCTCCAGCCCACGGGAACACAGGACCCGATCCGAGCTCCAGACAGGAACACAGGACCCGATCCGAGCTCCAGACAGGAACACAGGATCGTATCCGAGCTCCAGACGGGAACACAGGACCCGATCCGAGCTCAAGACAGGAAAACAGGACCCGAGCCGAGCTCCAGACAGGAACACAGGACCCGAGCCGAGCTCCAGACAGGAACACAGGACCCGATCCGAGCTCCAGACAGGAACACAGGACCCGATCCGAGCTCCAGACAGGAGCACAGGACCCTATCCAAACTCAAGACAGGAACACAGGACTGGAGCTGTGCTTCAGACAGGAACACAGGACCGGAGCCGAGATCCAGACAGGAACACAGGACTCGATCCGAGCTCCAGACAGGAACGCAGGACCCGAGCCGAACTCCAGACAGGAACACTGGACCCAATCCGAGCTCCAGACAGGAAGGGCGAACCCGAGCCGATCTCCAGACAGGAACACAGGACCGATCCGAGCTCCAGACGGGAATACAGGACCCGAGCCGAGCTCCAGACATGATCATAGGACCCCAGCCGAGCTCCAGACAGGAACACAGGACCCGATCCGAGCTCCAGACAGGAAAGCAGGACCAGATCCGAGCACCAGACAGGAACACAGGACCCGAGCCGAGATCCAGACAGGAAGACAGGACCCGATCCGAGCTCCAGACAGGAACACAGGACCCGATCCGAGCTCCAGACAGGAACACAGGACCCGAGCCGAGCTCGAGCTCCAGACAGGAACACAGGACCCGATCCGAGCTCCAGACAGGAACACAGGACCCGATCCGAGATCCAGACAGGAACACAGGACCAGAGCGAGCGGCTCATCCGAGCTCCAGACGGGAACACAGGACACGCTCCCAGCTGCAGACAGGAACACAGGAACCGAACCGAGCTCCAGACAGGAACACAGGACCAGAGCGAGCGGCTCATCCGAGCTCCAGACGGGAACACAGGACCCGATCCGAGCTCCAGACAGGAACACAGGACCCGAGCTCATCCGAGCTCCAGACAGGAACACAGGACCGATCCGGGAGCTCCAGACAGGAACGCAGGACCCGAGCCGAGCTCCAGACAGGAAGGCAGGACCCGAGCCGATCTCCAGACAGGAACACAGAAACCGTTCCGAGATCCAGACAGGAACACAGGAACACAGAAACCGTTCCGAGATCCAGACAGGGAATACAGGACCCGATCCGAGCTCCAGACAGGAACACAGGACCCGAGCCGAGCTCCAGACAGGAACACAGGACCCGATCCGAGCTCCAGACAGGAACACAGGACCCGAGCCGAGCTCCAGACAGGAACACAGGACCCGATCCGAGCTCCAGACAGGAACACAGGACCCGATCCGAGCTCCAGACAGGAACACAGGACCCGATCCGAGCTCCAGACAGGAACACAGGACCCGAGCCGAGCTCCAGACAGGAACACAGGACCCGAGCCATCCGAGCTCCAGACAGGAACACAGGACCCGATCCGAGCTCCAGACAGGAACACAGGACCCGATCCGAGCTCCAGACAGGAACACAGGACCCGAGCCGAGCTCCAGACAGGAACACAGGACCTGATCCGAACTCCAGACAGGAACACAGGAAACAATCCGAGCTCCAGACAGGTAGACAGGACCCAATCCGAGCTCCAGAAAGGACCACAGGACCGGATCCAAGCTCCAATCCGAGCTCCAGACAGGAACACAGGAACCGATCAGAGCTCCAGACAGGGACACAGGACCCGATCCGATCTCCAGACGGGAACACAGGACCCGATCCGAGCTCCAGACAGGAACACAGGACCCGATCCGAGCTCCAGACAGGAACACAGGAACCGATCAGAGCTCCAGACAGGGATACAGGACCCGATCCGATCTCCAGACGGGAACACAGGACCCGATCCGAGCTCCAGACGGGAACACAGGACCCGAGCCGAGCTCCAGACAGGAGCACAGGACCCGATCCGAACTCCAGACAGGAACACAGGACTGGAGCTGTGCTTCAGACAGGAACACAGGACCGGAGCCGAGATCCAGACAGGAACACAGGACTCGATCCGAGCTCCAGACAGGAACACAGGACCCGATCCGAGCTCCAGACATGAACACAGGACCGTATCCGAGCTCCAGACAGGAACACAGGATCCGCTCCGAGCTGCAGACAGAAACGCAGGACCCGAGCCGAGCTCCAGACAGGAACACAGGACCCGATCCGAGCTCCAGACAGGAAGACAGGACCCGAGCCGAGCTGCAGACATGAACGCAGGACCCGATCCGAGCTCCAGACAGGAACACAGGACCCGATCCGAGCTCCAGACAGGAAGACAGGACCCAATCCGAGCTCCAGACAGGAACACAGGACCCGAGCCGAGCTCCAGACAGGAACACAGGACCCGATCCGAGCTCCAGACAGGAACACAGGACCCGATCCGAGCTCCAGACAGGAACACAGGACCCGATCCGAGCTCCAGACAGGAACACGGGACCTGATCCAAGCTTCAGACAGGAACACAGGACCCGATCCGAGGTCCAGAGAGGGACATAGGACCGGATCCAAGCTCCAGACAGGAACACAGGACCCTATCCGAGCTCCAGACAGGAACACAGGACCCGAGCCGAGCTCCAGACAGGAACACAGGACCCGAGCCGAGCTCCAGACAGGAACACAGGACCCGATCCGAGCTCCAGACAGGAACACAGGACCCGATCCGAGCTCCAGACAGGAACACAGGACCAGAGCGAGCGGCTCATCCGAGCTCCAGACGGGAACACAGGACCCGCTCCGAGCTGCAGACAGGAACGCAGGACCCGAGCCGAGCTCCAGACAGGAACACAGGACCCGATCCGAGCTCCAGACAGGAACACAGGACCCGATCCGAGCTCCAGACAGGAACACAGGACCCGATCCGAGCTCCAGACAGGAACACAGGACCCGATCCGAGCTCCAGACAGGAACACAGGACCGATCCGAGCTCCAGACAGGAACACAGGACCCGAGCCGAGCTCCAGACAGGAACACAGGACCCGATCCGAGCTCCAGACAGGAACACAGGACCCGATCCGAGCTCCAGACAGGAACACAGGACCCGATCCGAGCTCCAGACAGGAACACAGGACCCTATCCGAGCTCCAGACGGGAACACAGGACCCGCTCCGAGCTGCAGACAGGAACGCAGGACCCGATCCGAGCTCCAGACAGGAACACTGGACTCGATCCGAGCTCCGGACAGGAGCACAGGACCCGAGCGAGCGGCTCATCCGAGCTCCAGACGGGAACACAGGACCCGATCCGAGCTCCAGACAGGAACACAGGACCCGATCCGAGCTCCAGACAGGAACACAGGACCCGAGCCGAGCTCCAGACAGGAACACAGGACCCGAGCCGAGCTCCAGACAGGAACACAGGACCCGATCCGAGCTCCAGACAGGAACACAGGACCCGAGCCGAGCTCCAGACAGGAACACAGGACGACCCGGCTCATCCGAGCTCCAGACAGGAACACAGGACCCGATCCGAGCTCCAGACAGGAACACAGGACCCGATCCGAGCTCCAGACAGGAACACAGGACCCGATCCGAGCTCCAGACAGGAACACAGGACCGGATCCGAGCTCCAGACAGGAACACAGGACCCGATCCGAGCTCCAGACAGGAACACAGGACCCGAGCGAGCGGCTCAGCCAAGCTCCAGACAGGAACACAGGACCCGATCCGAGCTCCAGACAGGAACACAGGATCCGAGCCGAGCACCAGACAGGAACACAGGACCCGAGCCGTGCTCCGGACAGGAACACAGGAACCGATCCGAGCTCCAGACAGGAACACAGGACCCGATCCGAGCTCCAGACAGGAACACAACACCCGAGCGGCTCATCCGAGCTCCAGAAGGGAACACAGGACACGTTCCGAGCTGCAGACAGGAACACAGGACCCGAGCCGAGCTCCAGACAGGAACACAGGACCCGATCCGAGCTCCAGACAGGAACACAGGACCCGATCCGAGCTCCAGACAGGAACGCAGGACCCGAGCCGAGCTCCAGACAGGAACACAGGACCCGAGCCGAGCTCCAGATAGGAACGCAGGACCCGATCCGAGCTCCAGACAGGAACACAGGACCGATCCGAGCTCCAGACAGGAACACAGGACCCGATCCGAGCTCCAGACAGGAACACAGGACCCGATCCGAGCTCCAGACAGGAACACAGGACCCGATCCAAGCTCCAGACAGGAACACAGGACCCGAGCCGAGCTCCAGACAGGAACACAGGACCCGATCCGAGCTCCAGACAGGAACACAGGACCCGATCATCCGAGCTCCAGACAGGAACACAGGACCCGATCCGAGCTCCAGACAGGAACACAGGACCCGATCCGAGCTCCAGACAGGAACACAGGACCCGATCCAGAAGCTCCAGACAGGAACACAGGACCCGATCCGAGCTCCAGACAGGAACACAGGACCCGAGCCGAGCTCCAGACAGGAACACAGGACCCGATCCGAGCTCCAGACAGGAACACAGGACCCGATCCGAGCTCCAGACAGGAACACAGGACCCGATCCGAGCTCCAGACGGGAACACAGGACCCGCTCCGAGCTGCAGACAGGAACGCAGGACCCGAGCCGAGCTCCAGACAGGAACACAGGACCCGAGCCGAGCTCCAGACAGGAACACAGGACCCGAGCCGAGCTCCAGACAGGAACACAGGACCCGATCCGAGCTCCAGACAGGAACACAGGACCCGATCCGAGCTCCAGACAGGAACACAGGACCCGAGCCGAGCTCCAGACAGGAACACAGGACCCGATCCGAGCTCCAGACAGGAACACAGGACCCGATCCGAGCTCCAGACAGGAACACAGGACCCGACCGAGCTCCAGACAGGAACACAGGACCCGATCCGAGCTCCAGACAGGAACACAGGACCCGAGCGAGGCTCCGAGCTCCAGACAGAACTCCCACAGCTCCGACAGGAACACAGGACCCGATCCGAGCTCCAGACAGGAACACAGGACCCGATCCGAGCTCCAGACAGGAACACAGGACCAGAGCGAGCGGCTCATCCGAGCTCCAGACGGGAACACAGGATCCGCTCCGAGCTGCAGACAGAAACGCAGGACCCGAGCCGAGCTCCAGACAGGAAGGGCGGACCCGAGCCGATCTCCAGACAGGAACACAGGAACCGATCCGAGATCCAGACAGGAACACAGGACCCGAGCGAGCGGCTCATCCGAGCTCCAGACGGGAACACAGGACCCGCTCCGAGCTGCAGACAGGAACGCAGGACCCGAGCCGAGCTCCAGACAGGAACACAGGACCCGAGCCGAGCTCCAGACAGGAACACAGGACCCGATCCGAGCTCCAGACAGGAACACAGGACCCGAACCGAGCTCCAGACAGGAACACAGGACCCGATCCGAGCTCCAGACAGGAACACAGGACCCGATCCGAGCTCCAGACAGGAACACAGGACCTGATCCGAGCTCCAGACAGGAACACAGGACCCGATCCGAGCTCCAGAGAGGAACACAGGACCCAATCCGAGCTCCAGACAGGAACACAGGACCCAATCCGAGCTCCAGACAGGAACACAGGACCCGAGCCGAGCTCCAGACAGGAACACAGGACCGGATCCGAGCTCCAGACAGGAACACAGGACCCGATCCGAGCTCCAGACAGGAACACAGGACCAGAGCGAGCGGCTCATCCGAGCTCCAGACGGGAACACAGGAACCGATGGGAGCTCCAGATCGGAACGCAGGACCCGAGCCGAGCTCCAGACAGGAAGGGCGGACCCGAGCCGATCTCCAGACAGGAACACAGGAACCGATCCGAGATCCAGACAGGAACACAGGACCCGAGCGAGCGGCTCAGCCGAGCTCCAGACGGGAACACAGGACCCGCTCCGAGCTGCAGACAGGAACGCAGGACCCGAGCCGAGCTCCAGACAGGAACACAGGACCCGATCCGAGCTCCAGACAGGAACACAGGACCCGATCCGAGCTCCAGACAGGAACACAGGACCCGAGCCGAGCTCCAGACAGGAACACAGGACCCGAGCCGAGCTCCAGACAGGAACACAGGACCCGATCCGAGCTCCAGACAGGAACACAGGACCCGAGCCGAGCTCCAGACAGGAACACAGGACCCGATCCGAGCTCCAGACAGGAACACAGGACCCGATCCGAGCTCCAGACAGGAACACAGGACCCGATCCGAGCTCCAGACAGGAACACAGGACCAGAGCGAGCGGCTCATCCGAGCTCCAGACGGGAACACAGGACCCGCTCCGAGCTGCAGACAGGAACACAGGACCCGCTCCGAGCTGCAGACAGGAACGCAGGACCCGAGCCGAGCTCCAGACAGGAACGCAGGAATCGATCCGAGCTCCAGACAGGAACACAGGACCCGATCCGAGCTCCAGACAGGAACACAGGACCCGATCCGAGCTCCAGACAGGAACACAGGACCCGATCCGAGCTCCAGACAGGAACACAGGACCCGATCCGAGCTCCAGACAGGAACACAGGACCCGATCCGAGCTCCAGACAGGAACACAGGACCACAGACTCCAGACAGGAACACAGGACCCGATCCGAGCTCCAGACAGGATCACAGGACCCGATCCGAGATCCAGACAGGAACACAGGAACCGAGCTGAGCTCCAGACAGGAACACAGGACCCGAGCGAGCAGGCTCATCCGAGCTCCAGACGGGAACACAGGACCCGATCCGAGCTCCAGACAGGAACACAGGACCCGAGCCGAGCTCCAGACAGGAACACAGGACCCGAGCCGAGCTCAGAGACACAGACCGATCCGAGCTCCAGACAGGAACACAGGACCCGATCCGAGCTCCAGACAGGAACACAGGACCCGACAGCCGAGCTCCAGACAGGAACACAGGACCCGATCCGAGCTCCAGACAGGAACACAGGACCCGATCCGAGCTCCAGACAGGAACACAGGACCCGATCCGAGCTCCAGACAGGAACACAGGACCCGATCCGAGCTCCAGACAGGAACACAGGACCGATCCGAGATCCAGACAGGACCGCCCGACAGAGGCCACGAGCTCCAGACAGGAACACAGGACCCGAACTGAGCTCCAGAGAGGAAGACAGGACCAAATCAGAGCTCCAGACAGGAAAACAGGACCCGATCCGAGCTCCAGACAGGAACACAGGACCCGAGCCGAGCTCCAGACAGACAACACAGGACCCGAGCCGAGCTCCAGACAGGAACACAGGACCCGATCCGAGCTCCAGACAGGAACACAGGACCCAATCCGAGCTCCAGACTGGAAGACAGGACCCGATCCAAGCTCCAGACAGGAACACAGGACCCGATCCGAGCTCCAGACAGGAACACAGGACCCGATCCGAGCTCCAGACAGGAACACAGGACCCGAGCCGAGCTCCAGACAGGAACACAGGACCCGATCCGAGCTCCAGACAGGAACACAGGACCCGATCCGAGCTCCAGACAGGAACACAGGACCCGATCCGAGCTCCAGACAGGAACACAGGACCCGATCCGAGCTCCAGACAGGAACACAGGACCCGATCCGAGCTCCAGACAGGAACACAGGAACAGATCCGAGCTCCAGACAGGAACACAGGACCCGATCCGAGCTCCAGACAGGAACACAGGACCCGATCCGAGCTCCAGACAGGGACACAGGACCCGATCCGAGCTCCAGACGGGAACACAGGACCCGATCCGAGCTCCAGACAGGAACACAGGACCCGATCCGAGCTCCAGACAGGAACACAGGACCCGATCCGAGCTCCAGACAGGAACACAGGACCCGATCCGAGCTCCAGACAGGAACACAGGACCCGATCCGAGCTCCAGACAGGAACACAGGACCCGATCCGAGCTCCGGACAGGAACACAGGACCGGAGCGAGCGGCTCATCCGAGCTCCAGACGGGAACACAGGACACGCTCCGAGCTCCAGACAGGAACACAGGACCCGAGCCGAGCTCCAGACAGGAACACAGGACCCGAGCCGAGCTCCAGACAGGAACACAGGACCCGATCCGAGCTCCAGACAGGAACACAGGACCCGATCCGAGCTCCAGACAGGAAGACAGGAACGCAGGACCCGATCCGAGGTCCAGACAGGGACACAGGACCCGATCCAAGCTCCAGACAGGAACACAGGACCCTATCCGAGCTCCAGACAGGAACACAGGACTCGATCCGAGCTCCAGACAGGAATACAGGACCCGAATCGAGGTCCAGAGAGGGACACAGGACCCGATCCAAGCTCCAGACAGGAACACAGGACCCTATCCGAGCGCCAGACAGGAACACAGGACCCTCCGAGCTCCAGACAGGAACACAGGACCCGATCCGAGCTCCAGACAGGAACACAGGACCCGATCCGAGCTCCAGACAGGAACACAGGACCCGATCCGAGCTCCAGACAGGAACACAGGACCCGATCCGAGCTCCAGACAGGAACACAGGACCCGAGAGCGAGCGGCTCATCCGAGCTCCAGACAGGAACACAGGACCCGATCCGAGCTCCAGACAGGAACACAGGACCCGATCCGAGCTCCAGACAGGAACACAGGACCCGAGCCGAGCTCCAGACAGGAACACAGGACCCGATCCGAGCTCCAGACAGGAACACAGGACCCGATCCGAGCTCCAGACAGGAACACAGGACCCGAGCCGAGCTCCAGACAGGAACACAGGACCCGAGCCGAGCTCCAGACAGGAACACAGGACCCGATCCGAGCTCCAGACAGGAACACAGGACCCGAGCGAGCGGCTCATCCGAGCTCCAGACAGGGAACACAGGACCCGCTCCGAGCTGCAGACAGGAACGCAGGACCCGCGCCAAGCTCCAGACAGGAACACAGGAACCCATCTGTGCTCCAGACAGGAAGACAGGACCCAATCCGAGCTCCAGACAGGAAGGCAGGACCCAATCCGAGCTCCAGACAGGAACACAGGACCCGATCCGAGCTCCAGACAGGAACACAGGACCCGAGCCGAGCTCCAGACAGGAACACAGGACCCGAGCCGAGCTCCAGACAGGAACACAGGACCCGATCCGAGCTCCAGACAGGAACACAGATCCCGATCCGAGCTCCAGACAGGAACACAGGACCCGATCCGAGCTCCAGACAGGAACACAGGACCCGATCCGAGCTCCGAGCTAGACAGGAACACGGGACCCGATCCGAGATCCAGACAGGAACACAGGACCCGAGCCGAGCTCCAGACAGGAAGACAGGACCCGATCCGAGCTCCAGACAGGAACACAGGACCCGAGCCGAGCTCCAGACAGGAACACAGGACCCGATCCGAGCTCCAGACAGGAACACAGGACCCGATCCGAGCTCCAGACAGGAACACAGGACCCGAGCCGAGCTCCAGACAGGAACACAGGACCCGATCCGAGCTCCAGACAGGAACACAGGACCCGATCCGAGCTCCAGACAGGAACACAGGACCCGATCCGAGCTCCAGACAGGAACACAGGACCCGATCCGAGCTCCAGACAGGAACACAGGACCCGATCCGAGCTCCAGACAGGAACACAGGACCCGAGCCGAGCTCCAGACAGGAACACAGGACCCGAGCGAGCGGCTCAGCCAAACTCCAGACAGGAACACAGGACCCGATCCGAGCTCCAGACATGAACACAGGACCGTATCCGAGCTCCAGACGGGAACACAGGATCCGCTCCGAGCTGCAGACACACAGGACCCGATCCGAGCTCCAGACAGGAACACAGGACCCGATCCGAGCTCCAGACAGGAACACAGGACCTGATCCGAGCTCCAGACAGGAACACAGGACCCGATCCGAGCTCCAGACAGGAACACAGGACCCGATCCGAGCTCCAGACAGGAACACAGGACCCGAGCCGAGCTCCAGACAGGAACACAGGACCCGATCCGAGCTCCAGACAGGAACACAGGACCGGAGCGAGCGGCTCATCCGAGCTCCAGACGGGAACACAGGACACGCTCCGAGCTGCAGACATGAACGCAGGACCCGATCCGAGCTCCAGACAGGAACACAGGACCCGAGCCCGAGCTCCAGACAGGAACACAGGACCCGATCCAGACACACAGGACCCCGAGCTCCAGACAGGAACACAGGACCCGATCCGAGCTCCAGACAGGAACACAGGACCCGAGCGAGAGGCTCATCCGAGCTCCAGACGGGAACACAGGATCCGCTCCGAGCTGCAGACAGGAACGCAGGACCCGAGCCGAGCTCCAGACAGGAACACAGGACCCGAGCCGAGCTCCAGACAGGAACACAGGACCCGATCCGAGCTCCAGACATGAACACAGGACCAGAGCGAGCGGCTCATCCGAGCTCCAGACGGGAACACAGGATCCGCTCCGAGCTGCAGACAGAAACGCAGGACCCGAGCCGAACTCCAGACAGGAACACTGGACCCGATCCGAGCTCCAGACAGGAACACAGGACCGATCCGAGCTCCAGACGGGAACACAGGACCCGAGCCGAGCTCCAGACATGATCATAGGACCCGAGCCGAGCTCCAGACGGGAACACAGGACCCGATCCGAGCTCCAGACAGGAACACAGGACCCGATCCGAGCTCCAGACAGGAACACAGGACCCGATCCGAGGTCCAGACAGGAACACAGGACCCGATCCGAGCTCCAGACAGGAACACAGGACCCGATCCAAGCTCCAGACAGGAACACTGGACCCGCGCCGAGCAGCACTCCGTGCTCCAGACGGGAACACAGGACACGATCCGAGCTCCAGATAGGAACGCAGGACTCGATCCGAGCTCCAGACAGGAACACAGGACCCGATCCGAGCTCCAGACAGGAACACAGGACCTGATCCGAGCTCCAGACAGGAACACAGGACCCGATCCGAGCTCCAGACAGGAACACAGGACCCGATCCGAGCTCCAGACAGGAACACAGGACCCGATCCGAGCTCCAGACAGGAACACAGGACCGAGCCGAGCTCCAGACAGGAACACAGGACCCGATCCGAGATCCAGACAGGAACACAGGACCCGAGCGAGCGGCTCAGCCAAACTCCAGACAGGAACACAGGACCCGATCCGAGCTCCAGACAGGAAAACAGGACCCGATCCGAGCTCCAGACAGGAACACAGGACCGGATCCGATCTCCAGACAGGAACACAGGACCCGATCCGAGCTCCAGACAGCAACACAGGACCCGAGCGAGCGGCTCATCCGAGCTCCAGACGGGAACACAGGACCCGATCCGAGCTCCAGACAGGAACACAGGACCGGAGCCGAGCTCCAGACTGGAACACAGGACACGAGCCGTGCTCCAAACAAGAACACACGACCCGATCGCAGAGGCTCATCCGAGCCCCAGATAGGAACTCAGACTCGAGCAGAGCTCCAGACAGCAACTCAGGACCAGAGCCGAGTTGCTCACCCGAGCTCTCGACAGGAACACAGGACCCGATCCGAGCTCCAGACAGGAACACAGGACCCGAGCCGAGCTCCAGACAGGAACACTGGACCCGATCCGAGCTCCAGACAGGAACACAGGACCCGAGCGAGAGGCTCATCCGAGCTCCAGACGGGAACACAGGACCCGATCCGAGCTCCAGACAGGAACACAGGACCCGATCCGAGCTCCAGACAGGAACACAGGACCCGAGCGAGCGGCTCATCCGAGCTCCAGACAGGAACGCAGGACTGGATCCGAGCTCCAGACAGGAACACAGGACCCGAGCCGAGCTCCAGACAGGAACACAGGAACCGATCCGAGCTCCAGACAGGAACACAGGACCCGATCCGAGCTCCAGACAGGAACACAGGACCCGATCCGAGCTCCAGACAGGAACACAGGACCCGATCCGAGCTCCAGACAGGAACACAGGACCCGATCCGAGCTCCAGACAGGAACACAGGACCCGATCCGAGCTCCAGACAGGAACACAGGACCCGAGCGAGCGGCTCATCCGAGCTCCAGACGGGAACACAGGACCCGATCCGAGCTGCAGACAGGAACGCAGGACCCGAGCCGAGCTCCAGACAGGAACACAGGACCCGATCCGAGCTCCAGACAGGAACACAGGACCAGATCCGAGCTCCAGACGGGAACACAGGACCCGATCCGAGCTCCAGACAGGAACACAGGACCCGATCCGAGCTCCAGACAGGAACACAGGACCCGATCCGAGCTCCAGACAGGAACACAGGACCCGATCCGAACTCCAGACAGGAACACAGGACCCGAGCGAGAGGCTCATCCGAGCTCCAGACGGGAACACAGGACCCGAGCCGAGCTCCAGACAGGAAGGCAGGACCCGAGCCGAGCTCCAGACAGGAACACAGGACGCGATCCGAGCTCCTGACAGGAACACAGGACCCGATCCGAGCTCCAGACAGGAACACAGGACCCGATCCGAGCTCCAGACAGGAACACAGGACCCGATCCGAGCTCCAGACAGGAACACAGGACCCGAGCCGAGCTCCAGACAGGAACACAGGACCCGATCCGAGCTCCAGACAGGAACACAGGACCGGATCCGAGCTCCAGACAGGAACACAGGACCCGATCCGAGCTCCAGACAGGAACACAGGACCAGAGCGAGCGGCTCATCCGAGCTCCAGACAGGAACACAGGACCCGATCCGAGCTCCAGACTGGAACACAGGACACAAGCCGTGCTCCAAACAAGAACACAAGACCCGATCGCAGCGGCTCATCCGAGCCCCAGATAGGAACTCAGACCGAGCAGAGCTCCAGACAGCAACACAGGACCCGAGCCGAGTGGCTCACCCGAGCTCTCGACAGGAACACAGGACCCGATCCGAGCTCCAGACAGGAACACAGGACCCGATCCGAGCTCCAGACAGGAACACAGGACCCGATCCGAGCTCCAGACAGGAACACAGGATCCGAGCCGAGCACCAGACAGGAACACAGGACCCGATCCATGCTCCGGACAGGAACACAGGAACCGATCCGAGCTCCAGACAGGTAAACAGGACCCGATCCAAGCTCCAGGCAGGAACACAGGACCCGATCCAAGCTCCAGGCAGGAACACAGGACCCGATCCAAGCTCCAGACAGGAACACAGGACCCGATCCGAGCGCCAGACAGGAACACAGGAACCGATCCGAGCTCCAGAAAGGAATACAGGACCGGATCCGAGCTCTAGACAGGAACACAGGATCCGATCCGATCTCCAGACAGGAACACATGACCAGAGCGGGCGGCTCATCCGAGCTCCAGACAGGAACACAGGACCCGATCCGAGCTCCAGACAGGAACACAGGACCCGATCCGATCTCCAGACAGGAACACAGGACCCGAACAGAGCTCCAGACAGTAATACAGGCCCGACCTGAGCGGCTCATCCAAACTCCAGGCGGGAACACAGGAACCGAGCCGAGCTCCAGACAGGAACACAGGACACCAGCCGTGCTCCAGACAAGAAAAGACCCGATCCTAGAAGCTCATCCGAGCCCCAGATAGAAACACAGACACGAGAAGAACTCCAGACAGCAACACTGGACCCGAGCATAGTGGCGCACCCCAGCTGCCGACAAGAATACAGGACCCGATCCGAGCTCCAGACAGGAACACAGGACCCGATCCGAGCTCCAGACAGGAACACAGGACCCGATCCGAGCTCCAGACAGGAACACAGGACCCGATCCGAGCTCCAGACAGGAACACAGGACCCGATCCAAGCTCCAGACAGGAACACAGGACCCGAGCCGAGCGGCTCATCCGAGCTCTTGACGGGAACACAGGGCCCGAACCGAGCTCCAGACAGGAACACAGGACCCGAGCGAGCGGCTCATCCGAGCTCCAGACTGGAACACAGGACCGGATCCGAGCTCCAGACAGGAACGCAGGACCCGAGCCGAGCTCCAGACAGGAACGCAGGAACCGATCCGAACTCCAGGTAGGAATACAGGACTCGATCCGAGCTCCAGACAGGAACACAGGACCCGATCCTAGCGGCTCATCCGAGCCCCAGATAGGAACTCAGACCCGAGCAGAGCTCCAGACAGCAACACAGGACCCGTGCCGAGTGGCTCACCCGACTCTCGACAGGAACACAGGACCCGATCCGAGCTCCAGACAGGAACACAGGACCCGATCCGAGCTCCAGACAGGAACACAGGACCCGATCCGAGCTCCAGACAGGAACGCAGGACCCGAGCCGAGCTCCAGACAGGAACGCAGGACCCGAGCCGAGCTCCAGATAGGAACGCAGGACCCGATCCGAGCTCCAGACAGGAACACAGGACCCGATCCGAGCTCCAGACAGGAACACAGGACCCGATCCGAGCTCCAGACAGGAACACAGGACCCGATCCGAGCTCCAGACAGGAACACAGGACCCGATCCGAGCTCCAGACAGGAACACAGGACCCGATCCGAGCTCCAGACAGGAACACAGGACCCGATCCGAGCTCGAGGCAGGAACAGAGGACCCGAGCCAGCGGCTCATCCGAGCTCCAGACTGGGACACAGGACCCGAGCCATGCTCCGGACAGGAACACAGAAACCCATCCGAGCTCCAGACAGGAACGCAGGACCCGAGCCGAACTCCAGACAGGAACACAGGATCCGAGCGAGCGGCTCATCCGAGCTCCAGACGGGAACACAGGACCCGAGCCGAGCTCCAGACAGCAACACAGGACACGAGCCGCGCTCCAGACAAGAAAAGACCCGATCCCAGAAGCTCATCCGAGCACCAGATAGGATCACATACCCGAGCAGAGCTCCAGTCAGCAACACTGGACCGAGCAGAGTGGCGCACCCCAGCTGCCGACAAGAATACAGGACCCGATCCGAGCTCCAGACAGGAAAACAGGACACAAGCCGTGCTCCAAACAAGAACACAAGACCCGATCGCAGCGGCTCATCCGAGCCCCAGATAGGAACTCAGACCCGAGCAGAGCTCCAGACAGCAACACAGGACCCGAGCGAGAGGCTCATCCGAGCTCCAGACAGGAACACAGGACCCGATCCGAGCTCCAGACAGGAACACAGGACCCGAGCCGAGCTCCAGACAGGAACACAGGACCCGATCCGAGCTCCAGACAGGAACACAGGACCCGAGCGAGAGGCTCATCCGAGCTCCAGACGGGAACACAGGACCCGAGCCGAGCTCCAGATAGGAACGCAGGATAAAATCCGAGCGCCAGACAAGAACACAGGACTCGATCCGAGCTCCAGACAGGTAAACAGGACCCGATCCAAGCTCCAGGCAGGAACACAGGACCCGATCCAAGCTCCAGGCAGGAACACAGGACCCGATCCAAGCTCCAGACAGGAACACAGGACCCGATGCGAGCGCCTGACAGGAACACAGGAACCGATCCGAGCTCCAGAAAGGAATACAGGACCAAATCCAGGCTCCTGACAGGAACACAGGACCCGATCCGAGCTCCAGACAGGAACACAGGACCCGAGCGAGCGGCTCATCCGAGCTCCAGACAGGAACACAGGACCCGAGCCGAGCTCCAGACAGGAACGCAGGACCCGATCCGAGCTCCAGACAGGAACACAGGACCCGATCCGAGCTCCAGACAGGAACACAGGACCCGAGCGAGCGGCTCATCCGAGCTCCAGACGGGAACACAGGACCCGAGCCGAGCTCCAGACAGGAACACAGGACACGAGCCGTGCTCCAGACAAGAAAAGACCCGATCCTAGAAGCTCATCCGAGCCCCAGATAGGAACACAGACCCGATCCGAGCTCCAGACAGCAACACAAGGACGCGATCCGAGCTCCAGACAGGAACACAGGACCCGATCCGAGCTCCAGACAGGAACACAGGACCCGATCCGAGCTCCAGACAGGAACACAGGACCCGATCCGAGTTCCAGACAGGAACACAGGACCCGATCCGAGCTCCAGACAGGGACACAGGACCCGATCCAAGTTCCAGAACGGAACACAGGACCCGAGCCGAGCAGCTCTCTGAGCTCTTGACGGGAACACAGGACCCGAACCGAGCTCCAGACAGCAACACAGGACGCGAGCGAGCGGCTCATCCGAGCTCCAGACTGGGACACTGGACAGGAGCCAAGCTCCAGACAGGAACGCAGGACCCGAGCCGGGCTCCAGATAGGAATGCAGGACCTGATCCAAGCTCCAGACAGGAACACAGGATCCGAGCCGAGCTCCAGACAGGAACACAGGACCCGATCCTAGCGGCTCATCCGAGCCCCAGATAGGAACTCAGACCCGAGCAGAGCTCCAGACAGCAACACAGGACCCGAGCCGAGCTCCAGACAGGAACACAGGACCCGATCCGAGCTCCAGACAGGAACACAGGACCCGAGCCGAGCTCCAGACAGGAACACAGGACCCGATCCGAGCTCCAGACAGGAACACAGGACCCGATCCGAGCTCCAGACAGGAACACAGGACCCGAGCGAGAGGCTCATCCGAGCTCCAGACGGGAACACAGGACCCGATCCGAGCTCCAGACAGGAACACAGGACCCGATCCGAGCTCCAGACAGGAACACAGGACCCGAGCCAGCGGCTCATCCGAGCTCCAGACAGGAACACAGGACCCGATCCGAGCTCCAGACAGGAACACAGGACCCGAGCCGAGCTCCAGACAGGAACGCAGGAACCGATCCGAGCTCCAGACAGGAACACAGGACCCGATCCGAGCTCCAGACAGGAACACAGGACCCGATCCGAGCTCCAGACAGGAACACAGGACCCGATCCGAGCTCCAGACAGGAACACAGGACCCGATCCGAGCTCCAGACAGGAACACAGGACCCGATCCGAGCTCCAGACAGGAACACAGGACCCGATCCGAGCTCCAGACAGGAACACAGGACCCGATCCGAGCTCCAGACATGAACACAGGACCGGATCCGAGCTCCAGACAGGAACACAGGACCCGATCCGAGCTCCAGACAGGAACACAGGACCCGAGCGAGCGGCTCATCCGAGCTCCAGACGGGAACACAGGACCCGAGCCGAGCTCCAGACAGGAACGCAGGACCCGAGCCGAGCTCCAGACAGGAACACAGGACCCGATCCAAGCTCCAGACAGGAACACTGGACCAGAGCCGAGCAGCTCTCCGAGCTCTTGACGGGAACACAGGGCCCGATCCGAGCTCCAGACAGGAACACAGGACCCGATCCGAGCTCCAGACAGGAACACAGGACCGTATCCGAGCTCCAGACAGGAACACAGGACCCGATCCGAGATCCAGACAGGAACACAGGACCAGAGCGAGCGGCTCATCCGAGCTCCAGACGGGAACACAGGACCCGAGCCGAGCTCCAGACAGGAACGCAGGACCCGAGCCGAGCTCCAGACAGGAATGCAGGACCCGATCCGAGCTCCAGACAGGAACACAGGACCCGATCCGAGCTCCAGACAGGAACACAGGACCCGATCCGAGCTCCAGACAGGAACACAGGACCCGATCCGAGCTCCAGACAGGAACACAGGACCCGAGCCGAGCTCCAGACAGGAACACAGGACCCGATCCGAGCTCCAGACAGGAACACAGGACCGGATCCGAGCTCCAGACAGGAACGCTGGACCCGAGCCGAGCTCCAGACAGGAACACAGGACCAGAGCGAGCGGCTCATCCGAGCTCCAGACAGGAACACAGGACCCGATCCGAGCTCCAGACATGAACACAGGACACGAGCCGTGCTACAAACAGGAACACAAGGACCCGATCCCAGCGGCTCATCCGAGCCCCAGATAGGAACTCAGACCGAGCAGAGCTCCAGACAGGAACACAGGACCCGAGCCGAGTGGCTCACCCGAGCTCTCGACAGGAACACAGGACCCGATCCGAGCTCCAGACAGGAACACAGGACCCGATCCGAGCTCCAGACAGGAACACAGGACCCGATCCGAGCTCCAGACAGGAACACAGGACCCGAGCGAGAGGCTCATCCGAGCTCCAGACGGGAACACAGGACCCGAGCCGAGCTCCAGACAGGAACGCAGGACCCGATCCGAGCTCCAGACAGGAACACAGGACCTGATCCGAGCTCCAGACAGGAACACAGGACACGATCCGAGCTCCAGACAGGAACACAGGACCCGATCCGAGCTCCAGACAGGAACACAGGACCCGATCCGAGCTCCAGACAGGAACACAGGAACCGATCCGAGCTCCAGACAGGAACACAGGACCCGATCCGAGCTCCAGACAGGAACACAGGACCCGATCCGAGCTCCAGACAGGAACACAGGACCCGATCCGAGCTCCAGACAGGAACACAGGACCCGAGCGAGCGGCTCATCCGAGCTCCAGACAGGAACACAGGACCCGATCCGAGCTCCAGACAGGAACGCAGGACCCGATCCGAGCTCCAGACAGGAACACAGGACCCGATCCGAGCTCCAGACAGGAACACAGGACCCGATCCGAGCTCCAGACAGGAACGCAGGACCCGAGCCGATCTCCAGACAGGAACACAGGACACGAGTCGTGATCCAGACAAGAAAAGACCCGATCCTAGCGGCTCATCCGAGCCCCAGATAGGAACACAGACCCGAGAAGAACTCCAGACAGCAACACTGGACCCGAGCATAGTGGCGCACACCAGCTGCCGACAAGAATACAGGACCCGATCCGAGCTCCAGACAGGAAGGGCGGACCCGATCCGAGCTCCAGACAGGAACACAGGACCCGATCCGAGCTCCAGACAGGAACACAGGACCCGATCCGAGCTCCAGACAGGAACACAGGACCCGATCCGAGCTCCAGACAGGAACACAGGACCCGAGCCGAGCAGCTCTCCGAGCTCTTGACGGGAACACAGGACCCGATCCGAGCTCCAGACAGGAACACAGGACGCGAGCGAGCGGCTCATCCGAGCTCCAGACTGGGACACTGGACAGGAGCCAAGCTCCAGACAGGAACGCAGGACCCAATCCGAGCTCCAGACAGGAAGACAGGACCCGATCCGAGCTCCAGACAGGAATACAGGACCCGATCCGAGCTCCAGACAGGAACACAGGACCCGATCCAAGCGGCTCATCCGGGCCCCAGATAGGAACTCAGACCCGAGCAGAGCTCCAGACAGCAACACAGGACCCGTGCCGAGTGGCTCACCCGACTCTGACAGGAACACAGGACCGATCCGAGCTCCAGACAGGAACACAGGACCCGATCCGAGCTCCAGACAGGAACACAGGACCCGATCCGAGCTCCAGACAGGAACACAGGACCCGAGCCGAGCTCCAGACAGGAACACAGGACCCGAGCCGAGCTCCAGACAGGAACGCAGGACCCGAGCCGAGCTCCAGATAGGAACGCAGGACCTGATCCGAGCTCCAGACAGGAACACAGGACCCGATCCGAGCTCCAGACAGGAACACAGGACCCGATCTGAGCTCCAGACAGGAACACAGGACCCGATCCGAGCTCCAGACAGGAACACAGGACCCGATCCGAGCTCCAGACAGGAACACAGGACCGGATCCGAGCTCCAGACAGGAACGCAGGACCCGAGCCGAGCTCCAGACAGGAACACAGGACCAGAGCGAGCGGCTCATCCGAGCTCCAGACGGGAACACGGGAACCGATGGGAGCTCCAGATTGGAACGCAGGACCCGATCCGAGCTCCAGACAGGAACACAGGACCCGAGCGAGCGGCTCATCCGAGCTCCAGACGGGAACACAGGACCCGATCCGAGCTCCAGACAGGAACACAGGACCCAATCCAATCTCCAGACAGGAACACAGGACCCGAACAGCGCTCCAGACAGTAATACAGGCCCGACCTGAGCGGCTCATCCAAGCTCCACTAGGGAACACAGGACCCGAGCCGAGCTCCAGACAGCAACACAGGACACTAGCCGTGCTCCAGACAAGAAAAGACCCGATCCCAGAAGCTCATCCGAGCCCCAGATAGGATCACATACCCGAGCAGAGCTCCAGTCAGCAACACTGGACCCGAGCAGAGTGGCGCACCCCAGCTGCCGACAAGAATACAGGACCCGATCCGAGCTCCAGACAGGAACACAGGACCCGATCCGAGCTCCAGACAGGAACACAGGACCCGATCCGAGCTCCAGACAGGAACACAGGACCCGAGCCGAGCAGCTCTCCGAGCTCTTGACGGGAACACAGGGCCCGAACCGAGCTCCAGACAGCAACACAGGACCCGAACGAGCGGCTCATCCGAGCTCCAGACTGGGACACAGGACCGGAGCCAAGCTCCAGACAGGATCGCAGGACCCAATCCAATCTCCAGACAGGAACACAGGACCCGAACAGAGCTCCAGACAATAATACAGGCACGACCCGAGCGGCTCATCCAAGCTCCAGACAGGAACACGGGACCCGATCCGAGCTCCAGACAGGAACACAGGACACGAGCCGTGCTCCAAACAAGAACACAAGACCCGATCGCAGCGGCTCATCCGAGCCCCAGATAGGAACTCAGACTCGAGCAGAGCTCCAGACAGCAACACAGGACCCGAGCCGAATGGCTCACCCGAGCTCTCGACAGGAACACAGGACCCGATCCGAGCTCCAGACAGGAACACAGGACCCGATCCGAGCTCCAGACAGGAACACAGGACCCGATCCGAGATCCAGACAGGAACACAGGACCCGAGCGAGCGGCTCATCCGAGCTCCAGACGGGAACACAGGACCCGATCCGAGCTCCAGACAGGAACACAGGACCCGATCCGAGCTCCAGACAGGAACACAGGACCCGAGCCAGCGGCTCATTCGAGCTCCAGACAGGAACACAGGACCCGATCCGAGCTCCAGACAGGAACGCAGGACCCGAGCCGAGCTCCAGATAGGAACGCAGGAACCGATCCGAGCTCCAGACAGGAACACAGGACGCGATCCGAGCTCCGGACAGGAACACAGGACCCGATCCGAGCTCCAGACAGGAACACAGGACCCGATCCGAGCTCCAGACAGGAACACAGGACCCGATCCGAGCTCCAGACAGGAACACAGGACCCGATCCGAGATCCAGACAGGAACACAGGACCAGAGCGAGCGGCTCATCCGAGCTCCAGACGGGAACACAGGACACGCTCCGAGCTGCAGACAGGAACGCAGGACCCGATCCGAGCTCCAGACAGGAACACAGGACCCGATCCGAGCTCCAGACAGGAACACAGGACCCGATCCGAGCTCCAGACAGGAACACAGGACCCGATCCGAGCTCCAGACAGGAACACAGGACCCGAGCCGAGCAGCTCTCCGAGCTCTTGACGGGAACACAGGACCCGAACCGAGCTCCAGACAGCAACACAGGACCCGAACGAGCGGCTCATCCGAGCTCCAGACTGGGACACAGGACCGGAGCCAAGCTCCAGACAGGAACGCAGGACCCAATCCAATCTCCAGACAGGAACACAGGACCCGATCCGAGCTCCAGACACTCATACAGGCACCACCCGAGCGGCTCATCCAAGCACCAGACAGGAACACGGGACCCGATCCGAGCTCCAGACTGGAACACAGGACACGAGCCGTGCTCCGAACAAGAACACAAGACCCGATCGCAGCGGCTCATCCGAGCCCCAGATAGGAACTCAGACTCGAGCAGAGCTCCAGACAGCAACACAGGACCCGAGCCGAATGGCTCACCCGAGCTCTCGACAGGAACACAGGACCCGATCCGAGCTCCAGACAGGAACACAGGACCCGATCCGAGCTCCAGACAGGAACACAGGACCCGATCCGAGATCCAGACAGGAACACAGGACCCGAGCGAGAGGCTCATCCGAGCTCCAGACGGGAACACAGGACCCGATCCGAGCTCCAGACAGGAACACAGGACCCGATCCGAGCTCCAGACAGGAACACAGGACCCGAGCCAGCGGCTCATCCGAGCTCCAGACTGGGACACAGGACCCGATCCGAGCTCCAGACAGGAACGCAGGACCCAAGCCGAGCTCCAGACAGGAACGCAGGAACCGATCCGAACTCCAGATAGGAATACAGGACTCGATCCGAGCTCCAGACAGGAACACAGGACCCGATCCGAGCTCCAGACAGGAACACAGGACCCGATCCGAGCTCCAGACAGGAACACAGGACCCGATCCGAGCTCCAGACAGGAACACAGGACCCGATCCGAGATCCAGACAGGAACACAGGACCCGAGCGAGCGGCTCATCCGAGCTCCAGACGGGAACACAGGACCCGCTCCGAGCTGCAGACAGGAACGCAGGACCCGAGCCGAGCTCCAGACAGGAACACAGGACCCGATCCGAGCTCCAGACAGGAACACAGGACCTGATCCGAGCTCCAGACAGGAACACAGGACCTGATCCAAGCTCCAGACAGGAACACAGGACCCGAGCCGAGCAGCTCTCCGAGCTCTTGACGGGAACACAGGACCCGAACCGAGCTCCAGACAGCAACACAGGACCCGAACGAGCGGCTCATCCGAGCTCCAGACTGGGACACTGGACCGGAGCCAAGCTCCAGACAGGATCGCAGGACCCAATCCAATCTCCAGACAGGAACACAGGACCCGAACAGAGCTCCAGACAATAATACAGGCACCACCCGAGCGGCTCATCCAAGCTCCAGACAGGAACACGGGACCCGATCCGAGCTCCAGACTGGAACACAGGACACGAGCCGTGCTCCAGACAAGAACACAGGACCCGATCGCAGCGGCTCATCCGAGCCCCAGATAGGAACTCAGACTCGAGCAGAGCTCCAGACAGCAACACAGGACCCGAGCCGAGTGGCTCACCCGAGCTCTCGACAGGAACACAGGACCCGATCCGAGCTCCAGACAGGAACACAGGACCCGATCCGAGCTCCAGACAGGAACACAGGACCCGATCCGAGCTCCAGACAGGAACACAGGACCCGAGCGAGAGGCTCATCCGAGCTCCAGACGGGAACACAGGACCCGATGCGAGCTCCAGACAGGAACACAAGACCCCATCCGAGCTCGAGACAGGAACACAGGATTCGAGCCAGTGGCTCATTCGAGCTCCAGACTGGGACACAGGACCCGATCCGAGTTCCAGACAGGAACGCAGAACCCAAGCCGATCTCCAGATAGGAACGCAGGAACCGATCCGAACTCCAGATAGGAATACAGGACTCGATCCGAGCTCCAGACAGGAACACAGGACCCGATCCTAGCTCCAGACAGGAACACAGGACCCGATCCGAGCTCCAGACAGGAACACAGGACCCGATCCGAGCTCCAGACAGGAACACAGGACCCGATCCGAGATCCAGACAGGAACACAGGACCCGAGCGAGAGGCTCATCCGAGCTCCAGACGGGAACACAGGACGCGAGCCGAGCTCCAGACGGGAACACAGGACGCGAGCCGAGCTCCAGACAGCAACACGGGACCCGAGCCGAGCTCCAGACCGGAATACAGGACCTGATCCAAGCTCCAGACAGGAACACTGGACCAGAGCCGAGCAGATCTCCGAGCTCTTGACGGGAACACAGGGCCCGAACCGAGCTCTCGACAGGAACACAGGACCCGATCCGAGCTCCAGACAGGAACACAGGACCCGAACCGAGCTCCAGACAGGAACACAGGACCCGATCCGAGATCCAGATAGGAACACAGGACCCGAGCGAGAGGCTCATCCGAGCTCCAGACGGGAACACAGGACCCGAGCCGAGCTCCAGACAGGAACGCAGGACGCGAGCCGAGCTCCAGATAGGAACGCAGGATAAGATCCGAGCTCCAGACAGGAACACAGGACTCGATCCGAGCTCCAGACAGGTAAACAGGACCCGATCCAAGCTCCAGGCAGGAACACAGGACCCGATCCAAGCTCCAGACAGGAACACAGGACCCGAGCCGAGCTCCAGACAGGAACACAGGACCCGATCCGAGCTCCAGACAGGAAGACAGGACCCAATCCGAGCTCCAGACAGGAACACCGTACCCGAGCCGAGCTCCAGACAGGAACACAGGACCCGACCGAGCTGCTCATCCAAGCTCCAGACAGGAACACGGGACCCGATCCGAGCTCCAGACTGGAACACAGGACACAAGCCGTGCTCCAAACAAGAACACAAGACCCGATCGCAGCGGCTCATCCGAGCCCCAGATAGGAACTCAGACCGAGCAGAGCTCCAGACAGCAACACAGGACCCGAGCCGAGTGGCTCACCCGAGCTCTCGACAGGAACACAGGACCCGATCCGAGCTCCAGACAGGAACACAGGACCCGATCCGACCTCCAGACAGGAACACAGGACCCGATCCGAGATCCAGACAGGAACACAGGACTCGAGCGAGAGGCTCAGCCGAGCTCCAGACGGGAACACAGGACCCGCTCCGAGCTGCAGACAGGAACGCAGGACCCGATCCGAGCTCCAGACAGGAACACAGGACTCGATCCGAGCTCCAGACAGGAACACAGGACCCGATCCGAGCTCCAGACAGGAACACAGGACCCGATCCGAGCTCCAGACAGGAACACAGGACCCGATCCGAGCTCCAGACAGGAACACAGGACCCGATCCGAGCTCCAGACAGGAACACAGGACCCGATCCGAGCTCCAGACAGGAACACAGGACCCGAGCCGAGCTCCAGACAGGAACACAGGACCCGAGCGAGCGGCTCATCCGAGCTCCAGACTGGGACACTGGACCGGAGCCAAGCTCCAGACAGGAACGCAGGACCCAATCCAATCTCCAGACAGGAACACAGGACCCGAACAGAGCTCCAGACAGTAATACAGGCCCGACCTGAGCGGCTCATCCAAACTCCAGGCGGGAACACAGGAACCGAGCCGAGCTCCAGACAGGAACACAGGACACCAGCCGTGCTCCAGACAAGAAAAGACCCGATCCTAGAAGCTCATCCGAGCCCCAGATAGGAACACAGACCCGAGAAGAACTCCAGACAGCAACACTGGACCCGAGCAGAGTGGCGCACCCCAGCTGCCGACAAGAATACAGGACCCGATCCGAGCTCCAGACAGGAACACAGGACCCGATCCGAGCTCCAGACAGGAACACAAGACCTGATCCAAGCTCCAGACAGGAACACAGGACCCGAGCCGAGCAGCTCTCCGAGCTCTTGACGGGAACACAGGGCCCGAACCGAGCTCCAGACAGGAACACAGGACCCGAGCGAGCGGCTCATCCGAGCTCCAGACTGGGACACAGGACCGGAGCCAAGCTCCAGACAGGAACGCAGGACCCAATCCAATCTCCAGACAGGAACACAGGACCTGATCCGAACTCCAGACAGGAACACAGGACTCGATCCGAGCTCCAGACAGGAACACAGGACCCGATCCTAGCGGCTCATCCGAGCCCCAGATAGGAACTCAGACCCGAGCAGAGCTCCAGACAGCAACACAGGACCCGAGCCGAGCTCCAGACAGGAACACAGGACCCGAACCGAGCTCCAGACAGGAACACAGGACCCGAGCGAGAGGCTCATCCGAGCTCCGGACAGGTACACAGGAACCGATCCGAGCTCCAGACAGGAACACAGGACCCGATCCGATCTCCAGACAGGAACACAGGACCCGAACAGCGCTACAGACAGTAATACAGGCCCGACCTGAGCGGCTCATCCAAGCTCTACTCGGGAACACAGGACCCGAGCCGAGCTCCAGACAGCAACACAGGACACGAGACGTGCTCCAGACAAGAAAAGACCCGATCCCAGAAGCTCATCCGAGCCCCAGATAGGATCACAGACCCGAGCAGAGCTCCAGTCAGCAACACTGGACCCGAGCAGAGTGGCGCACCCCAGCTGCCGACAAGAATACAGGACCCGATCCGAGCTCCAGACAGGAAAACAGGACCCGATCCGAGCTCCAGACAGGGACACAGGACCTGATCCAAGCTCCTGAGAGGAACACAGGACCCGAGCGAGCGGCTCATCCGAGCTCTTGACGGGAACACAGGGCCCGAACCGAGCTCCAGACAGCAACACAGGACCCGAACGAGCGGCTCATCCGAGCTCCAGACTGGGACACTGGACCGGAGCCAAGCTCCAGACAGGAACGCAGGACCCAATCCAATCTCCAGACAGGAACACAGGACCCGAACAGAGCTCCAGACAATAATACAGGCCCCACCCGAGCGGCTCATCCAAGCTCCAGACAGGAACACGGGACCCGATCCGAGCTCCAGACTGGAACACAGGACACGAGCCGTGCTCCAAACAAGAACACAAGACCCGATCCCAGCGGCTCATCCGAGCCCCAGATAGGAACTCAGACTCGAGCAGAGCTCCAGACAGCAACACAGGACCCGAGCCGAATGGCTCACCCGAGCTCTCGACAGGAACACAGGACCCGATCCGAGCTCCAGACAGGAACACAGGACCCGATCCGAGCTCCAGACAGGAACACAGGTCTGGATCACAGCTCCAGACAGCAATACAGGACCCGAGCCAGCGGCTCATCCGAGATCCAGACTGGGACGCAGGACCCGATCCGAGTACCAGACAGGAACGCAGGACCCAAGCCGATCTCCAGACAGGAACGCAGGAACCGATCCGAGCTCCAGATAGGAATACAGGACTCGATCCGAGCTCCAGACAGGAACACAGGACCCGATCCGAGCTCCAGACAGGAACACAGGACCCGATCCGAGCTGCAGACAGGAACACAGGACCCGATCCTAGATCCAGACAGGAACACAGGACCCGAGCGAGAGGCTCATCCGAGCTCCAGACAGGAACGCCGGACGCGAGCCGAGCTCCAGTTAGGTACGCAGGATAAGATCCGAGCTACAGACAGGAACACAGGACTCGATCCGAGCTCCAGACAGGTAAACAGGACCCGATCCGAGCTCCAGACAGGAACACAGGACCCGATCCGAGCTCCAGACAGGAACACAGGATCCGAGCCGAGCTCCAGACAGGAACACAGGACCCGAGCCGAGCAGCTCTCCGAGCTCTTGACGGGAACACAGGACCCGAACCGAGCTCCAGACAGCAACACAGGACCCGAACGAGCGGCTCATCCGAGCTCCAGACTGGGACACTGGACCGGAGCCAAGCTCCAGACAGGATCGCAGGACCCAATCCAATCTCCAGACAGGAACACAGGACCCGAACAGAGCTCCAGACAATAATACAGGCCCGACCCGAGCGGCTCATCCAAGCTCCAGACAGGAACACGGGACCCGATCCGAGCTCCAGACTGGAACACAGGACACGAGCCGTGCTCCAAACAAGAACACAAGACCCGATCGCAGCGGCTCATCCGAGCCCCAGATAGGAACTCAGACTCGAGCAGAGCTCCAGACAGCAACACAGGACCCGAGCCGAGTGGCTCACCCGAGCTCTCGACAGGAACACAGGACCCGATCCGAGCTCCAGACAGGAACACAGGACCCGATCCGAGCTCCAGACAGGAACACAGGACCCGATCCGAGATCCAGACAGGAACACAGGACCCGAGCGAGAGGCTCATCCGAGCTCCAGACGGGAACACAGGACCCGATCCGAGCTCCAGACAGGAACACAAGACCCCATCCGAGCTCGAGACAGGAACACAGGACCCGAGCCAGCGGCTCATTCGAGCTCCAGACTGGGACACAGGACGCGAGCCGAGCTCCAGACAGCAACACGGGACCCGAGCCGAGCTCCAGACAGGAATACAGGACCTGATCCAAGCTCCAGACAGGAACACTGGACCAGAGCGGAGCAGATCTCTGAGCTCTTGACGGTTACACAGGGCCCGAACCGAGCTCTCGACAGGAACACAGGACCCGACCGAGCTGCTCATCCAAGCTCCAGACAGGAACACGGGACCCGATCCGAGCTCCAGACTGGAACACAGGACACGAGCCGTGCTCCAAACAAGAACACAAGACCCGATCGCAGCGGCTCATCCGAGCCCCAGATAGGAACTCAGACTCGAGCAGAGCTCCAGACAGCAACACAGGACCCGAGCCGAGTGGCTCACCCGAGCTCTCGACAGGAACACAGGACCCGATCCGAGCTCCAGACAGGAACACAGGACCCGATCCGACCTGCAGACAGGAACACAGGACCCGATCCGAGATCCAGACAGGAACACAGGACCCGAGCGAGAGGCTCATCCGAGCTCCAGACGGGAACACAGGACGCGAGCCGAGCTCCAGATAGGAACGCAGGATAAGATCCGAGCGCCAGACAAGAACACAGGAATCGATCCGAGCTCCAGACATGTAAACAGGACCCTCTCCAAGCTCCAGGCAGGAACACAGGACCCGATCCAAGCTCCAGACAGGAACACAGGACCCGATCCGAGCTCCAGACAGGAACACAGGACCCGAGCCAGCGGCTCATTCGAGCTCCAGACTGGGACACAGGACCCGATCCGAGTTCCAGACAGGAACGCAGGACCCAAGCCGATCTCCAGATAGGAACGCAGGAACCGATCCGAACTCCAGATAGGAATACAGGACTCGATCCGAGCTCCAGACAGGAACACAGGACCCGATCCGAGCTCCAGACAGGAACACAGGACCCGATCCGAGCTCCAGACAGGAACACAGGACCCGATCCGAGCTCCAGACAGGAACACAGGACCCGATCCGAGATCCAGACAGGAACACAGGACCCGAGCGAGAGGCTCATCCGAGCTCCAGACGGGAACACAGGACCCGAGCCGAGCTCCAGACAGCAACACGGGACCCGAGCCGAGCTCCAGACAGGAATACAGGACCTGATCCAAGCTCCAGACAGGAACACTGGACCAGAGCGGAGCAGATCTCTGAGCTCTTGACGGTTACACAGGGCCCGAACCGAGCTCTCGACAGGAACACAGGACCCGACCGAGCTGCTCATCCAAGCTCCAGACAGGAACACGGGACCCGATCCGAGCTCCAGACAGGAACACAGGACCCGATCCGAGCTCCAGACAAGAACACAAGACCCGATCGCAGCGGCTCATCCGAGCCCCAGATAGGAACTCAGACCGAGCAGAGCTCCAGACAGCAACACAGGACCCGAGCCGAGTGGCTCACCCGAGCTCTCGACAGGAACACAGGACCCGATCCGAGCTCCAGACAGGAACACAGGACCCGATCCGACCTGCAGACAGGAACACAGGACCCGATCCGAGATCCAGACAGGAACACAGGACCCGAGCGAGAGGCTCATCCGAGCTCCAGACGGGAACACAGGACGCGAGCCGAGCTCCAGATAGGAACGCAGGATAAGATCCGAGCGCCAGACAAGAACACAGGAATCGATCCGAGCTCCAGACAGGTAAACAGGACCCGATCCAAGCTCCAGACAGGAACACAGGACCCGATCCGAGCTCCAGACAGGAACACAGGACCCGATCCGAGCTCCAGACAGGAACACAGGACCCGATCCGAGCTCCAGACAGGAAGACAGGACCAAATCAGAGCTCCAGACAGGAACACAGGACCCGAGCCGAGCTCCAGACAGGAACACAGGACCCGAGCGAGCGGCTCATCCGAGCTCCAGACTGGGACACAGGACCGGAGCCAAGCTCCAGACAGGAACACAGGACCCGATCCGATCTCCAGACAGGAACTCGGGACCCGAACAGAGCTCCAGACAGTAATACAGGCCCGACCTGAGGGGCTCATCCAAGCTCCAGGCGGGAACACAGGACCCGAGCCGAGCTCCAGACAGCAACACAGGACCCGAGCGAGCGGCTCATCCGAGCTCCAGACTGGGACACTGGACCGGAGCCAAGCTCCAGACAGGAACGCAGGACCCGAGCCGGGCTCCAGATAGGAATGCAGGACCTGATCCAAGCTCCAGACAGGAACACAGGATCCGAGCCGAGCACCAGACAGGAACACAGGACCCGATCCTAGCGGCTCATCCGAGCCCCAGATAGGAACTCAGACCCGAGCAGAGCTCCAGACAGCAACACAGGACCCGAGCCGAGTGGCTCACCCGACTCTCGACAGGAACACAGGACCCGATCCGAGCTCCAGACAGGAACACAGGACCCGAGCGAGCGGCTCATCCGAGCTCCAGACTGGGACACAGGACCCGAGCCGAGCTCCAGACAGGAACACAGAACCCCATCCGAGCTCCAGACAGGAACGCAGGACCCGAGCCGAGCTCCAGACAGGAATACAGGCCCGACCTGAGCGGCTCATCCAAGCTCTACTCCGGAACACAGGACCCGAGCCGAGCTCCAGACAGCAACACAGGACACGAGACGTGCTCCAGACAAGAAAAGACCCGATCCCAGAAGCTCATCCGAGCCCCAGATAGGATCACAGACCCGAGCAGACTCCAGTCAGCAACACTGGACCCGAGCAGAGTGGCGCACCCCAGCTGCCGACAAGAATACAGGACCCGATCCGAGCTCCAGACAGGAACACAGGACCCGATCCGAGCTCCAGACAGGGACACAGGACCTGATCCAAGCTCCAGACAGGAACACTGGACCAGAGCCGAGCAGCTCTCCGAGCTCTTGACGGGAACACAGGGCCCGAACCGAGCTCCAGACAGCAACACAGGACCCGAACGAGCGGCTCATCCGAGCTCCAGACTGGGACACTGGACCGGAGCCAAGCTCCAGACAGGATCGCAGGACCCAATCCAATCTCCAGACAGGAACACAGGACCCGAACAGAGCTCCAGACAATAATACAGGCACGACCCGAGCGGCTCATCCAAGCTCCAGACAGGAACACGGGACCCGATCCGAGCTCCAGACTGGAACACAGGACACGAGCCGTGCTCCAAACAAGAACACAAGACCCGATCGCAGCGGCTCATCCGAGCCCCAGATAGGAACTCAGACTCGAGCAGAGCTCCAGACAGCAACACAGGACCCGAGCCGAATGGCTCACCCGAGCTCTCGACAGGAACACAGGACCCGATCCGAGCTCCAGACAGGAACACAGGACCCGATCCGAGCTCCAGACAGGAACACAAGACCCCATCCGAGCTCGAGACAGGAACACAGGACCCGAGCCAGCGGCTCATTCGAGCTCCAGACTGGGACACAGGACCCGATCCGAGTTCCAGACAGGAACGCAGAACCCAAGCCGATCTCCAGATAGGAACGCAGGAACCGATCCGAACTCCAGATAGGAATACAGGACTCGATCCGAGCTCCAGACAGGAACACGGGACCCGATCCTAGCTGCAGACAGGAACACAGGACCCGATCCGACCTGCAGACAGGAACACAGGACCCGATCCGAGATCCAGACAGGAACACAGGACCCGAGCGAGAGGCTCATCCGAGCTCCAGACGGGAACACAGGAGGCGAGCCGAGCTCCAGATAGGAACGCAGGATAAGATCCGAGCTCCAGACAAGAACACAGGACTCGATCCCAGCTCCAGACAGGTAAACAGGACCCGATCCAAGCTCCAGGCAGGAACACAGGACCCGATCCGAGCTCCAGACAGGGACACAGGACCCGATCCAAGTTCCAGAACGGAACACAGGACCCGAGCCGAGCAGCTCTCCGAGCTCTTGACGGGAACACAGGACCCGAACCGAGCTCCAGACAGCAACACAGGACCCGAACGAGCGGCTCATCCGAGCTCCAGACTGGGACACTGGACCGGAGCCAAGCTCCAGACAGGATCGCAGGACCCAATCCAATCTCCAGACAGGAACACAGGACCCGAACAGAGCTCCAGACAATAATACAGGCACGACCCGAGCGGCTCATCCAAGCTCCAGACAGGAACACGGGACCCGATCCGAGCTCCAGACTGGAACACAGGACACGAGCCGTGCTCCAAACAAGAACACAAGACCCGATCGCAGAGGCTCATCCGAGCCCCAGATAGGAACTCAGACTCGAGCAGAGCTCCAGACAGCAACACAGGACCCGAGCCGAGTGGCTCACCCGAGCTCTCGACAGGAACACAGGACCCGATCCGAGCTCCAGACAGGAACACAGGACCCGAACCGAGCTCCTGACAGGAACACAGGACCCGATCCGAGATCCAGACAGGAACACAGGACCCGAGCGAGAGGCTCATCCGAGCTCCAGACGGGAACACAGGACCCGATCCGAGCTCCAGACAGGAACACAAGACCCCATCCGAGCTCGAGACAGGAACACAGGACCCGAGCCAGCGGCTCATTCGAGCTCCAGACTGGGACACAGGACCCGATCCGAGTTCCAGACAGGAACGCAGAACCCAAGCCGATCTCCAGATAGGAACGCAGGAACCGATCCGAACTCCAGATAGGAATACAGGACTCGATCCGAGCTCCAGACAGGAACACGGGACCCGATCCTAGCTCCAGACAGGAACACAGGACCCGATCCGAGCTCCAGACAGGAACACAGGACCCGATCCGACCTGCAGACAGGAACAGAGGACCCGATCCGAGATCCAGACAGGAACACAGGACCCGAGCGAGAGGCTCATCCGAGCTCCAGACGGGAACACAGGACGCGAGCCGAGCTCCAGACAGCAACACGGGACCCGAGCCGAGCTCCAGACAGGAATACAGGACCTGATCCAAGCTCCAGACAGGAACACTGGACCAGAGCCGAGCAGCTCTCCGAGCTCTTGACGGGAACACAGGGCCCGAACCGAGCTCCAGACAGGAACACAGGACCCGACCGAGCTGCTCATCCAAGCTCCAGACAGGAACACGGGACCCGATCCGAGCTCCAGACTGGAACACAGGACACAAGCCGTGCTCCAAACAAGAACACAAGACCCGATCGCAGCGGCTCATCCGAGCCCCAGATAGGAACTCAGACCGAGCAGAGCTCCAGACAGCAACACAGGACCCGAGCCGAGTGGCTCACCCGAGCTCTCGACAGGAACACAGGACCCGATCCGAGCTCCAGACAGGAACACAGGACCCGATCCGACCTGCAGACAGGAACACAGGACCCGATCCGAGATCCAGACAGGAACACAGGACCCGAGCGAGAGGCTCATCCGAGCTCCAGACGGGAACACAGGACGCGAGCCGAGCTCCAGATAGGAACGCAGGATAAGATCCGAGCGCCAGACAAGAACACAGGAATCGATCCGAGCTCCAGACAGGTAAACAGGACCCGATCCAAGCTCCAGGCAGGAACACAGGACCCGATCCAAGCTCCAGACAGGAACACAGGACCCGATCCGAGCGCCAGACAGGAACACAGGAACCGATCCGAGCTCCAGAAAGGAATACAGGACCAAATCCAGGCTCCTGACAGGAACACAGGACCCGAGCCGAGCTCCAGACAGGAACACAGGACCCGAGCGAGCGGCTCATCCGAGCTCCAGACTGGGACACTGGACCGGAGCCAAGCTCCAGACAGGAACGCAGGAACCAATCCAATCTCCAGACAGGAACACGGGACCCGAACAGAGCTCCAGACAGTAATACATGCCCGACCTGAGGGGCTCATCCAAGCTCCAGGCGGGAACACAGGACCCGAGCCAAGCTCCAGACTGGAACACAGGACACGAGCCGTGCTCCAAACAAGAACACTTGACCCGATCGCAGAGGCTCATCCGAGCCCCAGATAGGAACACAGACCCGAGAAGAACTCCAGACAGCAACACTGGACCCGAGCAGAGTGGCGCACCCCAGCTGCCGACAAGAATACAGGACCCGATCCGAGCTCCAGACAGGAACACAGGACCCGATCCGAGCTCCAGACAGGGACACAGGACCTGATCCAAGCTCCAGACAGGAACACAGGACCCGAGCCGAGCAGGTCTCCGAGCTCTTGACGGGAACACAGGGCCCGAACCGAGCTCCAGACAGCAACACTGGACCCGAGCGAGCGGCTCATCCGAGCTCCAGACTGGGACACTGGACCGGAGCCAAGCTCCAGACAGGAACGCAGGACCCAATCCAATCTCCAGACAGGAACGCAGGAACCGATCCGAACTCCAGGTAGGAATACAGGACTCGATCCGAGCTCCAGACAGGAACACAGGACCCGATCCTAGCGGCTCATCCGAGCCCCAGATAGGAACTCAGACCCGAGCAGAGCTCCAGACAGCAACACAGGACCCGTGCCGAGTGGCTCACCCGACTCTCGACAGGAACACAGGTCCCGATCCGAGCTCCAGACAGGAGCACAGGACCCGATCCGAACTCCAGATAGGAATACAGGACCCGATCCGAGCTCCAGACAGGAACACAGGACCCGATCCGAGCTCCAGACAGGAACACAGGACCCGATCCGAGCTCCAGACAGGAACACAGGACCCGATCCGAGCTCCAGACAGGAACACAGGACCCGATCCGAGATCCAGACAGGAACACAGGACCCGAGCGAGAGGCTCATCCGAGCTCCAGACGGGAACACAGGACGCGAGCCGAGCTCCAGACAGCAACACGGGACCCGAGCCGAGCTCCAGACAGGAATACAGGACCTGATCCAAGCTCCAGACAGGAACACTGGACCAGAGCGGAGCAGATCTCTGAGCTCTTGACGGTTACACAGGGCCCGAACCGAGCTCTCGACAGGAACACAGGACCCGACCGAGCTGCTCATCCAAGCTCCAGACAGGAACACGGGACCCGATCCGAGCTCCAGACTGGAACACAGGACACAAGCCGTGCTCCAAACAAGAACACAAGACCCGATCGCAGCGGCTCATCCGAGCCCCAGATAGGAACTCAGACCGAGCAGAGCTCCAGACAGCAACACAGGACCCGAGCCGAGTGGCTCACCCGAGCTCTCGACAGGAACACAGGACCCGATCCGAGCTCCAGACAGGAACACAGGACCCGATCCGACCTCCAGACAGGAACACAGGACCCGATCCGAGATCCAGACAGGAACACAGGACCCGAGCGAGAGGCTCATCCGAGCTCCAGACGGGAACACAGGACCCGAGCCGAGCTCCAGACAGGAACGCAGGATAAGATCCGAGCTACAGACAGGAACACAGGACTCGATCCGAGCTCCAGACAGGTAAACAGGACCCGATCCAAGCTCCAGGCAGGAACACAGGACCCGATCCAAGCTCCAGACAGGAACACAGGACCCGATCCGAGCGCCAGACAGGAACACAGGACCCGATCCGAGCTCCAGACAGGAATACAGGACCCAATCCAGGCTCCAGACAGGAACACAGGACCCGATCCGAGCTCCAGACAGCAACACAGGACCCGAGCGAGCGGCTCATCCGAGCTCCAGACTGGGACACTGGACCGGAGCCAAGCTCCAGACAGGAACGCAGGACCCAATCCAATCTCCAGACAGGAACACAGGACCCGAACAGAGCTCCAGACAGTAATACAGGCCCGACCTGAGCGGCTCATCCAAACTCCAGGCGGGAACACAGGAACCGAGCCGAGCTCCAGACAGGAACACAGGACACCAGCCGTGCTCCAGACAAGAAAACAAGACCCGATCCTAGAAGCTCATCCGAGCCCCAGATAGGAACACAGACCCGAGCAGAGCTCCAGACAGCAACACTGGACCCTAGCAGAGTGGCGCACCCCAGCTGCCGACAAGAATACAGGACCCGATCCGAGCTCCAGACAGGAACACATGGATCCGATCCGAGCTCCAGATAGGGACACAGGACCTGATCCAAGCTCCAGACAGGAACACTGGACCCGAGCCGACCAGCTCTCCGTGCTCCAGACGGGAACACAGGGCACGATCCGAGCTCCAGACAGCAACACAGGACGCGAGCGAGCGGCTCATCCGAGCTCCAGACTGGGACACTGGACCGGAGCCAAGCTCCAGACAGGAACGCAGGACCCAATCCAATCTCCAGACAGGAACGCAGGAACGGATCCGAACTCCAGGTAGGAATACAGGACTCGATCCGAGCTCCAGACAGGAACACAGGACCCGATCCTAGCGGCTCATCCGAGCCCCAGATAGGAACTCAGACCCGAGCAGAGCTCCAGACAGCAACACAGGACCCGAGCCGAGTGGCTCACCCGAGCTCTCGACAGGAACACAGGACCCGATCCGAGCTCCAGACAGGAACACAGGACCCGAACCGAGCTCCAGACAGGAACACAGGACCCGATCCGAGATCCAGACAGGAACACAGGACCCGAGCCGAGCTCCAGACAGGAACAATGGACCCGAGCCGAGCTCCAGACAGGAACGCAGGACGCGAGCCGAGCTCCAGATAGGAACGCAGGATAAGATCCGAGCTCCAGACAGGAACACAGGACTCGATCCGAGCTCCAGACAGGTAAACAGGACCCGATCCAAGCTCCAGGCAGGAACACAGGACCCGATCCAAGCTCCAGACAGGAACACAGGACCCGATCCGAGCTCCAGACAGGAACACAGGACCCGATCCGAGCTCCAGACAGGAACACAGGACCCGAGCCGAGCTCCAGACAGGAACACAGGACCCGAGCGAGCGGCTCATCCGAGCTCCAGACTGGGACACTGGACCGGAGCCAAACTCCAGACAGGAACGCAGGACCCAATCCAATCTCCAGACAGGAACGCAGGAACCGATCCGAACTCCAGGTAGGAATACAGGACTCGATCCGAGCTCCAGACAGGAACACAGGACCCGATCCTAGCGGCTCATCCGAGCCCCAGATAGGAACTCAGACCCGAGCAGAGCTCCAGACAGCAACACAGGACCCGTGCCGAGTGGCTCACCCGACTCTCGACAGGAACACAGGACCCGATCCGAGCTCCAGACAGGAACACAGGACCCGATCCGAGCTCCAGATAGGAACGCAGGACTCGATCCGAGCTCCAGACAGGAACACAGGACCCGATCCGAGCTCCAGACAGGAACACAGGACCCGATCCGAGCTCCAGACAGGAACACAGGACCCGATCCGAGCTCCAGACAGGAACACAGGACCCGATCCGAGATCCAGACAGGAACACAGGACCCGAGCGAGAGGCTCATCCGAGCTCCAGACGGGAACACAGGACCCGAGCCGAGCTCCAGACAGGAACACAGGACCCGAGCCGAGCTCCAGACAGGAATGCAGGACCTGATCCAAGCTCCAGACAGGAACACAGGACCAGAGCGGAGCAGATCTCTGAGCTCTTGACGGGAACACAGGGCCCGAGCCGAGCTCCAGACAGGAACACAGGACCCGACCGAGCTGCTCATCCAAGCTCCAGACAGGAACACGGGACCCGATCCGAGCTCCAGACTGGAACACAGGACACAAGCCGTGCTCCAAACAAGAACACAAGACCCGATCGCAGCGGCTCGTCCGAGCCCCAGATAGGAACTCAGACCGAGCAGAGCTCCAGACAGCAACACAGGACCCGAGCCGAGTGGCTCACCCGAGCTCTCGACAGGAACACAGGACCCGATCCGAGCTCCAGACAGGAACACAGGACCCGATCCGACCTGCAGACAGGAACACAGGACCCGATCCGAGATCCAGACAGGAACACAGGACCCGAGCGAGAGGCTCATCCGAGCTCCAGACGGGAACACAGGACGCGAGCCGAGCTCCAGATAGGAACGCAGGATAAGATCCGAGCTACAGACAGGAACACAGGACTCGATCCGAGCTCCAGACAGGTAAACAGGACCCGATCCAAGCTCCAGGCAGGAACACAGGACCCGATCCAAGCTCCAGACAGGAACACAGGACCCGATCCGAGCGCCAGACAGGAACACAGGAACCGATCCGAGCTCCAGAAAGGAATACAGGACCAAATCCAGGCTCCTGACAGGAACACAGGACCCGAGCCGAGCTCCAGACAGGAACACAGGACCCGAGCGAGCGGCTCATCCGAGCTCCAGACTGGGACACTGGACCGGAGCCAAGCTCCAGACAGGAACGCAGGACCCAATCCAATCTCCAGACAGGAACACGGGACCCGAACAGAGCTCCAGACAGTAATACAGGCCCGACCTGAGGGGCTCATCCAAGCTCCAGGCGGGAACACAGGACCCGAGCCGAGCTCCAGACAGCAACACAGGACACGAGCCGTGCTCCAGACAAGAAAAGACCCGATCCTAGAAGCTCATCCGAGCCCCAGATAGGAACACAGACCCGAGCAGAGCTCCAGACAGCAACACTGGACCCTAGCAGAGTGGCGCACCCCAGCTGCCGACAAGAATACAGGACCCGATCCGAGCTCCAGACAGGAACACAGGACCCGATCCGAGCTCCAGACAGGGACACAGGACCTGATCCAAGCTCCAGACAGGAACACTGGACCCGAGCCGAGCAGCTCTCCGAGCTCCAGACGGGAACACAGGGCCCGAACCGAGCTCCAGACAGCAACACAGGACGCGAGCGAGCGGCTCATCCGAGCTCCAGACTGGGACACTGGACCGGAGCCAAACTCCAGACAGGAACGCAGGACCCAATCCAATCTCCAGACAGGAACGCAGGAACCGATCCGAACTCCAGGTAGGAATACAGGACTCGATCCGAGCTCCAGACAGGAACACAGGACCCGATCCTAGCGGCTCATCCGAGCCCCAGATAGGAACTCAGACCCGAGCAGAGCTCCAGACAGCAACACAGGACCCGTGCCGAGTGGCTCACCCGACTCTCGACAGGAACACAGGACCCGATCCGAGCTCCAGACAGGAGCACAGGACCCGAACCGAGCTTCAGACAGGAACACAGGACCCGATCCGAGATCCAGACAGGAACGCAGGACCCGAGCCGAGCTCCAGACAGGAACGGAGGACGCGAGCCGAGCTCCAGATAGGAACGCAAGACGCGAGCCGAGCTCCAGATAGGAACGCAGGATAAGATCCGAGCTCCAGACAGGAACACAGGACTCGATCCGAGCTCCAGACAGGTAAACAGGACCCGATCCAAGCTCCAGGCAGGAACACAGGACCCGATCCGAGCTCCAGACAGGAATACAGGACCCAATCCAAGCTCCTGACAGGAACACAGGATCCGAGCCGAGCTCCAGACAGGAACACAGGACCCGAGCGAGCGGCTCATCCGAGCTCTAGACTGGGACACTGTACCGGAGCCAAGCTCCAGACAGGAACGCAGGACCCAATCCAATCTCCAGACAGGAACACAGGACCCGAACAGCGCTCCAGACAGTAATACAGGCCCGACCTGAGCGGCTCATCCAAGCTCCACTCGGGAACACAGGACCCGAGCCGAGCTCCAGACAGCAACACAGGACACGAGCCGTGCTCCAGACAAGAAAAGACCCGATCCTAGAAGCTCATCCGAGCCCCAGATAGGAACAAAGACCCGAGCCGAGCAGCTCTCCGAGCTCTTGACGGGAACACGGGTACCGAACCGAGCTCCAGACAGCAACACAGGACGCGAGCGAGCAGCTCATCCGATCTCCAGACTGGGGCACTGTACCGGAGCCAAGCTCCAGACAGGAACGCAGGACCCAATCCAATCTCCAGACAGGAACGCAGGAACCTATCCAAACTCCAGGCAGGAATACAGGACTCGATCCGAGCTCCAGACAGGAACACAGTACCCGATCCTAGCTCCAGACAGGAACACAGGACCCGATCCTAGCGGCTCATCCGAGCCCCAGATAGGAACTCAGACCCGAGCAGAGCTCCAGACAGCAACACAGGACCCGTGCCGAGTGGCTCACCCGACTCTCGACAGGAACACAGGACCCGATCCGAGCTCCAGACAGGAGCACAGGACCCGAACCGAGCTTCAGACAGGAACACAGGACCCGATCCGAGATCCAGACAGGAACGCAGGACCCGAGCCGAGCTCCAGACAGGAACGGAGGACGCGAGCCGAGCTCCAGATAGGAACGCAGGATAAGATCCGAGCTCCAGACAGGAACACAGGACTCGATCCGAGCTCCAGACAGGTAAACAGGACCCGATCCAAGCTCCAGGCAGGAACACAGGACCCGATCCAAGCTCCAGACAGGAACACAGGACCCGATCCGAGCTCCAGACAGGAATACAGGACCCAATCCAAGCTCCTGAGAGGAACACAGGATCCGAGCCGAGCTCCAGACAGGAACACAGGACCCGAGCGAGCGGCTCATCCGAGCTCTAGACTGGGACACTGTACCGGAGCCAAGCTCCAGACAGGAACGCAGGACCCAATCCAATCTCCAGACAGGAACACAGGACCCGAACAGCGCTCCAGACAGTAATACAGGCCCGACCTGAGCGGCTCATCCAAGCTCCACTCGGGAACACAGGACCCGAGCCGAGCTCCAGACAGCAACACAGGACACGAGCCGTGCTCCAGACAAGAAAAGACCCGAACCCAGAAGCTCATCCGAGCCCCAGATAGGATCACAGACCCGAGCAGAGCTCCAGTCAGCAACACTGGACCCGAGCAGAGTGGCGCACCCCAGCTGCCGACAGGAACACAGGAACCGATCCGAGCTCCAGACAGGAACACAGGACCCGATCCGAGCTCCAGACAGGGACACAGGACCTGATCCAAGCTCCAGACAGGAACACTGGACCCGAGCCGAGCAGCTCTCCGAGCTCTTGACGGGAACACGGGTACCGAACCGAGCTCCAGACAGCAACACAGGACGCGAGCGAGCAGCTCATCCGATCTCCAGACTGGGACACTGTACCGGAGCCAAGCTCCAGACAGGAACGCAGGACCCAATCCAATCTCCAGACAGGAACACAGGACCCGAACAGAGCTCCAGACAGTAAGACAGGCCCGACCTGAGCGGCTCATCCAAGCTCCAAGCGGGAACACAGGACCCGAGCCGAGCTCCAGACAGGAACACAGGACACGAGCCGTGCTCCAGACAAGAAAAGACCCGAACCCAGAAGCTCATCCGAGCCCCAGATAGGATCACAGACCCGAGCAGAGCTCCAGTCAGCAACACTGGACCCGAGCAGAGTGGCGCACCCCAGCTGCCGACAAGAATACAGGACCCGATCCGAGCTCCAGACAGGAACACAGGACCCGATCCGAGCTCCAGACAGGGACACAGGACCCGATCCAAGCTCCAGACAGGAACACAGGACCCGAGCCGAGCAGCTCTCCGAGCTCTTGACGGGAACACGGGTACCGAACCGAGCTCCAGACAGCAACACAGGACGCGAGCGAGCAGCTCATCCGATCTCCAGACTGGGACACTGTACCGGAGCCAAGCTCCAGACAGGAACGCAGGACCCAATCCAATCTCCAGACAGGAACGCAGGAACCTTTCCGAACTCCAGGCAGGAATACAGGACTCGATCCGAGCTCCAGACAGGAACACAGTACCCGATCCTAGCTCCAGACAGGAACACAGGACCCGATCCGAGCAGCTCTCCGAGCTCTTGACGGGAACACAGGGCCCGAACCGAGCTCCAGACAGCAACACAGAACCCGAGCGAGCGGCTCAACCGAGCTTCAGACTGGGATACTGGACCGGAGCCAAGCTCTAGACAGGAACGCAGGACCCAATCCAATCTCCAGACAGGAACACAGGACCCGAACAGAGCTCCAGACAATAATACAGGCCCGAACAGAGCGGCTCATCCAAGCTCCAGACAGGAACACGGGACGCGATCCGAGCTCCAGACTGGAACACAGGACACGAGCCGTACTCCAAACAAGAACACAAGAACCGATCCCAGCGGCTCATTCGAGCCCCAGATAGGAACTCAGACCCGAGCAGAGCTCCAGACAGCAACACAGGACCCGAACCGAGTGGCTTACCCGAGCTCTCGACAGGAACACAGGACCCGATCCGAGCTCCAGAAGGGAACACAGGACCCGATCCGAGCTCCAGACAGGAACGCAGGACCCGAGCCGAGCTCCAGGCAGGAACACAGGATCCGATCCAAGCTCCAGATAGGCACACAGGGCCCGAGCCGAGCGCCAGACAGCAACACAGGACCCGATCCGAGCTCCAGACAGGAATACAGGACCCAATCCAAGCTACTGACAGGAACACAGGACCCGAGCCGAGCTCCAGACAGCAACACAGGACCCGAGCGAGCGGCTCAGCCGAGATCCAGACTGGGACACTGGACCGGAGCCAAGCTCCAGACAGGAACGCAGGACCCAATCCAATCTCCAGGGAGGAACACAGGACCCGAACAGATCTCCAGACAGTAATACAGGCCCGACCTGAGCAGCTCATCCAAGCTCCAGGCAAGAACACAGGACCCGAGCGGAGCTCCAGACAGGAACACAGGACCCGAACCGAGCTCCAGACAGGAACACAGGACCCGATCCGAGCTCCAGACAGGAATACATGACCCAATCCAAGCTCCTGCCAGGAACACAGGACCCGAGCCGAGCTCCAGACAGCAACACAGGATACGAGCGAGCGGCTCAGCCGAGATCCAGACTGCGACACTAAACCGGAGCCAAGCTCCAGACAGGAACGCAGGACCCAATCCAATCTCCAGACAGGAACACAGGACCCGAACAGAGCTCCAGACAGTAATACAGGCCCGACCTGAGCGGCTCATCCAAGCTCCAGGCGGGAACACAGGACCCGAGCCGAGCTCCAGACAGGAACACAGGACACCAGCCGTGCTCCAGACAAGAAAAGACCCGATCCTAGAAGCTCATCCGAGCCCCAGATAGGAACACAGACCCGAGCAGAGCTCCAGACAGCAACACTGGACCCTAGCAGAGTGGCGCACCCCAGCTGCCGACAAGAATACAGGACCCGATCCGAGCTCCAGACAGCAATACAGGACCCGATCCGAGCTCCAGACAGGAACACAAGACCCGATCCGAGCTCGAGGCAGGAACACAGGACCCGAGCCAGCGGCTCATCCGAGCTCCAGACTGGGACACAGGACCCGATCCGAGTTCCAGACAGGAACGCAGGACCCAAGCCGATCTCCAGATAGGAACGCAGGAACCGATCCGAACTCCAGATAGGAATACAGGACTCGATCCGTGCTCCAGACAGGAACACAGGACCCGATCCTAGCTCCAGACAGGAACACAGGACCCCATCCGAGCTCCAGACAGGGACACAGGACCCGATCCAAGTTCCAGAACGGAACACAGGACCCGAGCCGAGCAGCTCTCCGAGCTCTTGACGGGAACACAGGGCCCGAACCGAGCTCCAGACAGCAACACTGGACCCGAGCGAGCGGTTCATCCGATATCCAGACTGGGACACTGGACCGGAGCCAAGCTCCAGACAGGAACGCAGGGCCCAATCCAATTTCCAGACAGGAACACAGGACCCGAACAAAGCTCCAGACAATAATACAGGCCCGACCCGAGCGGCTGATCCAAGCTCCAGCAGGAACACGGGACCCGATCCGAGCTCCAGACTGGAACACAGGACACGAGCCGTGCTCCAAACAAGAACACAAGATCGGATCCCATCGGCTCATCCGAGCCCCAGATAGGAACTCAGACCCGAGCAGAACTCCAGACAGCAACACTGGACCCGAGCAGAGTGGCGCACCCCAGCTGCCGACAAGAATACAGGACCCGATCCGAGCTCCAGACAGGAAAACAGGACCCGATCCGAGCTCCAGACAGGGACACAGGACCTGATCCAAGCTCCAGACAGGAACACTGGACCCGAGCCGAGCAGCTCTCCGAGCTCTTGACGGGAACACGGGTACCGAACCGAGCTCCAGACAGCAACACAGGACGCGAGCGAGCAGCTCATCCGATCTCCAGACTGGGACACTGTACCGAAGCCAAGCTCCAGACAGGAACGCAGGACCCGAGCCGAGCTCCAGGCAGGAACACAGGATCCGATCCAAGGTGCAGATAGGCACACAGGGCCCGAGCCGAGCGCCAGACAGCAACACAGGACCCGATCCGAGCTCCAGACAGGAATACAGGACCCAATCCAAGCTACTGACAGGAACACAGGACCCGAGCCGAGCTCCAGACAGCAACACAGGACCCGAGCGAGCGGCTCAGCCGAGATCCAGACTGGGACACTGGACCGGAGCCAAGCTCCAGACAGGAATGCAGGACCCAATCCAATCTCCAGGGAGGAACACAGGACCCGAACAGATCTCCAGACAGTAATACAGGCCCGACCTGAGCGGCTCATCCAAGCTCCAGACAGGAACACGGGACGCGATCCGAGCTCCAGACTGGAACACAGGACACGAGCCGTACTCCAAACAAGAACACAAGAACCGATCCCAGCGGCTCATCCGAGCCCCAGATAGGAACTCAGACCCGAGCAGAGCTCCAGACAGCAACACAGGACCCGAACCGAGTGGCTTACCCGAGCTCTCGACAGGAACACAGGACCCGATCCGAGCTCCAGACAGGAACACAGGACCCGATCCGAGATCCGGACAGGAACACAGGACCCGAGCGAGAGGCTCATCCGAGCTCCAGAAGGGAACACAGGACCCGATCCGAGCTCCAGACAGGAACGCAGGACCCGAGCCGAGCTCCAGGCAGGAACACAGGATCCGATCCAAGCTCCAGATAGGCACACAGGGCCCGAGCCGAGCGCCAGACAGCAACACAGGACCCGAGCGAGCGGCTCAGCCGAGATCCAGACTGCGACACTGGACCGGAGCCAAGCTCCAGACAGGAACGCAGGACCCAATCCAATCTCCAGGAAGGAACACAGGACCCGAACAGAACTCCAGACAGTAATACAGGCCCCACCTGAGCGGCTCATCCAAGCTCCAGGCGGGAACACAATACCCGAGCCGAGCTCCAGACAGGAACACAGGACACGAGCCGTGCTCCAGACAAGAAAAGACCCGATCCTAGATTCTCATCCGAGCCCCAGATAGGAACACAGACCCGAGCAGAGCTCCAGAAAGCAACACTGGACCCGAGCAGAGTGACGCACCCCAGCTGCCGACAAGAATACAGGACCCGATCCGAGCTCCAGACAGCAATACAGGACCCGATCCGAGCTCCAGACAGGAACACAAAACCCGATCCGAGCTCGAGACAGGAACACAGGACCCGATCCGAGCTTCAGAAAGGAATACAGGACCCAATCCAGGCTCCTGACAGGAACACAGGACCCGAGCCGAGCTCCAGACAGGAACACAGGACCCGAACGAGCGGCTCATCCGAGCTCCAGACTGGGACACTGGACCGGAGCCAAGCTCCAGACAGGAACGCAGGACCCAATCCAATCTCCAGACAGGAACACAGGACCCGAACAGACCTCCAGACAGTAATACAGGCCCGACCTGAGCGGCTCATCCAAGCTCCAGGCGGGAACACAGGACCCGAGCCGATCTCCAGACAGCAACACAGAACACGAGCAGTGCTCCAGACAAGAAAAGACCCGATCCTAGAAGCTCATCCGAGCCCCAGATAGGAACACAGACCCGAGCAGAGCTCCAGCCAGCAACACTGGACCCGAGCAAAATGGCGCACCCCAGCTGCCGACAAGAATACAGGACCCGATCCGAGCTCCAGACAGGAAAACAGGACCCGATCCGAGCTCCAGTCGGGGACAGAGGACCTGATCCAAGCTCCAGACAGGAACACTGGTCCCGAGCAGAGCAGTTCTCCGAGCTCTTGATGGGAATACAGGACCCGAACGGAGCTCCAGACAGCAACACAGGACGAGAGCGAGCGGCTCATCCGAGCTCCAGACTGGGACACTGGACCGGAGCCAAACTCCAGACAGGAACGCAGGACCCAATCCAATCTCCAGACAGGAACGCAGGAACCGATCCGAACTCCAGGTAGGAATACAGGACTCGATCCTAGCTCCAGACAGGAGCACAGGACCCGATGCGAGCAGCTCTCCGAGCTCTTGACGGGAACACAGGGCCCGAACCGAGCTCCAGACAGCAACACAGGACCCGAGCGAGCGGCTCATCCGAGCTCCAGACGGGAACACAGGACCCGATCCGAGTTCCAGACAGGAACGCAGGACCCGAGCCGAGCTCCAGACAGGAACACAGGACCCGAACAGAGCTCCAGACAATAATACAGGCCCGAACAGAGCGGCTCATCCAAGCTCCAGACAGGAACACGGGACCCGATCCGAGCTCCAGACTGGAACACAGGACACGAGCCGTGCTCCAAACAAAAACACAAGACCCGATCCCAGCGGCTCATCCGAGCCCCACATATGAACTCAGACCCGAGCCGAGCACCAGATAGCAAAACAGGACCCGAGCTGAGTGGCTTACCCGAGCTCTCGACAGGAACACAGGACCCGATCCGAGCTCCAGACAGGAACACAGGACCCGAACCGAGCTCCAGACAGGAACACAGGACCCGATCCGAGATCCAGACAGGAACACAGGACTCGAGCGAGAGGCTCATCCGAGCTCCAGACGGGAACACAGGACCCGATCCGAGGTCCAGACAGGAACGCAGGACCCGAGCCGAGCTCCAGACAGGAACGCAGGACGCGAGCCGAGCTCCAGATAGGAACGCAGGATAAGATCCGAGCTCCAGACAGGAACACAGGACCCGATCCGAGCTCCAGACAGGAACACAGGACCCGAACCGAGCTCCAGACAGGAACACAGGACCCGATCCGAGATCCAAACAGGAACACAGGACACGAGCGAGAGGCTCATCCGAGCTCCAGACGGGAACACAGGACGCGCTCCGAGTTCCAGACAGGAACGCAGGACGCGAGCCGAGCTCCAGATAGGAACGCAGGATAAGATCCGAGCTCCAGACAGGAACACAGGACCCGATCCTAGCTCCAGACAGGAACACAGGACCCGATCCGAGCAGCTCTCCGAGCTCTTGACGGGAACACAGGGCCCGAACAGAGCTCCAGACAGTAATACAGGCCCGACCTGAGCGGCTCATCCAAGCTCCAGGCGTGAACACAGGACCCGAGCCGAGCTCCAGACAGCAACACAGGACACGAGCCGTGCTCCAAACAAGAAAAGACACGATCCTAGAAGCTCATCCGAGCCCCAGATAGGAACACAGACCCGAGCAGAGCTCCAGAAAGCAACACTGGACCCGAGCAGGGTGGCGCACCCCAGCTCTCAACAAGAATACAGGACCCGATCCGAGCTCCAAACAGGAACGCAGGAACCGAGCTGAGCTCCAGATAGGAACACAGGACTCAATCTAAGCTCCAGACAGGAACACAGGACTCGGTCCGAGCTCCAGACAGGAACACAGGACCCGATCCAAGCTCCAGACAGGAACACAGGCCCGATCCAAACTCCAGACAGGAATTCAGGATCCGAGCTGTGCTCCAGACAGGAGCACAGGACAGGAGCCGAGCTCCAGACAGGAACTCAGAACCAGAGCTGAGTTCCAGACATTAACACAGGACACGATCCGAGCTCCAGAGAGGAACACAGGACCCAAGCCAAGCGGCTTATCCGAGCTCCAGGCATGAACACAGGACCCGATCCAAGCTCCAGACAGGAACACAGGGCCCGAGCTGAGCGCCAGACAGGAACACAGGACCCGATCCGAGCTCCAGACAGGAATACAGGACCCAATCCAGGCTCCTGACAGGAACACAGGACCCGAGCGAGCGGCTCATCCGAGATCCAGACTGGGACACTGGACCGGAGCCAAGCTCCAGACAGGAACGCAGGACCCAATCCAATCTCCAGACAGGAACGCAGGACCCGAACAGAGCTCCAGACAGTATTACAGGCCCGACCTGAGCGGCTCATCCTAGCTCCAGGCGGGAATACAGGACCCGATCCGAGCTCCAGACAGGAACACAGGACCCGATCCGAGCTCCAGACAGGAACGCAGGAACCGAGCTGAGCTCCAGGTAGGAACACAGGACGCAATCCAAGCTCCAGACAGGAACACAGGACTCGGTCCGAGCTCCAGACAGGAACACAGGACCCGATCCAAACTCCAGAAAGGAACACAGGACCCGATCCAAACTCCAGACAGGAATTCAGGATCCGAGCTGTGCTCCAGACAGGAGCACAGGACAGGAGCCGAGCTCCAGACAGGAACACAGGACCCGAGCCGAGCGCCAGACAGGAACACAGGACCCGATCCGAGCTCCAGACAGGAATACAGGACCCAATCCAGGCTCCTGACAGGAACACAGGACCCGAGCCGAGCACCAGACAGCAATACAGGACCCGAGCGAGCGGCTCATCCGAGATCCAGACTGGGACACTGGACCGGAGCTAAGCTCCAGACAGGTACGCAGGACCCAATCCAATCTCCAGACAGGAACACAGGACCCGAGCCGAGCTCCAGACAGGAACACAGGACACAAGCCGTGCTCCAGACAAGAAAAGACCCGATCCTAGATGCTCATCCGAGCCCCAGATAGGAACACAGACCCGAGCAGAGCTCCAGACAGCAACACTGGACCCGAGCAGAGTGGCGCACCCCAGCTGCCGACAAGAATACAGGACCCGATCCGAGCTCCAGACAGGAACACAGGACCCGATCCGAGCTCCAGACAGGAACGCAGGAACCGAGCTGAGCTCCAGATAGGAACACAGGACTCAATCCAAGCTCCAGACAGGAACACAGGACTCGGTCCGAGCTCCAGACAGGAACACAGGACCCGATCTAAGCTCCAGACAGGAACACAGGACCCGATCCAAACTCCAGACAGGAATTCAGGATCCGAGCTGTGCTCCAGACAGGAGCACAGGACAGGAGCCGAGCTCCAGACAGGAACACAGGACCCGAGCTGAGTTCCAGACATTAACACAGGACACGATCCGAGCTCCAGACAGGAACACAGGACCCAAGCCAAGCGGCTTATCCGAGCTCCAGACAGGAACACAGGACCCGAGCCGAGCGGCTCATCCGAGCTCCAGACAGGAACACAGGACCCGAGCTGAGTTCCAGACATTAACACAGGACACGATCCGAGCTTCAGACAGGAACACAGGACCCGATCCGAGCTCCAGACAGGAACGCAGGAACCGAGCTGAGCTCCAGACAGGAACACAGGACTCGGTCCGAGCTCCAGACAGGAACACAGGACCCGATCCAAGCTCCAGACAGGAAAACAGGACCCGATCCAAACTCCAGACAGGAATTCAGGATCCGAGCTGTGCTCCAGACAGGAGCACAGGACAGGAGCCGAGCTCCAGAGGGGAACACAGGACCCGAGCCGAGCTCCAGACAGGAACGCAGGAACCGAGCTGAGCTCCAGATAGGAACACAGGACTCAATCCAAGCTCCAGACAGGAACACAGGACTCGGTCCGAGCTCCAGACAGGAACACAGGACCCGATCTAAGCTCCAGACAGGAACACAGGACCCGATCCAAACTCCAGACAGGAATTCAGGATCCGAGCTGTGCTCCAGACAGGAGCACAGGACAGGAGCCGAGCTCCAGACAGGAACACAGGACCCGAGCTGAGTTCCAGACATTAACACAGGACACGATCCGAGCTCCAGACAGGAACACAGGACCCAAGCCAAGCGGCTTATCCGAGCTCCAGACAGGAACACAGGACCCGAGCCGAGCGGCTCATCCGAGCTCCAGACAGGAACACAGGACCCGAGCTGAGTTCCAGACATTAACACAGGACACGATCCGAGCTTCAGACAGGAACACAGGACCCGATCCGAGCTCCAGACAGGAACGCAGGAACCGAGCTGAGCTCCAGACAGGAACACAGGACTCGGTCCGAGCTCCAGACAGGAACACAGGACCCGATCCAAGCTCCAGACAGGAAAACAGGACCCGATCCAAACTCCAGACAGGAATTCAGGATCCGAGCTGTGCTCCAGACAGGAGCACAGGACAGGAGCCGAGCTCCAGAGGGGAACACAGGACCCGAGCTGAGTTCCAGACATTAACACAGGACACGATCCGAGCTCCATACAGGAACACAGGACCCAAGCCAAGCGGCTTATCCGAGCTCCAGGCAGGAACACAGGACCCGATCCAAGCTCCAGACAGGAACACAGGGCCCGAGCCGAGCGCCAGACAGGAACACAGGACCCGATCCGAGCTCCAGACAGGAATACAGGTCCTGATCCAGGCTCCTTACAGGAACACAGGACCCGAGCCGAGCTCCAGACAGGAACACAGGACACGAGCCGTGCTCCAGACATGAAAAGACCCGATCCTAGATGCTCATCCGAGCCCCAGATAGGAACACAGACCCGAGCAGAGCTCCAGACAGCAAAACTGGACCCGAGCAGAGTGGCGCACCCCAGCTGCCAACAAGAATACAGGACCCGATCCGAGCTCCAAACAGGAACACAGGACCCGATCCAAGCTCCAGACAGGAACGCAGGAACCGAGCTGAGCTCCAGATAGGAACACAGGACTCAATCCAATCTCCAGACAGGAACACAGGACTCGGTCCGAGCTCCAGACAGGAACACAGGACCCGATCCAAGCTCCAGACCAGAACACAGGACCCGATCCAAACTCCAGACAGGAATTCAGGATCCGAGCTGTGCTCCAGACAGGAGCACAGGACAGGAGCCGAGCTCCAGACAGGAACATAGGACCCGAGCTGAGTTCCAGACATTAACACAGGACACGATCCGAGCTCCAGACAGGAACACAGGACCCAAGCCAAGCGGCTTATCCGAGCTCCAGACAGGAGCAAAGGACCCGAGCCGAGCGGCTCACCTGAGCTCCAGGCAGGCTCTCAATGCTGGTTTTAGTTAATTCTGGGGAGGGCTTGTCTGTGTCCGGTAATATAATTGGGGGAAATGGAAATAGTTTACCACCACCTACATTGAGTTGGCTCAAAGAGGCTGGTCTAACGTGATGACATTTCTACATAAAGAGCTTTAGTGTGCTTTTATGAGTAGGTTTTGGGGTTTGATGACATGTGCTATGGGTTTCATTGAACATTAAATGCCTTCACGAACAGTCATTGTCCAGCTTTCCCTATCCTGTACTAATTTCTCCTATCTTTCAGGTTGTTCTGGCACTTCCTCAGGTGGGTCTTAATATTTCCTTTGAACTGCTTTTCTTGCCTCCAGGAGTGCGCTTTGCATCCGTGAGCTGGCTGAACAGGAGTTGTTTAGGGAGATGGGATTCAGGCGTATGGATGATGTGACCAACCCATAGCAATGGGTGGTGAGTCACAATTGTGGCTATGGAGGTAAAGTTAGGTTCTTCCAGGATGCTGGAGTTAGTACGCCTTTTCTTGCAGATAACTCTCAGAATCTTTCAGAGGTATCTTTGATGGTAAGTTTCTAGGGATTTTATGTGCCTGCTGTATGTTATCCATGACTCTGTTCCATATAACAAAGTAGGGAAAACTATAGCTTTATAGACCAGAAAAGTTGTGTTGGTCTTGATTTTATGATCTTCAAAATCCCTCTTTCTCAGCCTGGCAAAAACTCCACTCACACAGGCTAATCTGTGATTTATTTCAAGGTCAATGTTGATTCTTGAAGAAAGAAGGCTGCCCAGATATGGGAAATGATCAGTGTTCTCAAGAGAGATGTTGTCAACTTGGATAGTTGGAGGTTTAGGAGCTTGATCTGGAGCAGGTTGGAGCAGGACTTGGGTCTTCTTGATGTTTAGATCAAATCCCAGGAGCATGTATGCTCTGACAAAAGCATGCATTATGTACTGCAGATCCTCCTCAGAGTGAGATCCGATGGCGTTTTCGCCCGTATATTGGCGCTCCATGATGGAAGTAATTGACACCTTGCTCTTTGTCCTTGAACCTGTTAAGGTTAAAGAGACCCCCATCTGTCATATAGAGATTCCAGACTCCTTGTGGGAGGTCTTGGGCTGTGAAGTGAAGAATGATTGCAATGAAAATGGCAAAGAGAGTTGGGGCTGTTACATAAACGGCAACAATGAATACCAATCGAGACAAGTTATATAAAAAAAAACCAAATGTTTATTAAACATGGATAAACGATAAGGAAAAAAAACAAACAAAAACTTTAACCTCTAAGTTAACAGATATGCAGCCGTTCACCAACTCGCCACTAGGCTCTGGTTCTTAAAGCGTTAAATGCAAAAACAGTTCTTAAAGCGATAAAGTCAAATATAGTTCTTAAAGCGATAACTTTGAAAGTCCAACAAATTTACACGTTCAATTGGGAGAGATTTCTCTGGAGAAGGATTGCTTCACAGACGCAACTTTACTGCTGATTCTGTCCATAGGATTCACGATGCCGAAAATAAACAGTTTAAATCAACTGACTTTAAATTCCTTTAGAGAGAGAGAGAGCACCTTTATGCATGAACTCCTTGCTTCTTTTTGGCAAGAGTTATCTTAATACAGGTCGTACTCCTCCAATGAACTCTCAATAAGGTCGATCCTTTATTAAACTGCCAAACGATGTTGACTTCTCTCGATCCTTCGATTCTGTACTTCGATAAATTCTTCACTCTCCCTTCTAATGTCGGAATTGGGTGAATCAATACATCTAGCAAAAATTTCCAGTCCAATAATATGGAATCTTGTAACAGAACGCACACTCCATTTTAAAAATGAAACTGCGTCACCGAAAACAAACATGCAACAGAAATGGAGATACAGCACGTTCTACCTGGAAATCTACAAACTAAAGAAAAACCCCTGCATCACCTAGGTCGACCCTTATATAGTCACGGGGCACATGTCATCACGTGACCTCACATCGGGGGGAAAATCACATCAGGTGACCTCCAAAAGATGATTACATCATTCTCACAAAAATACAGATCGCCTTGAGCATGTAACAGGGCTATATTGCACCAGTCATTGTCCGGTCCGTGAAGTCCGTCGATTCCTTATTCCGGGTTTTTCTGTTTTCCCTTGTTCCATTGGGTGTCTTAATTGAGGCGCCTGATTCTCATTTTGGGCTGGCACATAAATACCTCTCAAACCAAGGATTCCCTGCTGGACTGTTCCCTTCCCCTTTCGTCTGAAACCTTGCCTGCATGCCTGTCAAGTTCAACTGCTGGAGTGAAACCGGAGCCTTGCCACACCAAGATAAGGAACTATCTATCGTTGAGTTTGGAACTATCTTTTTGTGTCCCTGTGTTTAGTATCCCTGTCAAAGAAGAGTCCAGGCCCCAGGTCCTGTTCCCAAGGAGGGGTCCTGACTCTGTGTAAAGTCCCGGCCCTAAGTCCTGTTCCCAATGAGGGATACCAGCTCTGTGTTCTGTGTTCCTGTGTTCCAAGTTCCAGGTGCTGTGTTCCAGTCCTGTCCAAGTCAATGCTTCGTATTCTCGTCCTGTCCTTGTGCCTCGTCCAGTCCAGGAGTCCCTTGGCAGTTTACCTTGGCTGTTCCCTCAGCAAGTGTCCTTGGCAGTCATCCTGGCCTTGCATCCTAGAAAGGGTCCAGGCCCTGCATCCCAGAAAGCATCCTGGCCCTGCGTCCAAGAAAGGGTCCCAGCCCTGGGAAAGCATCCCAGCCCTGCGTCCAAGGAAGTCCCGGCCCTGTGAAAGCATCCCGGCCCTGCACCCTAGGAAGGGTCCCGGCCCTGCGTCCTAGAAAGGGTCCCGGCTCTGTACCCAAGAGCCTAACCAATCTGAGTCCAAGAGCCAAGCCAGACCTAGTCCAAGAGCCACGTCCTGCCCTGGATTACCTTGTCCAGTCCATGTCCAAGGCTTTGTGTTCCTGTGTCCAAATCTGAGCTTCATGTCCTCATCTAGTTCCGTTCTTCGCCCAGCCTGGTGCTGGAGATTACTTGTCCTGTACTGGGGCACCTCATCCTGTCCTGTAGCCACAACCTGTCCATGTCACAGTGTGGGCAGTTGATGGAGCCAACTACAGGTCACAAAAACACTGTTTGTGAGGTTAACTAAATTGAGTTTATTGCTCGTTATAAGGAGAGCAAAGCAGAAATGGGAATAGCGTAATGGACAAGGACTCAGGCCCTGGACTAGGCTGGGACTAAAGATCTGGGCTAGGGCTGGGAACACGGACCTCGGAGCCAGGACTCGGAACATGGACCTCGGAGCCAGAACTCGGAACACGGACCTTGGAGCCAGGACTCGATACTTGAAACCACCTGAGCCAGGACTCGATACTTGAAACCCCTGGAGCCAGGGCTCGATACTTGAAACCCCTGGAGCCAGGACTCGATACTTGAAACCTCCAGAGTCAGGACTCGATGCTTGAAACCCCCCAGAGCCAGGACTTGATACTTGAAACCCCCCGGAGCCAGGACTTGATACTTGAAACACTTGGAGCCAGGACTTGGTTCTTGAAGCCTCCAGAGTCAGGGTTAAATTCTTGAAACCCCCCGGAGCCAGGACTTGATACTGGAAACACCCGGAGCCAAGACTTGGTACTTGAAGCCTCCGGAGCCAGGATTCGATACTTGAAGCCTCCGGAGCCAGGTACTCTTCTTATTCACAGGGCAGACTCAGACACAGGACATAAAACACTGAGCCGGGAATCCTCCTTAGACACAGGATGAAGTCAGGACTCTTCTTGACACGGGGTCAGGGCCCTTCCAGGGTACAGGGCCGGGACCCCTTTTGGACGCAGGACATGGATACAGAGACCACACAACGATATACAGAACTATAACTGGGCACAAGTACGCTCCACGCAGCAGTGAGCTCTTGAGTCACCCTGGCGGGTTAACTTTGACTGACCCACTCTGGCAAGGGAAGGCGGCTTGCTGGCACTTACTTCAGGAGGAGACTTGGCTTGCTATGGCCAGATGACATTGGTGAATTTGTAATGCCCTCACGCAGAATGACTGAAATCCGGAGACTTATAAGCTGCCGGTTCAGCCGAGAGTAAATTGCCTCTAATCACCAAGCCCGAGAGACACGGGAAAACAGGAAACCAAAGGGAAACAGGGAATCAACAGTCCGGATCATAACACAAACAAAGTAGATTTAGAGGGAACCCGATCCAGTCCATGACAGTTCCTTGCCAAGATCCTAGTCCCGAGTCCTAGCCTAGACCCGGGTTCCGGTTCCGAGTCAAGACCCAGGTTCCAAGTCCCAACCAAGATCCAGGTTCCGGGTCCTTGTCCAGACTCTGGTTCCGGAGTTTGAGTTCCTAGTCCAGGCTCCTCATTCCTAGTTCCCCGTCTGGGTCTCGTGTTTCTGGTCCAAGTTGTAGCTCAGGCCCTGAGTCCTAGACTCGTCCAGGGCCTGTGTCAATGTCCAGCGTCGTTTCTTCCTTACTCACCTTGCTACCTTGATAAACCTAGTCCTGTTCCTAGTACTTCAATGTCTGTGTCTTGCATTTGGATCTGCCATCAACGCCCACCTTGTAACAGCACCCTAGTTTCAAACTTAAAAGCTGCTGTTGCTGCTGACTGTGCACTCATATCATTGGGTAAGAGCTGCAGGATCTTGAGGTATTTCTCCGAGCACTTGATTTTGGACAGTACCTACCAAAGGGGAGGATGATTTACAGAGTCAAATGCTTTTGTAAGGTCCATGAAGGCCATATAAAGTGGGAGATTCTGTTCCTGGGCTTTCTGCTGCTGTAAAAATTATGTTGGATGTTCCTCTGGCTGGATGGAAGCCACACTGAGTTTCAAGCAGGAGATCTTTTACCAGAGATGAAAACTAGTCACATAAAATTTGGGCGAGTACCTTTCCTGTTGTAGAGAGGAGGGAGGCGCCTCTGTAAATTTTACAGTTAGCTTTGTCACCCTTTTTGAAGAGTGTGAAAATCTTCTCCTGGTCCCAGATCTTGACAAGTAGGTCATGAAAATGATTTAAAAGTTCTGTGCCGCCTTCCTGGAGGATTTCTGCTGGAATTCCATCAGATCCAGCGCCTATATTGTACCTCAATTTCTTGCAAATTATACACACCTTTTTGTTACTAGGAGTCTTATTCATGTCCTCCTTCATGGGCTGTTGCCTGATTTCTTCTCACCCAGGCCATAGATTTGCATGGGAAAGCTGAATGACAATCTTGAGATAATCTCTAGATCCAAGGTGTTAGAGAAATGCTAAAGGATTCAAACTCCTGTAATTGCCTCATTGACACAATGTGAGCAGCAGGGGAGACTATACAACTTGAAAAAAGGGGTTACAGATCTGGTTGATGACTTCAATGTCAACAATGGTGCTACATTTAAGTAACTCCTAAAAGTGTTCTTTCTATTGAGAATTGATGGTATCATTGACCTCTAGCAGTCTTTGTCCATCTTTGGAATGTAGGTTGTTTAGGCCATGGTGGTTTGGGCTATACATTGCCTTGGTGGCAATAAAGAAACACTGATATCACCTGAGACAGCAAGGTGCTATATTTCTGGGGTCCTCTCAGTCCACCACTGGTTCTTTATTTCCCTTTCTCTATGCTGGACTATGCCTTTAGCTTTGGAGTGGGCTTCTCTTTTTGCCTTGCAGTTGATGTCCTTCTGCCAGGCAGAGAAAGTTTTTGTTTTGTTGTTGATCAGCTCTTCTATTTCATTGTCATTTTCATCAAACTAATCTTTGTTTTTCCTGATCTTGTATCCAATGATGTTTTTACTAGCACCAAGGATGGTGGTCTTCATTGTGATCCAGTCTGCTTCAATGTCCTCCGGATACTTCTTTGGAAGTCTTTCAGAAAGGGCAGCCTGGAGATGTTGTACCTTCGCTGTGTCTTTCAGGCTCTCGATGTTGAACCTGGGACAGCTCAGCTTCTTTTTCACTTTACTCTTCCGCATGATTCTGATGGTCATTTGTGAGCAAATAAGCCAATGACCTGTCCAGCCATCAGCAGCACTGATCATGGCTCTTGTATTCTTTACGTCTCTGCTATACCTCCTTCGAACAATGGCATAATCTATAAGATGACAAGTCTTTGAATGGGGATGTAACCACAAAGATTTCACCTTATTTCTCCGGTGGAACACGGTGTTGGTGATGGTCAGGTCATGATCAGCACACTTGGAGAGTAAGAGTTGATGCTGCCAACACTTTTCTTCCCATTGTGCCTTTCCTAGAGTTGCTATCCTTGCCAACTATAGCAATAAAGTCTCCAAGAAGAACGACCTTATCTTCTTTGCGGTCAAGATCAGTGTAGAATGTCTCCTTAACATAGTTGCTAAGTCTAGAGTTGAAGTGTAGGCACTCACAGCTGTAGCCCTTTTGGTTATTAGTGACCTTACGGCACATGGTCATGAGGCCTTCATTGATGCCAACTGGCAATTCAGAGAGATGACTGATGATGCTGTTCTTTATGGTGAACCCAAATACATGGATTCTGGATTCATCTGCTGATTTCCTTGTTCAGAAAATGGTGTACTCTCCCTTGTCCTCCTTCAATTGTCCTTCCTCAGACAATCGGCATTGTCAATTTGGAAACTTCTCAGCTTCCTTGAGATGATGGCAGTACCTCTTTCAGGACAATCGCTGGTTTCACTGTCCATAAGGTCCGCATATTCCAGGCTCCAAAATTCAAATGCTTTTGTTTCAGAACACAGTTTGGTAATCCCACTGGATATGGTAATCCAGTCAGGAGTGAGGAGGTAGGGTATTTTTAGGGCATCTTTTCTAGCCCCTTCCCCATGTGAGGTGAGCAGAGCAGTTCCTGAATAGGACTGCTCAGTCATGGGTGCAGCTGCCAAAAAGCTCTATTTTCCTCAGTCCAAGGGCTAGATGACTGTATCTTACATCGACCACCTGCATGCCAGGTTGTGGCAGAGACCTCCTAGACTTCACTATCCTGCACCTGTCACCACTTCCTGATCTCCACAGGACTTTCTCCAAGTTGGTCAATTGGATTACCAAACCAGGAGAAATGCCTGTGTGTGAGGTCTTTTAACCTGGACAGACAGAAGCACAAACAGCCTCTAGACGGTCCTTGACAGAGAAAGGACCAGGAGGCCAAGATGACTGGGGGCCCTCTTCTGCTACAGCCTTCCTCTGTCTTTGCAGCTGTTGTGGTGGTGTTTATTGTTCTATGGTTCTGGAGACTCTAATTTACCACCATGTTTCGCTCCTCCATCGTTGAGATCTTAGATTCACCACACTTTGTTTTACCGCCATGGTGACCCTACCAGGAGCTAAGATCCAGATGGCATAGATCTCAGGTTCTGGGGATCACACCAGCCTCTCTACCATAGCAAGGCGGCATTATCCTGCTGTGAGTGAATTAACTAACTAACCAACGCACACAAAATGCTGGAAGAGCTCAGTAGGCCAGACAGCATCTATGGAGAAGTGTAAACCCAGTCAACATTTCAGGCCAAGACCCTTCATCAGGACTGGAAAAATGATGAGAAGTTAGAGCAAGAAGGTGGGGGGAGGAGAGGAAGAAGTGCAAAGTGGTAGGTGACAGGTGAGAGGGGGAGGCGTGAAATGAAGAGGTGGGAATCTGATAGGTGAAAGAGATAAAGGGCTGGAGAAGGGGGAGCCTGATAGAAGAGGACAAAAGACCATGGAAAAAGGGGAAGGAGGGGGAACACCAGAGGGAGGTGATGGGCATGTAAGGAGATGAGGTGAGAGGGAAATGGGAATGGGAATGGTAAAGTGGGGGGTGGGCAATTACCTGAAGGTCAAGAAACCACTGTTTGTGAAATCAGGTTGGAGGCTACACAGATGGAACATAAGATATTGTTCTTCCAACCTGAGTGTGGCCTCATCGCAGCAGTAGAGGAGGCCATGGATTGACATTTTGGAATGGGAATGGGAAGTACAATTGATGTGGATGGCCACCAGGAGATCCTGATTTTTCTAGTAGATAGAACATAGTTGCTCGGCGTAGTGGTCTCACAATCTATATTGGGTCTCAACAATATAGGAAGCCACACTGGGAGCACTGGATAGAGTAGATAATCCCAACAGACTCACAGGTGAACTGTCATCTCACCTGGAAGGAGTGCTTGGGGCCCTGAATGGTAGTGAGGTTTGTGGTTTAGAGGCATGTGGCATGTATGGCATTGTTCTGCTTATGAGAATAAATGCCAGGAGGGAGATCAGTGGGGAGGTATGAATGGACAAGGGAGTCACATACAGATGATTCCTGTGGAAAGCAGAAAGTGAGGGCAGGGGGGATGGGGAAGGCAAGATGTGTTTAGTGGTGGGATCCCATTAGAGATGGCGGATAGTTTGGATTGACTATCTCAATTGACTATGGGTTTGCTTTCGTGATATTGAGTGTCAGTATCTGCATCAAGCAGGATTTAAACCAGAGATATTAAAATACTAAAGTTTAGATAATACATGCAAACAAAAACCAATACAGTTATTATTCCGTTTTCCAGCAGAAAACGTAACGGTCATATGTCTGTGATTCAACATGTTGGCATTGACAAATTCGTTAAATAGTCTGGCAAAATCAATACCAATGTTGCTAAGTTTCTGATAGAATTTGTCTGTTTCAGAATACTCTAAATGCCTAATGAAAGAATAAAGCAATGTTTATTATAACAATGCAGCCATGACAAATTGTTAATTAAAAAAAGATCCATTTGGGAGTAAGTAGTGAACTGTTTCATTATTATTAGGCCTGACTACCAGTGCAGCAAAGGAAATCAGAGGAAAATAATTCATATTGCTTTGCAGCAACAGACATTAATGATCAGATCAAGTAGCTTCTTCCTTTTGATGCCAAGGTAAGCAGAATTGTGAAGGGGTTGGAAAAGAGGTGATATCTTAAGAAACTGGTTTTCAACCATAATATTTCTGCCATATTTTTAACATCCCATCAGCCCTCACAGAATCTCCATCCTCAAGTACAATTTGATGCTTTCCAGCGAGAGAGATGACAGAAATGGTTCTAAAATCTTGGTCAAACATTTGAGTTTGAATTTTCACCTTAATGAATCATGGCGTGTGAAAAGCAGAACTAAATGATACAGAAACAGAACATTGCATCCAGCCGTTGCTGTGCCTCCCAAGCCTCTTCCCATATTTTCTCAACCACACCATGCTGAGAACTACCACATTCTCTCTGATACGTGCCGACCGAAATGTGGAGAGAGGATGATTAAGTGAGTGAATTCAATACTTAATAATTAGATAGCATTGCAGCAATACTATGCAAAGAGGAATTTGTAAACAAAAGAAGGGAATTAAAATTTTCAGGGGAACAAATGTGACAAAAATGGCAAAGAGACAAACCAGGAATGTGAGAAAAGGTTAAGAATCTTAACATTGAATAACTCTTAGGACATGATAAGCTGTGGTAAATGCTGTGGAGAGCATGCTAACAGGTTGCGTCACCACCTGGTATGGAGGGGCTGTTGTAGCGTGGATGAAATTACCGGAGAGACAGAGTCACTGGTAGATACAAAGCAGCTTCTTTACTCGACACAACGAGGTACAGCAGGCATCTTACGGACAGAGATGCTTTCCACAGAAAGGTCTGCTAGCTCAATGTGGGCTCAATATTTATATGCTAAACACAAAGACGATCGCTACTTAAAAGGTTATAGACAACGCATAGACAATGCTTCCTTTTGAAGCTACATACAAAATATCACACCATCCTTTCCTTCCAACACCAACATGTCTGGGTTGGTATCCACAGCCTTTAGGAATGTAAGTTAAGTCTACGATACATTTATTTGGCATTTCCCGTGCTATCATAGAAGACAATTAATATTTATAATGTATAGATAATACTGTCTTCAAAACTACAACATTAGGCCAAACTACGGTACCAGAAGCACCTGGTATTCACACCTTTTAGGAAGCCCATTGTGGTGAACTCAATCCACAGTCCTTTGTCAAATAGTTAAACATAGAAGTCTGGTGGCCAATGTTATTTAAGTGTAAACAAATCATCTACCCAAAAAAACTCAGTCCAACTCAGTCCCTCCTCTCACCCCTCCTGGACACAATTAAATTTGCATCAGGAAAGGCCAACCTAGGAGGATCTGCTCAAATACGGCAGCCAAAAAATGCCCTGTCTTGAAGATCCCCCCCCCCCACAAATCTTATGTACCTCTATCTATCCCAGCATTACCTAATCGCTACCTACCAAATGTTAAGCAGAGAGGCTGTTCCAAGTCTTTAGAAATGTCGCTCCTTTCATGTGCCTGTTGGCTGTTTCCCTGCAGGTTGACTGCAGTTAATCACATTCCTTTGTCTTCAGCCCTTCATCCTCTGGTTGCTGAAACTCTCCTTCCAGAAGCACCCACAGGCTCTCTCATCGATGTACAGGAAAGGGTTGGGGTGGCCTCTGTGTAAACATCTGCAAGGACCTCTCCCCGGTGGCACCCCATTCCGAACTGTCTAGTCGATCACTGACTCAACTGCTGAAAAGGCCCAGCTCCTCAGACTCGGGGTGACTGCTTTCAGATGCCGTGGGCAGTCTGAAATGCCATCGAAGTGGTGGAACTTGCCGTCTTTGCTTTAATTCCAAAATCCCTCCCCGTCTATTTCCCAATAAATTTCTATACTATGCTATAAAATTAATCATCTACCTTCAACAACCAGCCTTCTTTACACAATACCATCATCATCACACTTTAGCAGGCTATTCATGCTCTTCCAACACATTTTCAGTGTCTTGTGCCACGATCTCGGAGTTTTCTCCGGGTATGTTTTCATCAGCTGTGCTCAGGTCTGGCATGGCCGGCTGGTGTTCCTCTCTTAGGTTCTCTGTAATTACATGGTTACTGGGTACACTTGGTTCCCCCCTCTGTCTGTGGGAGCAACAAGAGGGTGAGTCGTATTCTTTAACCTGAGTCCAGTGTTTCCACTGGCTGTCTCGCCGAGTCTGTACATAGACACACGTATCATTGGTTAAGAGGACCGTCTGTGGTCCTATCCACCTGGGGGCAAACCCTGGCCTTTCCGGCAGCACCATCACCATAACTTGGTCGCCTGGCTGTAGAAGGACTGTCCCCTTTCCCCCTGGCTCTCTCTGATCAGCAATTTGCTGTTGTTGTTTCGCTCGGTCCTTTAATACTTTAAGTCGGTTACAAAGGTCTCTCACATATTGGGTCATTCTATCCCTGTAAGCCCCAGGCTCCCCGGAACCCTTAATTACCCCATAAGGGAGTCGCATTGCTCACCCCATCAATAATTCGTAGGGGCTGAGACCCAACGTGCGGGTCGGGGTTGCGCACAATCTCATCAAGATTCCTGGTAATACATCCACCCATGTCTTTCCTGTCTCAGCTATAGCTTTGGCTAACGCATTCTTGATTGTTCGGTTCAGCCTTTCTACCATCCCTGAACTATGGGGGTGGTAGGGAACGTGGAACCGCTATCGAATCCTTAGCAGTCGACATATTTCCTTAAACAACAGGAATTCTGCAGATGCTGGAAATTCAAGCAACACACATCAAAGCTGCTGGTGAACGCAGCAGGCCAGACAGCATCTCTACGAAGAGGTACAGTCGATGTTTCAGGCCGAGACCCTTCGTCAGGACTAACTGAAGGAAGAGTTAGTAAGAGATTTGAAAGTGGGAGGGAGAGGGAGAGATCCAAAATGATAGGAGAAGACAGGAGGGGGAGGGATGGAGCCAAGAGCTGGACAGGTGATTGGCAAAGGGGATGTGGGATCATGGGACAGGAGGCCCAGGGAGAAAGACAAGGGGGGGGAACCCAGAGGATGGGCAAGAGGTATAGTCAGAGGGACAGAGGAAGAAAAAGGAGAGTGAGAGAAAGAATGTGTGTATAAAAATAAAAAACGGATGGGGTACGAGGGGGAGGCGGGGCATTAGCGGAAGTTAGAGAAGTCGATGTTCATGCCATCAGGTTGGAGGCTGCCCAGACGGAATATAAGGTGCTGTTCCTCCAACCTGAGTGTGACTTCATCTTTACAGTAGAGGAGGCCGTGGATAGACATGTCAGAATGGGAATGGGATGTGGAATTAAAAAGTGTGGCCACTGGGAGATCCTGCTTTCTCTGGCGGACAGAGCGTAGGTGTTCAGCAAAGCCGTCTCCCAGTCTGCGTCGGGTCTCGCCAATATATAGAAGGCCATATTGGGAGCACCGGATGCAGTTTATCACCCCAGCCGACTCACAGGTGAAGTGTCGCCTCAGCTGGAAGGACTGTTTGGGGCCCTGGATGGTGGTAAGGGAGGAAGTGTAAGGGCATGTGTAGCATGATCCATGCAGCGGTGCGGGCGGTGCAGTCCCTTGTTGGGAAAGCCTTTACCCACCGAGTGAAGTGATCCATAATTACTAGACAGTAGCTTTTCCCCCTGCTTTTTGGCAGGGGCCCTGTGAAGTCTATCTGGATGTTTTCCCAGGGTCCCCTCGCCCGTGGTTGATTTGCCAGCTGTAGCTTTCTGCCCTTACCAGGGTTATGCTGGGCACAAATGATACAATAGCGGCAGAATTTCTCAACATCCCCTCCCATCCCTGGCCACCACCAGTCCTGCCGAAGGGTTGTGATCATGCTCTGCCTTCCCTGATGCCTTACCCCATGATATAACTTTAGTAGTATCTGTCTAATACAGGGTGGGGCCACCACGACTCTTTCCTCCCCATGTGTCCAGAACCCATCTGGTCCCTCCTTTGCTCCTTTTCTCCTCCATTTTTCCTTCTCTTCTGCCTCTACCTCTTCATATAATTTTACTGAGCTGGCTTCTGTCGTTTCCTCCTGCACACTTTTAATTTCAATTGCCTCTTGTTCCTCTGCTTCCTTATTTGCAGTAATGTCTGCCCTCGGAGGAACGGGGAAAACTTCATGTTCTGGAATGGCCGCAGTCTCTCTGAGTGTCCCCTGATGTTTTTGTTCCTTCGCTATACCCTGAACAGTGGTCAGTGGTCAGTGTGTCAGTTTGTATAGGGTCCCGCTTAGTGGGTTTATGCAGACCCTCCTCTATTTTATCTGGGTCTATCTTTAGCTGCTCACAATCTTGCTTGTCTCGAGCCCACACAGCTGGGAACTGCTGACAAGGTAACCCATAGACACCATCCTGGCTCCAGTCTCTAATGATCGGGGCAGCTGCGCCTGTGCTAGCCAGGCTGTGTATTCTGTTGGTTGTATGTGTTCGCTGCCCCTGACTTGTCCATATTATTTCTCCTTTTCTTGAATCTATAACAGCTCCTGCTTCCTGTAGGATGTCTATTCCAAGGATTGTGCCCTTATTATTTGGACATACTCAGAAATACACTGGAAGCTGCACTCCCCCGATTTCTAGTATTTGCTTCTCGCTTCTTTCTGCTTTTACTGTTTTCCCTCTTACACCCCTGATATAACTGGCCTGTCCAGTTGTTGTTAAGGGTAAGTCTGTTATCGATACAGATGGCTCAGTGTCCACTAACATATTGCATTGCAGTCCCCCTAACAATGCCATTGTGTACATCCGTGAGTCATCAGAGCTGGCTGTGGAGCCCGCTGTCACATCCTTTTCTGCCTTAAGATGCGCCGTTACTAACTCTTTGATCTGATCGACAGTCAGACTGGTTGCTGATGGGGTGAGTGACTGGGTGTCTGCTGTGACCTTCGCCTGGGTTTCCACCCTCCCTTTTGGACATTGTCTCCAGCCGTGTCCCGATAGGCCACAGCTGTAGCATATCAACTCCTTCACTGTCTTATACCTGGTCCGGCAGTCCTTTGCTAGGTGCCCTGGCTGCCGGCAAGCAAAACAAACTCTCCGGGACATCACAGCAGCTGCATCCACTATACCCACTTTATGATTTCTCTTGCCTTGTCTTTGGTCTATCTCACTGGCCCATGAAACTATCTCAGAATAGTTGGACCCCACCGTTATGCCTAAATCTAAAACTTCTTGGTGGGCTGAGCTCAGGCCTTCCTTCAGCATTTTTAGGAAGACTTGGTCGTCCCTCCCTGGATTATCCAACCTGGAATACTCCTCATATGCTCGATATTTATGCTCTGCATAATTCATGGTTGTCTCGTCAGCTTTTTGAATCACTGCCATTATTGTTCCCCAGCTACTCTCGCCTCCCGCCAGGCGCTGCCTCACTTCCCCTTTAACAGAGCGATATCTTTCTTCATTACTGGCTCTCCCGGTAGTTGTCCATGTACCATCCCGCACCCCCTGGGCAATCCTGTCCCACATATTCCTTGGGCACTTGGCTTTCACTAACACATGTATATCTTTAGGGTGCATCTGTTGAATTTCAACCATTTCCTCAAGTTTACGCTAGAATTCTGAATTCCCACAGGCGACTTTAAGTAAGGCAACTTGGTCAAAGTGCTCTGTTTCTCCCCGGGGGTGAAGGGCTTATGAATAGTCATAATCAAGGTCAAGGGCTGGCTCAGATCATTAGAGTTCTCAACCTGACGTTGCCTGACCTCAATAGGTGCCACTCTAGTAGATTTATCTGGGTAAAACCTCACCCTGAGATATCCCTACACTACGCAAAATATAAAAGATGGGTACCAGTTGAACAGTACATACTTAAAACTGCAGAATATGTATTCCACAATCTGCCAATTTTGAGTACCCAAATTCATGATGCCTGCTATATTCTTTTGCATCACACTTGCAAACACATACACTAAAATGCAGCTCCCCGAACGAGTATACACGCCCCTACTCTGGTGTCTCCAACTGTACCATTGGTTACCACCTTTCACAACTGGTGGTCCAAGTCTCACCAAGTTAACCAAGTTAACATGCAAAGATTCCTCACTTACATAAACACAGATGCACACACACACACTACTTTAATATCTACCAGTTCAGCTCTCCATGCTTGTGATACCTCGTGTTTCCGTGTGTCCACTGACCGAACACATCCAAGTGTGTGTTATTTTAGAAAAATACTCACCAATTTAAGACTGCTAGGAGCGCTGGTCACATGACGGGTCACAAAGATATCCCATTTCGGACACCAAATGTTGTAGCGTGAATGAAATTACCGGAGAGACAGAGTCACTGGTAGATACAAAGCAGCTTCTTTACTCGATACAATGAGGTACAGCAGGCATCTTACAGACGGAGACGCTTTCCGCAGAAAGGTCTGCTAGCTCAATGTGGGCTCGATATTTATATGCTAAACACAAAGGCAATCGCTACGTAAAAAGTTATAGACAGTGCTTCCTATTGAAGCTACATACAAAATATCACACCATCCTTTCCTTCCGACGCCAACATGTCTGGGTTGGTGTCCACAGCCTTTAGGAATGTAAGTTAAGTCTACGACATATTTATTTGACATTTCCCATGCTAACATAGAAGACAATTAATATTTATAATGTATAGATAATACTGTCTTTGAAACTACAGCATCAGGTCAAACTACGGCGTCAGAAGCACCTGGTATTCACACCTTTTAGGAAGCCCATTGTGGTGGACTCAATCCACAGTCCTTTGTCAAATAGTTAAAAATAGAAGTCTGGTGGCCAAAGTCACTTAAGTGTAAACAAATCGTCTACCCAAAAAAACTCACTCTAACAGGGGCCATTGCACAGGATCAGAAAATGCTGCAGAAAGTTGTAAACTCAGCCAGCTACATCATGGGCACTAGTCTCCCCAGCATCCAAGGCACCTTCCAAAGGCGATGCCTGAACTTGGTGGCATTCATCATTAAGGACTCCCATCAACCAGAACATGCCCTCTTGTCATTGCTAACCTGAACACTCAACATTTCAGGAACAGCTTCTTCCCCTCTGCAATCAGATTTCTGAATGGACAAGGAACCCTTGAAAACTACCTTGGTATTCTTCTCAAACAACAGGAATTCTGCAGATGCTGGAAATTCAAGCAACATACATCAAAGTTGCTGGTGAACGCAGCAGGCCAAGCAGCATCTATAGGAAGAGGCGCAGTCGACGTTTCAGGCCGAGACCCTTCGTCAGGATTGGTATTTTTCTGTCTCTTTTTGCAACTCTTATTTAATTTAACTTTTTAATATATACTGTATATACTTCTTGTAATTTGTATTTTTTATAATAATGTATTGCAACGTACTGCTACCACAAAGTAACAAATTTCACGACTTATGCCAATGATATTAAACATGATTCTGATTTTGATTCTGTCAGCAGGTTGAGGGATGACCTAGCCATGATGTTGGTTAGGGTGCAAAGTGAGTGAGGTTTGTGGAACATATGACCAGACCTTAACGGAGAAATTCTGTCTGGTAGTCTTCAATCTTGCCACTTGAATCTAAAATGAACAGCCATATCTTTCCTGAACCAGTCTATTTGGTGTAGGTCACTAACTTATCCTCTGAAAGTTATCAAAAATATTTTATGGAAGAAATTTATTGCAAATATTCCCTGATCATTACACCAAGCAGACATTCTTCACTACCATTAAGGCAGGATACCTTAAAAGAGCTGAATGCCTTTTCCTGCTTCTATTTCTTATAATCCTGCACAAAATTATTAATTGTTGATATCTCATTATCTGAATACTTGCTGAAGTTTTACAAGTAACCAAAGAAACACTGACATTGGAGAATCCTGTGCTGGGGGTGAATGTTGGCTAAGGATTCCATGTGCGTTATTTAAGACCTCAATATTGAAAAGGAAAACAGTTATTGACTTTAACAGACTATGAATTAATGCAGCAATATTTAGAATTCCTTTAAATATTTGATAGACTGTGACTGAAGAACCGTTTTTTACAAATGTAACAATTATTGATGATCCTTTTATATGCAGGAAAACTTGATATTTCAAAACTATCATATGAGCACCTGCTGTAAGGTTTCTTAAAAACATACTGAGATTAAAAGTGCAAACACGAGAAAATCTGCAGATGCTGGAAATTCAAGCAACACACACAAAATGCTGGTGGAACGCAGCAGGCCAGGCAGCACCTATAGGAAGAAGTACAGTTGACGTTTCGGGCCGAGACCCTTCGGCAGGACCAACTGACGGAAGAAATAGAAAGAGATTTGAAAGTGGGAGGGGGAGGGGGAGATCCAAAATGATAGGAGAAGACAGGAGGGGGAGGGATGAAGCTAAGAGCTGGAAGGTTGATTGACAAAAGAGATACAAGACTGGAGAAGGGAGAGGATCATGGGATGAGAGGCCTAGGGAGAAAGAAAAGGGGAGGGGAGCACCAGAGGAAGATGGAGAGAGGCAAGGAGTTATTGTGAGAGGGACAGAGAGAGAAAAACGTGAGAGAGAAAAAAGGGAAAAAATAATAAATAAATAAATAAATAAATAAATAAATGTATGAATGAATAAATAAATAAATGATGGGGTAAGAAGGGGAGGGTTGGCATTAACGGAAGTTACGAAATCAGTGCTTATGCCATCAGGTTGGAGGCTACCCAGACGGAACATAAGGTGTTTTTCCTCCAACCTGAGTGTGGCTTTATCTTGACAGTAGAGGAGGCCGTGGATTGATGTATCAGAACAGTAATGGGATGTGGAATTAAAATGTGTGGCCACTGGGAGATCCTGCTTTCTCTGGCGGACAGAGCGTAGGTGTTCAGCGAAATGATCTCCCAGTCTGCGTCGAGTCTCACCAATATATAGAAGGCCACAGTCTTCTCCAATCATTTCGCATCTCCCTCTCCCCCTCCCACTTTCAAATCTCTTACTATCTCTTCTTTCAGTTAGTCCTGACGAAGGGTCTCAGCCCAGAACGTCGACTGTACTTCTTCCTATAGATGCTGCCTGGCCCGCTGCGTTCCACCAGCATTTTGTGTGTGTTGCTGAGATTAAGAGTATTTGAATTTGATAATTTATTTGAATATTCCTTTGGAGGATGCTGGCTAAGCTCATATCATATTTGGGGACAACATTTCCTCTAATTTTTTTTACAGCTACACTGACCAACCATTGCTCTGAGCAGGAAATTTTTAAGGCTTGAAAACTGCACAGTACATTAAATGTTTCTCTGTAATACGCATACTATGAATATTTAGAATAATTTTTTTTAAAAATCATATACTTTTGATTTTATTTATGAATTAAAGATTATATGAAATACAGTACAACAAAAAAAACCTTTCATATTTTGTATGCTTTTTCTAGTTGCATCCAATTCCAGCTGTGCGGCATTGAAGGCTATGTGCATGGTAGCATTTCAGTTACTGTGTAGCCATGCACCTGCACAGAGGGAACAATGTTTGGGGAAACCTTTCCTTCAAGTTCCTGATGAAATGCAGTGTTCTCTTGCTGTAATAACTAGCTTATTAAAGAAAATCATTCTGTAGACATTATGAACATTTTGTACAGACAGCCCCACGTGCTGCTCTTGAGGCAATTTCCTTTTGACACATATCTACTCATCATTTAACATAATATCAACACTTCTCTTAAGACAGGCTCAAGGCCATACCTTCAGACCTGGCTCTGTAGTACTCATTTAATAGTCTGTTTTCTACAGTGTGCGTAAGAATGGAGTGAAAAGTGATGAAACCAAGAGATCATGGCAAGAAAGCAGATGCTGGAGCAAGCACGGTTCTTGCAGTGAAGAACGATTAACCTAAAAATAGGAAACTATCTGCTGTGAAGTGGAAATCATGATTATATCATCACATAAGAAGAAGATAGAGGCTACCTTGCTTCCTTTAGGTAATATGCTTATTTTCTTCAAGCCAGATCAGTGAATATTAACAAGCCAAACCCGTAATTACTGCAATAATGTAACTTAATGCATATAATGGAAAATGATTTTCTAAGCTTACAAGGATCATAGTATTTTGGAAGACTGAAGTGGTGTCACTGTTCTCAGGCAAATATCACTTTATTTGATGTCTGCAAGTGCTGTGCTTACAGACATGAGAACACAGTAGGTTAAAAATCAAAGCACAGTCTCCATTTCTTTCTGTCTGCTAGAATATAACATATTGACAATGAGGATGGGGTAAAGAATGCTATGCATTGCCAGATAAGGCTAAATCATTGTCTGTCAAGTAGTGGACTAGTACATCAACATATTGTATTCGTACCTTAGTCTTTCTTGACCTTCAGTCTATCTCTGCTTCAAATTTGTTTACAACATTTAGTGCAGCAGAGTGAAGAACAGTGCTAAATTTGGCAAGAATTTATCATACTACATCAACAATCTCAGATATGCCACAGCTCAATTACATTAGTTGGAGAGGTATCATCAGTAATGGCATGTAATCTCTTGAACTGGCAGTATTGCTTAACATCTGGACAGTCTTCTAAATAATGTACTTCATTCGTCAAGTGAGTGCTTTCCTATTCTCCACTCTACTCTGCATTTAAAGATTCTGTAGGTGTTGGTCCATCAAGGCTCCCAGATGTAGAATATCATTTAATTACATGTCAGCCCTGGCAATGCCCAGTTGTAACTCCGAATTTTTCTCAGAAAGAGTCGGTGTAAACAAAACTCTGAAGTATATTTGGTTATATGTCAACAAGCCTTTGTCTGAATTAACTAAGAACAAAGTTTTAGACTCATTCTCTAACACAATCTGTCGATATAATGACTCAGTTAGTGAAATGCTGCCCTGAAGATAAACCTGCAAATAACTCTCCATTCTCAAGATGTTGTTCCAGGATGAAGACTTAGCAAACAACTGGCTTGCAAATTCCACAATCCCTGATGGATTTGTCATTCTTTAATACAATGGGTGCTGCCATTTCACAGTTTCAATGATTTTCTCTATCAGTAGTCTCTCAATTTCTGCCATTAATTTTGGTTTTCCTTGTATACAACACTTAACTGGGCCTGAAGAACCCAGTCAGTGTAGTGTCAGTGTTAAAATGGTTCTTTTCTTATGTGCCCTTCAACGTGCCCAAATTATCCTTGGAAGTGTCTCTCTGGAACCACTGTTATGTTTCAGCTTCTCTCATCTTAATGCACTGAATGTACCTGCAACCAGGAAATTTCTTTCAGCCAATAACTTCCCTTACATCCAGGTGCAGTGCGCTATCTGCGCATGAAGTTAGTTCCTCAATTCGAGTCATCAGTATATAATGCACCCAGTGGCAAACATAAGTTCTAGGTCTCTTTCATTACAACATTAATTCTACCGATGTTAAGTGATCCTTTACATTAAATGTTCTGAACACTCCATCAATCACATGGGCTTTATATGGTGAAAATGGTGGAGACTTCAGACATTTTGAACTGCTGTCTTTAGTTTCATGATTTCAAAGTCAACTTTACGCAATGTTTATTCTTTCAAACTCTGACCAGTTGACATTTTGAATTACTTTATTGTTTGAACAAGTATTAGGCATGTTTCCTTCCTACTACAGTGGAAAACATATAATGCTAACTTCATTTTAAATGATGTTCCATTTCAAAGTCAAAGTGGAGTTTGTCATATGCATGAGTATAAGAGCATAAGACCACTTGGCCCATCGAGTCTGTTCATTGATTTTATGTATGTACAAATACAATTCTACCTGCAGCAGCATCAGAAACACATATAGCATCAACCACCAGAAAAACATAAATTAACTTAAATTAAGCACAGTTTTTTACAAGAAACCATAATTAGACTGAAAGGCAACAAAGTCAATTTTAGAACAAAGTCAAAATAAAATTTATTATCAAAATATGTTACATATACTACCTCAAGATTCAATGTCTTGCAGGCATTTACAAAAAAAAATTAAATGCAGTATAATTTATGGAAAAAACTATATAAACGTATATATATACAGTGGCATGCAAAAGTTTGAGCATCCCTGGTCAAAATTTCTGTTACTGTAAATAGCTAAGTGAGTAAAAGATGACCTGATTTCCAAAAGGCATAAGGTTAAAGATGACACATTTCTTTAATATTTTAAGCAAGATGACTTTTTTATTTCCATCTTTTACAGTTTCAAAATAATAAAAAAGTAAAAGGGCCCGAAGCAAAAGTTTGGGCACCCTGCATGGTCAGTACTTAGTAACATGCCCTTCGGCAAGTATCACAGCTTGTAAATGTTTTCTGTAGCCAGCTAAGAGTCTTTCAATTCTTGTTTGGGGGATTTTCACCCATTCTTCCTTGCAAAAGGCTTCTGGTTCTGTGATATTCTTGAGCCTTCTTGCATGCACTGCTCTTTTGAGGTCTATCGACAGATTTTCGATGATGTTTATGCCAGGGGACTGTGAGGGCCATGGCAAAACCTTTAGCTTGCACCTCTTGAGGTAGTCCATTGTGGATTTTGAGGTGTGTTTAGGATCATTATCCTGTTGTAGAGGCCATCCTCTTTTCATCTTCGGCTTTTTTACAGGCAGTGTGTTGTTTGCTTACAGAATTTGCTGATGTTTAATATTAATCATTCTTCCCTCTACCAGTGAAATGTTCCCCGTGCCACTGGCTGCAACACAAGCCCAAAGCATGATCGATCCACCCCCATGCTTAACAGTTGGAGTGATGTTCTTTTCATGAAATTCTGCACCCTTTTTTCTCCAAACATACCTTTGCTCATTGCGGCCAAAAAGTTCTATTTTAACTTCATCAGTATACAGGACTTGTTTCCAAAATGCATCAGACTTGTTTAGATGTTCCTTTGCAAATTTATGATGCTGAATTTTGTGGTGAGGATGCAGGAAAGGTTTTCTTCTGATGACTCTTCCATGAAGGTCATATTTGTGTAGGTGTTGCTGCACAGTAGAACAGTACACCACCACTCCAGAGTCTGCTAAATCTTCCTGAAGGTCTTTTTCAGTCAAACGGGGGTTTTGATTTACCTTTCTAGGAAACCTGTGAGCAGGTCTCTCAGAAAGTTTTCTCGGTCTTCCAGACCTCAACTTGACCTCCACCGTTCCTGTTAACTGCCAGTTCTTAATTACATTACGAACTGAGGAAACAGCTACCTGAAAACATGTTGCTGTCTTCTTATATCCTTTTCCTACTTTGTGGACATCGTTTATTTTAATTGTCAGAGTGCTAGGCAGCTGCTTAGAGGAGCCTATGGCTGCTGATTGTTGGGACAAGGTTTGAAGTGTTAGAGTATTTATAAAGCTTTGAAATTTGCATCACCTGGCCTTTCCTAACGATGACTGTGAACAAGCCATAGCCCTAACAAGCTAATTAAGGTCTGAGACTTTGGTAGAAGTTATCTGAGAGCTCAAATCTCTTGGGGTGCCCAAACTTTTGCATAGAGCTCCTTTCCTTCTTTCCACTCTAAAATTGTACAAAACAAAGATAATACACTAATCTTGCTTAAAATGTTGAAAAGAATGTTTCATCTTTAACTTTATGACTTTTGGAGATCAGTTCATCTTCTACTCACTTAACTATTCACAGTAACACAAATTTTGACCAGGGGTGTCCAAACATTTGCATGCCATTGTATATATATGAACAAAGTGTTGCAGAGAATGGGTGAACCCAAATACAGGATACTGGCACAGAGGTAGAGTTGGGAAGCAGACGAGGTCTGCGAGAGTGACTGGAGCTGAACGGCAAACAGGAGGATGAACAGAAAGGCAGGAGGCAATACTTATCTTGACATGGAGAGACAGAGTTACACAGGCAAACCTCAGTACTGAAACAAAACTTAGAATATATAATCCTAAGTGGCCAGGAATGTGAATTACCACACTGGCTAAAACAACGATCTGGCAATGAGTGGATGCAAAGCCAGGGTATTCATGCTGCAGGTTTAGATGAGAATCAGGTGTGCTGCAATCAAGGAGCCCGGGCGAACACGGGGAAAAGGGAATTAGGAGTATATGAGGAATTAATGGTCGGGACCGTGACACAAAGACTAACAAACAACCATTGTGCAAAAGAAGACCTATTGTAAAAATGAAAAGAACTGCTGAGAACATGATTTGTAAAGAGTCCTTGCAAGATTAGAGGTATATAATCTATATTATCCATTTATATTTATTTTGTTTTTTATTATTACATTTTTATCTTTTTTTTAGATATATTGGATCTGGAATAACTATCATTTTGTTCTTCTTTGCACTTACAGGTATGTACTGGAAATGACATTAAACAATCCTAAATCAGGAAAGTGAATTTGTGGTTTGTAGGATTAGTTCAGAGTGGTAATGAATGAAGTTATTCACATTGGTTCAGGAGCCTGATTGTTTTTACAATAATAACTGTTCCTGAACCTGGTGGTGTGGGATCTAAGTCACCTGTCACAGCGAGAAAACAACATAGCCTGGAGAGTGGGGATCTTTAATAATGGATCCTGCTTTCTTGTGGCAGCACTCCATGTTACTGTGCTCGCTGTGGGGAAGGCTTTGCCTGTTATAAACTGGACTGTATCCACCACCTTCTGTAAACTTTTTCATTGCTGGGTATTGGTGTTTCCATGCAGAATATGAAGCAACCAATAGGGATACTCTTCAAGTGCACCTATACAAGTTTGTCAATATTGCAGGTAACATGTCAAATCTACACAAACTTCAAAGAAAGTAGAATCACTGTCAATCCTTCTTTGTGATGGCACTTATATTCTGCTCCCAGAAAAGATTCTCTGATATGATAATGCCAAAGAATTTAAAGCTTCTTCACCCCTGGTCTGCTAATGAAACTCATGTATGTCCAGCTTCTGTAATCAATAATCAAGTCTTTGATTTTGCTGACATTACGTGAGAGATTGTGTGGCACCATTCAACAAAATTTTCAATCTCCCTTCTACTCCTTCCTTCCATAGAATTCAAAGTGTTCAAAGTCAAAGAGTCATGCAGCACAAAGTACTTCACCCCATCTGGTCCATGCCTACCATAGTGCCCTATCAAAACTAGTTGCATTTGACAACATTTGTCCCATAGCCTTCTAAGCCTTTCCAACCGCTGTACTTAGCTACCATCTTTTAATATTATTTTACCTGCATCAACCATTTAATCTGGCAGTTCATTCCATATTGTGTCAAAAGGTTGCCCTTCAATTTCTGTTAAATCTTTGAAAGTCTCACCTTAAACCTATCCCCTTATGGATCTCAATAAGATCAGCTCTCACCTTCCTGTACTCTTAGCCTGTCCATCCTTTCCCAATAATTCAGTCCCTCAAGTCAGGAGTCTCTTAAAAGACCCTATTGTTTCTGCCTCCACCGCCTCCGCCGGCAGCCCATTCCACACACTTACCACTCTTTGCATAAGACACTTACCCCTGACATCTCCTCTGTGCCTACTTCCAAGCACCTTAAAACTATGCCCTCTCGTGATAGCCATTTATCCCTGGGAAAAACCCTCTGACTATCCACACGATCAATGCCTCTGATTATCTTGTACACCTCTATCAAGTCACCTCTCATCATCCGTCACTCCAAGGAAAAAAGGCCAAGTTCATTCAACCTATTCTCATAAGACATGCTCCCCAATCCCGGCAATATTCTTGTAAATCTCCTCTGCACCCTTTCTATGGTTTCCACGTTCTTCCTGTAGTAAGGCAACCAGAATTGAGCACAGTATTCCAAGTGGGGTCTGACCAGGGTCCTATATAACTGCAACATTACCTCTTGGCTCTTAAACTCAATCCCACTCTCGGCTCTTAAACTCAATTCCATGATGAAGTGTTTTGAGTGGTTAGTTATGACTGGAATTAACTCCTGTCTCGGCAAGGACCTGGACACACTGCAATTTCCCTATTGCCACAATAGATCTATGGCAGACACAATCACAATGGCTCTTCACAGGATCACCTGGAAAACATGAATATCCATGTCAGGATGCTGTTTATTGACTACAACTCAGCATGTAACACAATTATTCCTACAATTCTGATCAGAAAGCTCCAGAACCTGGGTCTCTGTAGCTTCCTCTGTGACTGGGTCCTTGGCTTCCTGACAGGTAGACCACAATCTGTGCGGATTGGAAACAACATCTCCATCCCTCACACACTCAACAGTGGCATGCCACAGGGATGTGTGCTTAGACCACTGCTCTACCCTCTCTACACCCATGACTGTGTTGCTAAGCAGCACTCCAGTGCCATCTATAAATTTGCTGATGATACAATCATTGTTGGCAGAATTTCTTATGGTGATGAGAGGGCATACAGGAATGAGATGTATCAGCTAGTTGAGTGGTGTTGTAACAGCAATCTTGCATTCAACGTCAGTAAGACCAAAGAAATTATTGTGAACTTCAGAAAGGGTGAGATGAAGGAACACACACCAGTCCTTAGAGGGATCAGAAGTGGAAAGGGTGATCAAATTTAAATACTGGCACTTTCTGGCACCCACGAACTGGCTCACAACAGCGCGCACAGGCAGAGGGCCCCATGGGCCTCCCCTCTTCACATGGTGCCCAAGGCAACAGGGGGCTGGAGACTATGCGGTGACTACCGCAGACTGAACGAGGCTACAACTCCAGACCGCTACCCTGTGCCGCACATTCAAGACTTCGCAGCAAACCTACACGGCGCAAGGATCTTTTCCAAGGTAGACCTAGTCCGGGGATACCATCAAATCCCGGTACATCCGGACGACATCCCCAAAACAGCACTTATCACCCCGTTCGGACTTTTCGAATTCCTCCGAATGCCGTTTGGTCTAAAGAATGCTGCACAGACTTTCCAGCGGCTAATGGACGCGGTGGGACGCGATCTGGACTTTGCATTCATCTATTTGGACGACATCCTCATAGCCAGCAGTAGTCGGCAGGAGCATCTGTCCCACCTCCGCCAGCTCTACTCCCACCTGAGCGAATTCGGCCTTACAATCAACCCAGCCAACTGCCAGTTCGGACTCGATACCATCGACTTCCTGGGCCACAGGATTACTAAAGACGGGGCAACCCCGCTGCCCACCAAGGTAGACGCGGTCCGCAACTTCCCCTGACCCAACACAATCAAAGGCCTGCAGGAATTCGTGGGTATGGTGAATTTCTACCACCGTTTCCTCCCCTCAGAAGCCCAAACCATGCGTCCCCTGTTCACTCTAATGTCGGGTAAGGGCAAGGACATTACCTGGGACAAAGAGGCCGCAACCACTTACGTTAAAACCAAAGAAGCCTTGGCAAACGCCGCGATGCTAGTGCACCCCAGAACGGACGTTCCAACTGCTCTCACGGTGGACGCATCCAACACAGCGGTTGGTGGAGTGCTGGAACAACTCATCGAGGGTTGCTGGCAACCCCTGGTGTTCTTCAGCAAACACCTACGACCACCTGAACTCAAATACAGTGCTTTCGACTGGGAGCTATTGGCACTATACCTGGCAATCCGACATTTCAGGTACTTCTTAGAAGGTAGGCCCTTCACCGCGTTCACCGACCACAAACCGCTTACCTTTGCGTTCATGAAAGTGTCCGACCCCTGGTCGTCCTGCCAGCAGTGACATCTGTCCTACATCTCCGAGTACACGACGGACATCCGGCATGTCTCTGGAAAGGACAACGTCGTGGCGGACGCACTATCCAGACCGACCATACAGGCCCTGTCCCAGGGGGTGGACTATGCAGCGCTGGCAGAGGCACAGCAGGCAGACGATGAGATCCCTAGTTACAGGACTGCAGTCTCCGGTTTGCAGCTCCAAGACCTCCCCGTAGGCCCAGGTGAGAGGACCCTACTATGTGACGTAGCTACCGGCCAACCCCGCCCCGTTGTCCCAGCAGCCTGGCGCCGGCGGGTTTTCGAGTCCATTCACAACTTAGCGCACCCCTCCATCAGGACAACCGTCCAGCTGGTCACCAACAGGTTCGTGTGGCCTGGACTTCGTAAACAGGTCAGTGAATGGGCCAAAACGTGCATGCAGTGCCAAACGGCCAAGGTGCAGCGGCACACCAAGGCTCCGACGCACCAGTTCAAACCCACCCGCCGGAGGTTCGACCACATTCATGTGGATATCGTGGGGCCCCTGCCAGTGTCACGAGGAGCGCGGTACCTTCTAACTATGATAGACAGGTTCACCAGATGGCCAGAGGCAGTCCCGCTCACCGACACCGCCTCCGAATTCCGCGCCCGGGCACTGATCGCAACCTGGGTAGCCCGCTTCGGGGTACCGGCCCACATTACCTCCGACAGGGGCGCCCAGTTCACCTCCGACAGGGACGCCCATTTCACCTCCAGCCTGTGGTCGGCTATGGCCAACCTTTTAGGATCGCAGCTACACCACACAACTGCCTACCACCCACAGTCAAACTGCCTTCCACCGTCACCTGAAGTCGGCTCTCAAGGCCCGTCTGGAAGGGCCTGACTGGGTGGACGAACTTCCCTGGGTCCTGCTCGGAATCCGCACGGCGCCCAAAGAGGATCTACACACCTCGTCGGCCAAGTTGGTGTACGGCGCACCCCTGGTAGTCCCAGGAGAGTTCATACCAGCTCCAAGGGGGCAAGAGGAAGAGCCCACAGCAGTCCTGGACAGACTACGGGAGAGGCTTGGTAACCTGGCCCCCATCCCCACTTCATAGCACGGACAGAACCCGACCTGCGTACCCAAAGACCTGCAGAACTGTAAGTTTCTTTTTGTACGACGGGGCGGACACCGGGCATCGCTACAGTGGCCCTACGAGGGGCCGTTTAAGGTGATCAGGAACAACGGGTCCACATTCGTGCTGGACATTGGGGGGAGAGAGGAGGTTTTCACGGTGGACCGACTCAAACCGGCCCATGTTGGCTTGGCGCAGCCAGTCCAGGCTCAGGCACCATGGCGCAGGGGCAGACCTCCCAAACAGAGGCTGATCCAGACTGTGGACATTGGGGGAGGTATCGCCGGTTCTGGGGGCGGGTTATGTGGCGACCCACTTTCTGGCACCCACGAACCGGCTCACAACAGCGCGCGCAGGCAGAGGGCCGGCCCCAAAAAGGGCGCCAGGCCATCTTCACCAGCAGGGGGAAAATCCCTCGTGCAGAAAGGGTCTGGTAATATGCATTCCCCACAGCAGTCCCGCCCCAAGGAGGGCGGGAACGGGAAGGCTTTAAAGCAGGCCACGAAGTTTGAATAAATCTCTTTCATCGCAACCGTAACTCACCGACTACGTGTGGTTATTCTAGCGCTGTGTGTAGCACACCACTACATGGGTGTCAATATCTCAGAGAATCTAACCTGCACCCAACATAACGATCATGCTACAAAGAAGGCACAACAGTGGCTACATTTCATTAGGAGTCTGACAAGATCTGGTGTGTCTCTAAAAACACATGAAAATTTTCTACAGAAGTCCCTTAGAGAGCGTTCTAACTGGCTGCATCTCCATCTGGCGTGTGTGGGTGTGTGTGGTGTGGTGGTGGGGCTACTGCACAGGATCAAAGTAAGCTGCAGAGAGTTGTATATCTAGTTAGCTCCACCATAGTCACTAGCCTCTGTAGTATCCAGCACATCTTCAAGGAGCGGTGCCTCAGAATGTGGTGTCCATCATTAAGGACCTCATTACCCAGGCCATGCCTTGTTCTCTTTGCTACCATCAGGAAGGTGGTACAGAAGCATTAAAGCACATACTCAATGGTTCAGGAAGAGCTTCTTCCCCTCTGCCATCCGATTTCTGAATGGACATTGAACCAATGAACACAACCTCACTACATTTTTTATTTCTATTTTTGCACTGCTTATTTAACTATTTGATTATAAATATGCTGTGTGTGTGTGTATGTGTACATATATATATACACACACTGTATACTTACTGTAAATCTCAATTTTTTTCTTCATTGTTATGTATTGCTTTGTGCTGCTGCCACAAAGTCAACAAATTTCGTGACGTATACCATATTGAACAATATGACATATTAACCCTTACATACAGTTCAAATTCTATATCTTCACAGTATGGTCCAGGTCAATTTTGACCTGGCCCAAGAATCCCCTCATAACAAGTGTCTATACCAAATTTTGAACCACAGATCTATTTAAAATGTATAAATAGCCTATCTGACATTGATAAATGGGTGATTAATCCTTAATTAATGTTTCAGAGATGTAAAATCCATTTCAATAGATACAGGTCAAATTTGACCCGGAACAGCCTCAATGTACAAAAATTTGTAGCACCTGTACAGAAGTATAACATTTTTAAATATTTTCATTTTTGCGCATTTTGGGTCACTTTAGGAAAAGTCATCAAATTTCCACTAAAAAAATGGCATTTAGGGTGTTTCTACTGCTGTCAAATGTCAAAACAGGTCAAATTTGACCTGAACAGTATGTAAGGGTTAAAAGTGATTCTGATTCTGATAATGCAAATAATATTACAAATGGGCATTATCACCTTTAATTCTGAAACTAAAACATTGACACATTTTTGAAAAAAAATTAAAATTGTGTAGTTATGCTTCATAGACATTTAAAAAAAAGAGATAAAAAAAAATTATTGGCATGAATCACAATAGCTTGTATTTTTTTTTCTGACAGCCATTCTAGGCAATTTGGGCTAAACATGTTATAGTTGTAACTGAGTTTTGAAACTCAGCTCCATTTATTAAGTAGTACTGGTGATAAGCATGCTGATATCATTTTGGACTTAATCCAAGATTTTTGCTCTTAATCCATGTCTAGACTCTCATTATAACTAATTTTTACAATGAGGGTTAAATCTATGGGAGGCAGTGGAAGCATATTCAAGTATATTTATGTTCTATGAATGAAGCTGAGGTCCTTATATCTTTCCAGTCAACAAATGTGAAAATGGGCAATAGTGAATCAGCTGTCTGTTGCTTGATCAATCTGATGCAAATTATGCTTACATTTTTGAACAAAACCCTCAGGCATGTTGCATAAAATGGCAGCCAAGTCACTGTCTCCAATTTTCTACTAGCATGGGAAAGTAAACCAAGCATTTGCAGTGTCATCAATTCTTGTTTTTACTAAATTATTTCATAGGCAGAACCCAACAAATAATAAATAACATTCCAAAAGTTTAGCACGTTAATTGGTCACATCGGTGTAGCTGGGAGGCACAGGTTTGTTGGGATGGAAGGTTCTGTTACCATGCTGTCTCTCCAATTAAATTAATTCATTAACAACATTTAGTGGATTAAAATAATTACAACAGAATGGATTGATGGAAAGGTGCATTCATTTTTTTATTCAAAACTGACTGATGACCTAATACTTATACCTTACAAGTAAACATGGGAAAATTTCTCTCAAATTAAAGTTTCAAAGATTCAAAGTACATTTATTAGCAAAGTACTGTATGTAGATAGAATACAACTCTGAGATTCGTCACCCTGCAGGCAGCCACAGAACAAAGGAACACTGCAAAACCCAGTTAAGAAAACATTAAGCTCCCAACAAGCAACAAATGAACAAATTGTGCAAATGGCAAAAAGTCAGCTCAGAATAACAAACATTGGACTTGGAGTCTTGTAGTATTCAGTTTAGTTTAATTCAGTGCAATGTCACTAACCTAATGCAGGCTGATGTGGAGGACAGAGAGAATGAGTTGGGCTATGGTGCTGGAATAAGGGACCAGGAGAAGTTTACCAGATGGAGGCCACTCATCTCTACTTGGTGGTGTTGTTTCCCAGATGGCAAGGGCATTTGATGTGCAGGTGATCAGCTACTCTGCAAAAATCACACCAGATGCTCTCCATGGAGGTGGGGGGAGGTCTTTCCTCCCCCGCCTTTTAAATCTACTCCTCAGATTTTCTCTTCAGACCTGCCGAAGGATCTTGACCCGAAACATTGACTGTACTCTTTTCGTAGATGCTGCCTGGCCTGCTGAGTTCCTCCAGCATTTTGTGTGTGTTGCACACAATCCTTCACACAGGTTTTAATTAAGTCAGTGACCGCTGTGGTGTTCTCATTTAGACTCGAAAACAAATCCCTGAGTACAGTCCAGTCCACCAATTCAAATCAGTCCTGTAAGCATGCCTACAAACCCCCCCTCCCCCCACCACCGTCCATACCTTCTTAGCCCTCACTACTGGTGCTGCAGTCTTCAGTCTCTGCCTTTACTCAAGGAGTAGAAGTACAGCCAGGTGATAAGACTTTCCAGAGTGTGGGCATTGGATAGCATGGCAAGCTCTTGATGGTGGTGTAACAGTGGTCTAAAGTGTTGTTCCTCTGGTACTACAAACGATCTGCTGGTAATAATTATTTAGAAACTCGGTCAAGTTGATCTGGTTAAAATCCCCCAAAATGATGGAGAAGACATCAGGATACGTTGCTTCATGCCTGTTGGTCACATCGCTCATTTCGTGTAGAACCTGTTTAACATTAGCCTGAGGTGTTTGTACACCGTAACCAAAATAATTGCTGAAATTTTCTGCGGCAGATAAAATGGACGACACTTGATCACGAGGTGTTCCAGGTCAGGTGAACAGGACTGGGACAGAATCGCCATCACAAGGAGTTGATCATGAAGCATGCTCCTCCTCCCTTGCCTTTGAAAGACTCAACAGTCCTGTCTTGGCAGTGCATTGTGAACCCAACAGTCTGAATTGCTGTGATTGGAACGGAAGGGGTGCATGAAACAGAAAAAGTTAACTGGTCCTAATATCCCTCTGGTACAGCATTCTAGCTCTGAGATCTTCAGTTTTATTTATCAGAGACCCATTACATTTGCTGGCAAGATGGTCGATATTGGGAGTCAAAAGCTGCGTTTTCTTAGAGAACCTTGAAGCCTGCTCAGCATCCCCTCTATCGCCATCTTAAAGGGAACCGCCATAACTAGAGTCCGTTTGAGTTCCATCAATTTTAAGTAGCAATAGATATTTTATTTGCATGAAAACAAACTGTACAGACTAAAATGGGAATATTTTATGTTTTCCATCAGAGCTGTTTGCACCACGGACAAAAAATTATTCTGTAAAATAACCACACACCCTCAACTGTGAATTCTCCACATTTTCAGGATAACTTGGAGCAAATAGGCAATCCTGGTATAGACCAGTACAGCACTAACCTAAGAGGCCTGACAAAATAAATCAGTTATCTTCATCCTTCATTTCCTGCACCCCACACAACCTCAATTCAATACAGCCCCAGTACCCTCAACTCTTATGCTGCCACTTCTTCAACCCTGCATACCCCACAATCCAAAACTACTAATCTGAACTCTAATCTAAACTCTGTCCATTATCTAAGCAGCTCATTAGATTCCCTCTCAATCTGTCAGTCTCCCAATTGCTCCTACCATCCACCTTCCTATACCCCCTGTCCACAGCACAAATCCAATAAACCCTCTTGCAGCAGGCATCATGAAGTCTACATCTGAAAGGATTCCTGTGCATGGTGGGAATACCAAAGTTAAAATCAAGTAAAAATACAGATGCCTGATATAAGAAACAAATGCACCAAATGCTGGAAAATGTACATCAGGTCATTTTGCAATATCTGGAAAAGTTGCTAAAATTGCAGTGATTGATCAGTTGTCAAGATCTTTTGCAAGAAGCCCCATCACCAGTTATTGTGCTTGTCTGGCTTATGCAATGGAATTTCTAACCATGACTTTTTTTTTAAACTCTTCTGTAAAGTAAGAAAAATAGTGGGGAAGAAAATGGGGATTGTGCCCATTTCCTATATGCTTTAATTTGCAGAATTGATGCGTACATAGTCTGACACAAATCTCAATGAATCTGTAAAATTACTTTCAAATTTAAATTTTGTTGCGGTCATCCTAAATTTTCTTATGTGGAAAATGTGATATAACTCAGATTAGTTAACTTAAACAATTTTTTTGTTTAATTTCTGAGCATTGGGATAAACGGAAATTGCCTGAAATATCTATTATATTCTGCTTTCTTAATGTTTGTGGAGAAGACTTACAGCTGAATGTGTATGGTCATCAGCCCACTCAGCCTATCAATGATGACTTTGACTCCAGTTGATGACGCCTCTAGTACCCTGACCATCATTAAAATTCTGATTCCTGCACCCACCCTAACATGTCCTCCACACAGTCTAAAGTCCTAATCTTCTTAATCCCTCCCATAACATCTATTTCAACTATAAACCATCCTCTTTGCACTCCATTGGGAGTGCCTCAGGTGGATTGGATTTGGATCTGCTCCATTTGGGATTTCCAGTCATTGATACAATTTTGCAAGAAGCCCTGAATCACTTAGTGGCCTTGAATAGGGTTGGGTGTTGGAATGTGCAGCCACTGGCATCGAAGTTAGCTCCCTTCTTCATGGACCCTCTCTTCCTCCAGCCTACTTGTAGAACTGTCCTGAAGGCCACGATTAACAATGCAGGTAGTCCAAAAGTAATATTTGGAAAGTGTTTGAGATCGAAAAGAGATTTGATATTTTACTCAAAGGATCACCCTGAAGTCTTCAAGTGTTGATAAGTGTTTTTGCAATTGAAAGTGAGCTGTAACCAATATAGTTCCATCCAGTTGAGTGTAAATGTCTTTTGGATGACCAGATATGAAGTAAGTTATTCTATTTTATCATCATCCAGATGCAAAGAGTAACTTAAAGAAAAACACATATCATAGATAAATAAAAAGAGAATACTATAAACATTTTGCAGGTCAGTCAACATCTGTGAAAAGAGAAACAGAGTTCGTGTTTCAGATTGGAGATCTAAGAACGGGAACCTTTGATTTGAGATTATAACATTGTTTTGATTTCCACAGAAGTTGCCTGACCTGCTGAATGTTTCCTACAGTTTTTGGTTTTATTTCAGATCTTCAGTATCTGCAGTCAGTTTTTGGATTTTCATGCATATTATCAATAATTATATAGACTGAAGCATTCAGTACACTTGCAAGTAAATTACACTTTTATTGAAATTTAATAACCAAAAACTGACCCTTACACCAATGGCTTTGTTCAGTCATTCAGGTCTGAGCATGCAGACTAGTCACAACCTATTCTTAACATTACACATCTTCCAAAACCACTATGGCAAGGTGTTCCACAATAATTTTTTTGTTTTGCTTTCACAGGTACATATTAACAGATGGAAAATGCACAGTCACTGCATTCATGGGACATCAATTATTTTGTTTGGAAGGGGTCCATTCCTCTGCTGACCGTTTCCGTTAAAGAGTTATTCCAGATGAGAGGAGATCTCCTGAGTTTCCAATCTCCTTTAGATTCATTGACATATACTGCATGAAAACAGGCCCTTCAGCCCAACTGGATTAAGTTGTCTCCTTGAGCTGAAGAGATTATGCTGATGCTGAAGACACGCACAAAATGCTGGAGGAACTCAGCAGATCAGGCGGCATCTATTGAGATTTATAAAGAGACAACACTTTGGGTCCTTTTGCCTGTGCTGGGCCCATATCTCTCAAGAGGTTTCCTGTCCACATACTTGTCTACTGCCTTTGAAACATTGTAATTTTACCTGCCTCTCAAGCTTCCTCTGGCATTTCCATATTCCTACCACCCTCGGTATGAAAAGCTTGCTGGTCAGGATGCTATAAATATTCCCCCTCTCCCCTTAAATCAAAATCCTGTAGTTTTAAACTCCCTACCCTAGGAAAATGTCTGAGACAATTTACCTTATATATGCCTTTAAAAGCTTTGGGGCAGACAGGGAAGGGAAAGTTTGGGTGAATAAATCAAGGAAGGAGTTGTTAATTGGTTAGTGCTAGATATTGTGCCTTCCATATCTTAGAATAGCCTGATCGGGTCTTGTGATGGGTACTGCTTACTCTACAGTGCTCGTTGGAGCAACAGGTCATTACACCTAAGGCACAGAAGCTGGAACTTTTGTCAGTGCTGCTTGTCTACAAAAAAGACAGCAGTTTCAAGTTGATACGGGAAGGAAGATAAGGTAATACTATTATGCCATGAAGGACACTTTATTTCCTCGTCTTTTTCAAAGTTCAAGTAAATTTATTATCAAAGTACATACATGTCACAATATACACCACCTGTAGAGGGTTGTCAGCGTTTTAGGTGTCATGCCAAATCTTCACAAACTCCTGAGGAAGTAGAGGTGCTGCCATGCTTTCTTTGTAATTGCACTTACGTGCTGGACCCAGGACAAGTCCTCCAAAACAGTTACACAAAGGAATTTAAAATTGCTGAGTCTCTCCAACTCTGATCCTCTGATGAAGACCGGCTCAAAGACCTCCCGTTTCCTCACCCTGAAGTCAATCATCAGCTCCTTCATCTTGCTGACATTGAGTAAGAAGTTGCTGTTGTGGCACCACTCAACCAGATTTTCAATCTCCCTCCTATATGCTGATTCATCACCGCTGTTGATTTGGCCTATGACAATGGTGTCATTAGCAAACGTGAAAATGGCATTTTAACTGTGCTTAGCCATACGGTCATAAGTGTAAAGTCAGTAGAGCAGGAGGTTGAAGGCACAGCCTGTGCTGATGCAGGTTGTGAAGGGGATATTGTTGTCAATCCAAACTGACTGGGGTCTGCAAGTGATGAAAATGAGGATCCAATTTCACAAGGAAGCATTGACGCCAAGGTCTAGAAGCTTATTGATTAGTTTTGAAGGGATGATGGTATTGAATGCTGAACTGTAGTCAATAAAGAACATCCTGATGTATGCATTTTGCTGTTCAGGTGCATTCCTTCTTCCTTGTAAGTGATTGTAGGTTCCATTTTATTTTATTTTAATTACTATCAGAAAGAAAAGCACACTCCATGCGAAAACATCATCTGCTGAGGTAAATTGCAACAGGAAGGGCCTCATCCAGTTTCCTGATGGGTAGGTCTTCCACCAGAAATGGGAGTAAACTTTCGAAAACAGAAGTAAAATACCATTTACATGCCCTTTACATATAACATGCAGGGTGTAACGGACTTTTTAAATCCAGCTTTGTCATTCTTTTAACAGAGGGAACCCTTTGATCTATAAAAAATCTGGTCAATGTAATAATATTTGAAACAAAACTTGCCCAATTTCAAATAATTAAGACAATTATCATCAATATTGTATCTTTTGATTCTGTACATGTCAAAATATCTATATAGATTAGAATGATTTTCCATTGATGTTACAATTACGTATCAAATAATTGACTTTTTTTAGTTGTTCGCTGTATTCAATCTTAAAAATGACCATGAAAAGTAATTGAGAATGATCTGTTCCCTCAGTGCTGACTATCATGTTCTCTCACTTTTACGTGATTTGTGAGGTGATTTTTATGGGCCAATGTCAGACACACATTCATCATACTGAGATTCTCATTTCTAGCCTCACTGAGTTTGAGGGTTTTTCTACATTTGGGATATGAGAAATAGTATTTGAAATTGTCTTCATTTTGAAATTATTGTGTGTAGCTTACAGATTCAAACTGTGTTACTTTAATGGAGATTTACAACTAGAGGAAGGAATGGAATGCTTGTCATTAAGTGTATATGTGTTAATAATTTCCAGACTAAGGAGCTGTGAGCATACTGCTTGAAGACCCAAATACCATTCAATAACTTTTTGAACAGAAGTGCAACTCAAAGAATTATAAATGAAGCCCTAGCAAACGTGGTGAACTCATGTTTTGCAGGCAAAAATTGGAACTCTTTGTTATTGAAGTAATAAAATGAAAAATAAAGCTTTTGTTGCAAGCTATCATCACGTCTTTCAAATCTGAGCAGAGATTACCACACACATGAAAGCTTCTTTAAATCTAGCAGGAAGAGGATTTACTTTGACTGAACAGCATTGAAGCAGAATGGTGAAAAGAAATTGGCTGAAATCTGATTGGCATAAATGCAGATTGTGGTGTGATATGATGGAAGTATGTAACATTATGAGTGCATGGGAAAGGCCGGGTAGACTCTGTTTCTAGTAGTCAAGAGTTCAGAAATAAGAGCGCAAAGATATGAGATAAGGTATAAACAATTTAGCACAGAGAAAAATAGCCCCTTTGTCGCAGTTGAATTCACTTCCAGGATGAGTGCTTGAAATATAAAACATGCCAGTAATGAAGGGGAGCATTGCTGAATGAAAAAAAAGATGAACATGGAATGTGAAAAGAGTATGAAAATACAATTAGAATGACATGCTGGGACGGAGAGCAAACATTTAAATGGATTAATTGAATTGAATCGTATCAAATTGAGTTGAATGGATCTTCTGTGTGTGTCTCTGGTAATGGATGTAAAAGAATACTCTGTCACTTGTAGCAAGGTGAAGTAAGTAGCAGTCCACTTTTTAGTATTTATTTTCAATTTTTTTTGGCTGGACAACAGGCTGTCATGTCAATTCTTTTTTTTTCTCTTTGCTACCTCCCTTTTACATAAGCTGTGTCTATTGAGATGGAAGAATTCTCTGAAGGGCTCCACTCTAACATGAGGTTGTAATTACAAGTGAGCATTGATTCACAATATAACAGTTATAATGTTCATATCACTGAGGTGTCCCTAAGCTTAGTCATTCTGGAAAATCGAGGAAGAAATTACACAGATAAGATAAGGAGTGCATTGCTGAGATTTTGGAACATAAAGAAAATCATTTCTGAATGTCACTGCCTCTGGCTCATGGATCTGCTTGTCTTCATATCAAAACCAAATGATTAAGCAGCAGAGCACATTTTCCTAATGCATGGATATGAAAATAAGCACTTGCTCATTGTAATAGTGCACTTCCAGGGACTTGCTCCTCTTCAGAAAGAAGTGACATAGGATCAGAAGGTGTAGAATCCTTGTGGGTAGCACTAAGAAACTGCAAGTTTAAGAAGATGCTGACGGGAATTACTTACAGGCCTCCAAAAAGAAGTCAGGCCATAGTCTACAAATTCCAGCAGGAGATAGAAAAAGAATGTCAAAAAGGCAATGTTACATTAGTCATGGGAGATTTTAAAATGCGGGGTAGATTCGTAGAACCAAGTTGATGCTGGATCGCAAGAAACAGTTAGTGAAATGTCTCTGAGAAGGCTTTAGGGAGTAGATTGTGATTGAACCCACTAAGGGATCAGCAATTCTGGATTGGGTGCTGTGTAGTGAAGGGATAAGGGAGTTTATAGTAATTGAACTCTTAGGCAACAGTGATCATAATTCGATGGAATTCACTCTGCAGTTTGAAAGAGAGAGAAGCTAAAGTCAGATGCATCAGTATCTGACTTTAATACAGGGAATTACCAGAGGCATGAGAGAGGAGTTGGTCAAAGTTGATTGCAAGGGTATATTAGCAGGAACGATGACAGAGCAGCAATGGCTGGAGTTTCTAGAAGCAATTGGAAGATGTATGATAGATAAATCCCAAAGAAGAGCAAATATTCTAAAGACAGAATGAGGCAACCAGGCTGACAAGGGAAGTCAAATCCAACATAAAAGCAAAAGAGAAGCATAGAGCAAAAATTAGTAGGAAGTTAGAGGATTAGGATTTTTTTAAAACAACAGAAGACAACTAAAAAATACATGGGGGCGTGGAGGTGAAATATGAAGGTAAGCTAGCCAATAATATCAAAAAATGATAAAATGATATGAAAAGTTTTTTCAGATATACAAAAAGTAAAAGAATGGTTAGAGTAGATATTTGATTACTGGAAATTGCAGGTGGAAAAATAGTAATGGGGGCAAGGAAATGGAGGATGAAATGAATATGTATTTGGCATCAATTTTCACTGTGGAAGACAGTAATAATTGAGAGTGTCAAGGGGCAGAAGTGGGAAACAGAAAGGACTGAGGGTAAATAAGCCACCTGGTCCTGACGGACTACATCCCAGGGTTCTAAAATACGGTAGCTGAAAAGATTGTGCAGGCATTAGTAATGATCTTTCAAGAATTAATACATTCTAGCATGGTTCTAGAGGACTGGAAAATAAACTTATAGGCCAGTTAACCTGACTTCAGTGGTAGGGAAGTTGTTTGATTCTATTACTAAGAATGTGATTTTGGATACTTAGAGGCACATGACAGAAATAGGCTAAAGTCAGTATAATTTCCTTAAGGGAAAATCTTGCCCGACAAATTTGTTGGATTTTTTTGAAGAAATAACAAGCAGGATAGACAAAGGAGAATCAGCGGATGTTGCGTACTTGGCTTTTGACAAGGTGCCACACATGAGTCTGCTAAACAAGATAAGAGCCCATGGTATTACAGGAAAGAAACCAGAATGGATAGATCATTGGCTGATTGCAAAGAGTGGGAATAAAGGGATCTTTTTCTGGTTGGCTGCAGGTGACAAGTGGTGTACCAGGGGGTCTGTGTTGAGACCACTTCTGTTTACGTTATATGTCAATGGTTTGGATGATGGAATTGAAGGCTTTGTGGCCAAGTTTGCGGATGATATGAAGATAGGTGGAGGGGCAGGTAGTGTTCAGGAAGCAGAGAGGCTACAGGGTGACTTAGACAGATTAGGAGAATGGGCAAAGAGGAGGCTGATGGAAAATAGTGTTGGGAAGTGTCTGGTCATGTACCTTGCTAGAGGAATAAAAGAAAACTATTTTCAAAACGGGGAGAAGAATTCAAAAATCCAAGGTGCAAAGGGATTTGGGAGTCCGCTTGCAGGTTCTTTAAAGGTTAATATGCAGATTGCATCAATGGTAAGGAACAAATGTAATGTTAACATTCATTTCAAGAGGACTAGAATATAAAAGCAAGGATATAATGCTGAGAACAACAGGAATTCTGCAGATGCTGGAAATTCAAGCAACACACATCAAAGTTGCTGGTGAACGCAGCAGGCCAGGCAGTATCTATAGGAAGAGGCGCAGTGGACGTTTCAGGCCGAGACCCTTCGTCCTGACGAAGGGTCTCGGCCTGAAACGTCGACTGCGCCTCTTCCTATAGATGCTGCCTGGCCTGCTGCATTCACCAGCAACTTTGATGTGTGTTGCATATAATGCTGAGGCTGTATAAGGCACTAATGAGGCCTCACTTGGACTATTATGAATAGTTTTTGGTTCCTTATTTAAGAAAGTATGTGCAGACGTTTGAGAGGGTTAAGATGAGGTTCACAAAAGTGATTCCAGCAAAGACAGGATTATCATATGAGCAATAATTGAAGGCTCAGGGCCTGTATTTGCTGGAATTTAGAAGACTGGGGGGGGGATCTCATTGAAACCTATCAAATGTTGAAATGACTGGATAGGGTGGATGTGAAAAGGATGCTTCCTTTGGTGGGGAAGTCTTGAACAGAGGACACAGCCTCAAAATAGAGGGACGTTCATTTAGAACAAAGATGAGGAGGAATTTCTTGAGCCAGAGGGTGGTAAATCTGTGGAATTCATTGCCACAGGCAGCTGTGGAGGAGGCTTGGTCATTGGGTGCATTTAAGGCAGATAGGTTCTTGATTAGGATATGAAATGTCATGGGGAGAAGACAGGAGAATGGGTGCTAAGAGGCAAATGGATTAGCCATGATGAAGGTGGAGCAGATTCAATGGGCTAAATGGCCAAATGCTGTTCTTATATCTCATGGTCTTAAAGTCTATGGTCTCTTGCACTACCATAGACTTGGTCTCTATTTGTGTTTTTGTATTCATGTCTCGTTTTGCACTGTCATTTCATTCATTGACTGCATATTACAATAACCTTGACTTGACAGTTTCCTTATCCTTATTATTCCCAGTTACACTTGCACTATTTTAACCATTTATTTTTGGTTTAATAGCAGGGTTAATATCTACAGTGTCTTCTGTTATTACCAATACTAATGCCCCAATGCCCCCACTATTAATGCCGTCATGCACACAAATATATATGTGCATGCAGCCTGGTACAGCTGTTCCAATCTATTCTTACTTCCTTCTTCTTACTTTTTAATTTACATTATTTTTTGTATTTTTTTTTCCTCTCATGGTAACACGTCGAAGCTGCACCCTCTCTAACATGCTGATAGAGAGAGTTTTATTTGGGTTTTCTTTAGCGCTGGAAATGGCTACATCCCGACACGTGGGACAGAAGCAAGGTCGCATTGTGTATTTCACGGACCAGCAAAGACCGGCCGGCTTAGCTAACAGAGCGGTGGACACCCCTGCTGAAATCCGGAGGAAAACACACAGAGGGGGATCACAAAGACGAGGAAAGAGGACCAGGTCGAGACAGCAGAGACTTTTGGAGAAGAGGAGTTCAGTAGGTAATACCGTTCCGCCTGACCAGAAGTGCACTGAGAGCGGTAAGCGTGAAGGAGTTTGGTGCTTACTGTTCTGGCTAACAACGGATGGTGCAATCCGGGGTATATTACAATCGAGGAACGTGCTTGCAGACTGGATATTGAACTTTTTACTGTTGGATTTCGGCCACATTCCAGCATGATATAACACTTGGCGGCACGGGAGGTCGTTCCTGCCTGTGGCCATCGAACGTGCATCTCCTCCCATGGAGGGTCAGACACCCTGAGCCAATAGACTGGTCCTGGACTTATTTTCCATCTGGCATAGTTTGCATTTTGGTGTTTGATTGTTGGGGTTTTTTGTATTGCTATATTTACGCTCTATTCTTGGTTGGTGCGGCTGTAACGAAACCAAATTTCCCTCGGAATTAATAAAGTATATCTATCTATCTATCTATTTATCTATCTATATACTGAGGTCTCTGCCCCTCACTTGTAAAATATCCTTGCCAATGTCTCCACTGCCTTCAGTTAATTTCAAGGTCAATGTCACCCTTTCAGTCCATATCCCTACAACTAGTATAAGCATGCTGCTTACCAGCCCAAACCTTGTCAACTGCAGAGAGGTATGCCAAGTAAATGGTATTTCAAAGTTCAAACTTCAAAATAAAATTTATTATCAGAGTACATACATGTCACCACATAGAAAGCTGAGATTCTTTTTCCTGCAGGCACACACAGCAAATCTATAGAACAGTAACTGTAAACGGGATCAATGAACAGCAAACTGAGCAAATGCATATATAAATAAATAGCAATAAATAACAAGAGCATGAAATAACTGAAGTGAGATCATTGGTTGTGGGAACACCAGAAATGGAATGAGTGTAGTTATCTTCTTCTGTTCAAGAGTCTGGTGGTTGAGGGGTAGTAGCTGTTCTTGAACCTGGTAGTGCCTGAGGCACCTGTACCTTCTACCTGATGGCAGCAGCGAGTAAAGAGCATGGTCTGGGTGGCGAGGATCTTTGATGATGGATGCTGTTTTTATACAGCAACGTTTCATGTAGATGTGCTCAATGGTTGGGAGGGTTTTACTCATGAGGTACTGGGCCGAATCCACTACCTTTTGTAGGATTTTCCACTCAAAGACATTGTTGTTCCCATACCAGGCCATAATGCAGCCAATCAGCACCCTTTCCACCAAACATCTATAGAAGTTTGCCAAGGTTTTTGATGACATGCCAAACCTCCACAGACTCTTCAGGAAGTAAAGGCAGTGTAGTGTTTTCTTGGAATTATATTTACATGATGGGTCCAGGACAGGTCCTCTAAGATAATGACACACAGGAATTTAAAATTACTGATCCTCTCCACCTGTGCTCCTCCAATGATTACTGGCTCATGAACCTCTGGTTTCCCTCTCCTGAAGTCTACCATCTTGGTCTTGCTGACATTGAGTGAGAGGTTATTGTTATTACACCACTCAGCCAAATTTTCAATCTCCCTCTTGTATGCTAATTCATCACCACCTTTGGTACAGCCCACACCAGTGATGTCATCAGCAAACTTGTATATGGTGTTAGAGCCACACAGTCATAGGTGCAAGGTGAGTAGAGCAGGGTTCTATGCACACATCACTGCAGGCTCCTCTGCTGGTGGAGATTGTGGAGGAGATGCTTTTGCCACTTCGAGTTTATTAACACATCTAGTAAGCACTACATTTGTTAAAAGCTAAAAGAGCTTCAAACCTCATTTTGTTTCACACATTGAAATGTCTTTACAGTTTATACTCTAAAATGTAATTGAATGGTTGTTTTTGGTTCATAGCATTGAGTGACAGATTGTAATTAACTTTCAGAAGTTTAATGATAATTAGTTTGCTAACCAATCATCACATACCAAATTTGTGAAAGTGGTGGTGGTGGTGGCAGTGGGGTGGGATAGGCACACTCATTTTGTGTATGAGGGCATAACTATAGAAAATCTACTGAACCTTTTGGGGAATATCTGTGCCATCACAAACCATTATTGTCTTAAAATGGACACTTTGGAATTGAATTGATCTCCACTCATTCTTGATGCAATCATTTTCAATGAAAGCCTAGATTAATTTATGACAGCAGCTATTGTTTACAGATTAAGAATCAAACTGGAATTAAAATAAAGGTGTCATTGTGAAGACCAGCAGTGAGCCAAAGGATTGGGACTCTTTGAGAAACCAGGAGATGACTGAAACAAAATTGAAGAAGTACAGGATTAGCTTGAGAAGTAATCTGGAAATAACATTAGAAACAAACAATAACAGTTTCTGATGATATATGAAAAATAACAACATTGATAATGCTTATATTACTCTATTGGAAGAAAAGACCTGGCAATTAAAAAAGTTGACCAAGCTTCCAATTAATTATTTAATATTCACCTTCATGATAGAAGACACCAAAGCATCCCCATAAAATAGATAATTCAAATGAATTGGGGAAGATAAAAAGTGAAATAACCTCCATCAATACAAACAAAAAATTACTATGCAAACTAATGTTGCTTAAGTCCAACAAGTCCCCAAGTGCTGATACCTTGGTTCCTAGTCTCTTAATGAAAATGCCTTCAGATATGGTCCACGCAACACACATCAAAGTTGCTGGTGAACGCAGGAGGCCAGGCAGCATCTCTAGGAAGAGGCACAGTCCAACGTTTCAGGCCGAGACCCTTCGTCAGGACTAACTGAAGGAAGAGTGAGTAAGGGATTTGAAAATTGGAGGAGGAGGGGGAGATCCAAAATGATAGGAGAAGACAGGAGGGGGAGGGATGGAGCCAAGAGCTGGACAGGTGATTGGCAAAGGGTATATGGGATCATGGGACAGGAGGCCCGGGAAGAAAGACAAGGGGGGGGGAACCAGAGGATGGGCAAGGGGTATATTCAGAGGGACAGAGGGAGAAAAAGGAGAGTGAGAGAAAGAATGTGTGCATAAAAATAAGTAACAGATGGGGTACGAGGGGAAGGTGGGGCCTTAGCGGAAGTTAGAGAGGTCGATGTTCATGCCATCAGGTTGGAGGCTACCCAGACGGAATATAAGGTGTTGTTCCTCCAACCTGAGTGTGGCTTCATCTTTACAGTAGAGGAGGCCGTGGATAGACATGTCAGAATGGGAATGGGATGTGGAATTAAAATGTATGCCCACTGGGATATAGTCCACACTTTGCTTATAATCTACTAAAATTGCTGGGTTACCTAGAAGTCCCAAAAGACTAAAGAAAATCACAAATATATTACAGAAAGCAGAAGATAAAATGCATGGAAGAAAATTGTTGGAATCCATTAATAAAGATGTATAGAAAGATATTTAGAAAATTGTCAGGTTATCTAGACAGAGTCAATATGGTCTTATGAAAGAGAAAATGTATTTGAGAAACTTGTTAAAGTTCCTTGAGATTTTAAAATGGTATTTAATTAGTTGGCACTTACAAAGTTACTGCCCAAGATAATAAGATTGTGGGGAGTAGATTAGCATGATTAGGAGAGTGGCTTATTAACAGAATACAGTCAGAATAAATTATTTTTCTTGGAAAGTTGATCATAATAATGGGGGTTTCATGGCGATCAGTGCTAGGACCTTAACAGTTTATAATTTATATTAATTTTTAGATGAAAAGAGTTCACTGTAACCAAGTTTGCAGCAAGTACAAAGATGTGTGAGTTAGCATGATGTGATGTGGACACAAAGTGCCTGCAAAGTGATATAAATAGATTAATTTAGGGAGCCAAGAAAATAAAGAGTGGGGAAATTGAGATATTATCCACTTGGGAAGATATATATATATATATAGTGCAGAGAGTTAGTGAGGTTGCTTCCAGAATCCTGTGTACAGTGCTGTTCACCATTCTTAAGGAATGATATACTTACATTGGAGGCACTGCAGAGAAGATTCATAGATCCATGGACAAAATTCAATTCAAAGCTGAAAACAACATTGAGCTGCTTCAGACTGTACCCGCCAGTGTGTAGAAAAATAAAAAGAGGTCTTATTGAAATCTTTAACAGTCTAAGGGGGATTTTCAGAGCAGATTATGAGAGAATTCTCTTGGCTGTCTGGAATCCAGAGGTAGAGCTATAGCAGGAATGGTTTCAGAATAAAGAGTCATAAGTTTAAAATAGCAATTGATAGGGATCTTCTTTTCCCAGTGAGTTGTGGATATTTGGAATTCTCTCCTCCAGATAGCCGTGGAGATGGTATCATTGAATATACTCAATGTAGAGAATCTCATTTGACTGGAGAGGATTAAAGGGTAGGGGAAAGAGAAGGAAAACGAGGCCAAGATTTTATCAGCCATGGTCTTTATGAGGTGTCAAACAGACACTGAGAGGCCAATTGGCCTACTGCTGCTCTTGCTTCATAATGATTCAATGTCCTGCACTGTTCAAGTTAGTGTACTCAATGTCTTTTCCTTGGATTAAAAACAGACAGCAAATAATATTAATATGTGTGCAAAATCCAGTTTCTCTGATATTATGTAAATCAAAAATTTAAAAATCCAACCTTTGTCCTTCATAAAACAATCTAAATAATAAACAAGCATGCCATGCTTAAATTCATAGCGGGGCACAAATTCGACTAATCATCTGAAAGTGAAACCAAGTATTACTGCAGTCTTTTCTTTTCAATTTCCTCAAAATTTGCACCCCTTTTATTTCATTCCCTTATGTACACTATACTGATATCTCTTTCTCACTGACTAACTCAAACCTTGCTGTGCACAGAGTACCCAGGACAGTAAACTCCACTTTAAGTCCCCACACTAATGTACATTTTTAGCCTTTTATCACAGCCAATTATACAGTTGTTGCCACGAGGTTAGGTCCCTTCAGTTCTGGCAACATTCTTGTATATAAAGGCTGGTTCTCTGAAACTTCCCTTCAGCACAATGCAGGTCCCATTATAAAGCAACTGCATGGGAACAGAACACCCTTGTAGTGTTTCAAATACATTTTCAGCTACTTCTAGATTTTTTTTGTGTAGGGCCTGTATCAGAGTCAGTACTGAACATAACAATATTTCAGCTCACTAAAAATAGGTGAAAACAGATTTCTTGGCTCCAGGTTTACATGGAAAACTGTCTCAATTTTGAATTACCTTTCCTTACTTCGAAATCTTTCCAATGTCTTTCTCCACTCTATCAATGGAATATTTTCTAGGTGTATGATCTACTGAAGGTTCTGTATTTCTTTCTCTGGATATATGATTGCCTTTGAGCATAATTGGTTACCATTGAAGGCTGTGAATTAAATATGTGGCTCCTAGTTTCCATTTAATTTTTCTGAACTTCTCCATTTTCTCCCTTTCCCTACCTCTGCTTCAAATAACATACCTTTGACCTTCTAAAAAAATAAAACTTAAAACCAGAGGACTCCATTGTCATTTCATGTTTATCCATTCATAGCATCCAAAAATGTACCATTTGTGTCTCAAATAATCTGCATACCAAACTATCCAGAGGCCAAAATGTTCATTCAGGTCATCATTCTTTTATAAGGAAACTTTAGCAGATACTGGCAGAACTCTAACAAAACAATGTCATGTAAGTTCCTGCAGATTATAGTAATTTAATAATCTATAATTTGCATAGTTTATAATAGTTTATAGTTTATATTATATTATATAATATATAATATTATATAAAGATTATGGTTTACTTATTACATTTGAATTGTCAAAAGTATTACAAGATACCCCTACTGAAATAAATGCAGAAATTATATGTCATGGTGATAACTTCTACTACTCTCAAACTTCAACAAACCTATTGTCTAGTAGCAATTTTAAAATAAACGACAGTTACTAAATGGAGAATCATTTGAAGCACTTTGCCTCCCCACAAGTTAGTATAAAAATTGGAAAACAACAAAAAAACTTTAAAATTAAAATGCAATTCACAAAAAAAACAACAATCTGGTTATATAATTGCAAAAGCACAAATTTCCAAATATGTTGCATATTAATGTTCAATACAAAACATACTAAATGATACTTGAATATAATTAAACCCTGTGTATAGTAATTGACATTTTGTGTAATTAGCAAGGAGCCTACAAGTGGATTTATTTGTTCTATTTTGGTGTACACAAATAAACAATCATTCCACTCTTGAGTTGCACTAATTAGCAATTATTGTGAAACTTATGTTACAGATTAAGTGTATGAGGTTTTGATTAAAGGCAGTGAAAGCAGACCTGTTGAGCTTATTGTCCGTCTCCCTTTGCTCTCAACTCTAACATTAGAAGTCATGGCTTCTGAAGTAAAGAATCTGAGCCTTGGAATTTCACTTTCTAAAACTTAATGTGACTCTATTGAAACCCTCTTTGTTGACTAAATGTTCTCAATGTTCTTTCTATTACCTACTGGCAACATTAGCTTGATTAATACTGTAGAATAATTGAGCATAGAATGAAGACCATCATGCTTGTGCCGGCTTTCTGACTGAACTGCCAAACAGTCTTACTCAACTGTTCTTTTCCCAGCTCCAAAATTATTTCTCTTCAAACATATCCTTAAATGTGTTCTACTTCAGAGCAAATTGATGAGTGAAAATCATTTACTAGCTTATCATAGAGTCATAGGAAAGTACAGCACAGAAACAGACCTTTTGGCCCCTCTAGTCTGTGCTGAACCATTTAAGCCGCCTACTCCCATCGACCTGCACCAGGACTATAGCCCTCCATAGTCTTCCCTGGGGCTCCATCATAATCAAATTTTGATGAGATAATCATGAACCATAATGATAGTTGCCTCATTGTATCTGCATTACTTGCCTCATTAAGAAAGAAAGATGGCATCGGTAACTGGCGACTTTGCGCGTGCTCTCCCGAGCAAACTGCCCTCTACACTATCCTATACCGGAGAAACCCTTCTAAATCTCCAATCTGCTACATCTAGCAAGATCAACAACACCCTGGCGAAGCTACTGACCCAGCTGGAGACCACCATGCTAGAATTGCTTCTTAAACTCCGGACCGCACCTGGACCCGACCATCGAGGCCCACCACGTTCCCGGAGACCCACAGTCTGCTACCGTGCCGAAGCGCTTGGAGGTACGGCCTATTCCGAGAGCATCTCCGGAGCAGACAACCAGACAGAAATGACGGCGGAGACCTCAAGGTGCACAAGACGCTTCCCCGGAGTGACCACCATAAAGCCTTTTGGTGGCCATCCACAGCTGCCGGAAGTGAGGCCTCCGCCGCCGACCTCGGAAATCGAGCCCGAGGCTCGGCTGGAGCGGATGCCTCCACAACCGTAACTCGGCTTACGGACTTGTTTCAGCCAGGAGCCCGGACATCCGGGATTAAGTGTCAGCTTCGGGGCCCGACCCAATCGACAGCCCGGGCCCCCGGCAGCTGGAAGTGGCAGCGGAGCCTCCCCCATCACTCGGCCCGACCCGGAGCGCCCGACGACATGACCCACCAATCGATCCCCGACCTCAAAGAGCTGCCAACAACATACTGCATCATTGGAAACCGGGAAAGATGCACTATTTACTGAGAAAGTGTGGGAAAAGAGCTGGGCTGCTGGTCAGATTGAAGCTGAGGGGCTTCAGGGTCCCTATGCCCACCATCCTACTAGCTAATGTGTAAGCCGTAGAGAACAAGGTGGATGATCTTAAAGGGAGACTCACATACTGCAGGGAGATGCAAAACTGTTGTGTATTCTGTTTCACCGAGACCTGGCTCTCCCCTGCCACCCCTGACTGTGCCATCTGACCGGAGGGATTTTCAATCCATCGGATGGACTGCACGGTGTCATCGAGCAAGACGAAGGGAGATGGTGTCTGCCTACTGATCAACACTGTGTGGTGCTCGGACACAGTGGCACTGACAAGCTCCTGCAGCCCGGACCTGGAACACCTGTAGGTGAAGTGTCGTCCCTACTGTCTGCCACAGGAATTCACCTCGGTCATACTGACAGCAGTCTACATTCCCCACCCAGGCGGATGTGGAGTGTGCTCTGAACATACTGTATGCCAACATCAGTGAACTTGAGACCAGGTATCCAGAGGCTTTGCTCATTACAGCCGGGGACTTTAACCAGGCCAATCTCAGCAGGGCGCTGCCAAAGTTACCAACATGTCTCCTGCCTCACTAGAGGCCCGAATATACTTGACCACTGCTACACAGCAGTCAAGGATGCCTACCGCTCCGTCCCACGACCTCACTTCGGAAAATTGGACCATCAGGCTGTACTCGTCCTCCCGGCTTACAAACAGAAACTGAAGCGAGAGGTCACTGTGTCAAAAGTAGTGTCGCGTTGGACGGAGGAAACGGATGAGGTCCTCAGTGACTGCTTTGAATCGGTGGACTGGTTAGTATTCAAGGACTCGGCAGCTAAAATCGATGAGTATGCCTCATCTGTCAAGAACTTCATTTGGAAATGCACGGAAGACTGTGTGTCTCACAAGGCGATCTGGGTATTCCCTAACTGGAAACCATGGCTGAATTATGAGGTCAAGTCCCTTTTAAAGGCTAGAGCTGCGGCTTTTAGGTCCGGGCATACCAGTCGCCACACAGAATCCAGGCGTGAACTCCAGAAAGCCATTAAAGGCGGCAAGAGGCAATATTGAGCCAAGTTGGAAGCCCAGGTTTACCAGAGGGATGCTGGTAGACTATGGCAGGGTCTAAATGAGATCACTGGGCGCAAAGAAAAGGCTGGGAATATCAATAACTGTGGTGCTTCTCTTCCTGATGAACTTAACGTATTCTACGCAAGACTCGAACAGAAGAGGAGCATCCCGCTCCCTCCGAATGAATCAGACCCAGTGGCATCAAGATTTATCGTCACCGAGGAGGACATTAGAAGGGCCTTCCTGCAGATAAATCCAAGGAAGGCGACGGGTCCAGATGGCGTCCCAGGACGGGTTGTCAGGGCCTGTGCAAGCGAGCTAGCTGGAGAGTTTGCTGACATCCTCAACTGCTCCTTGCTTCAGTCTAAGATCCCCTCGTGTTTTAAGAAGGCAATGACAATCCCAGTGCCGAAGAAGAGCAAGGTGCCTAATGACTATCGACCTGTGGCTCAGACATCAATTGCTATGAAGTGCTTCGAGAGATTCGTTATGTCACACATCAACCACAGCCTACCAGTCAACCTCGACGCTTTGCAATTCACCTACCGGAGCAACAGGTCAATGGCAGATCCCATCTCTCTGGCCCTACATTCCTCCTCAGAACACCTGGAGAATAAAGAGGCATACATAAGGCTCCTTTTCATTGACTACAGTTCTGCCTTTAATACCATCATTCCAAATAATCTGATTCCTAAGCTCCAGAACCTGGCCTTAGGCACTCACATCTGCAGCTGGATCTTCAGCTTCCTCACAGACAGGACCCAGGCTGTAAAGATAGAAGACAAGCTCTCCTCTACAACACACTGAGCACTTCCCCATAAGCATCCCAGCCCCCTGCTGTACTCACTCTACACCCATGATTGTGTAGCCAAGTTTCCATCAAACTCAATATATAAGTTTGCTGATGACACAACAATTGTATGCGTTAATACTAATTATGGTGATTCTTTTACAATGGAATGCAAGGAGCTTACTGGCCAATAGCCAGGAATTCAAGCACTTTATTAAAGAAATGGTTGTAAAACCGGATGTAGTGTGTATTCAGGAAACTTGGTTGAAACCAACTTTAGACTTTGTGGTATATGGGTATACAATGATAAGGAAAGATAGAAATCTAGGGGGAGGAGGGGGTTGTGCTATGTTAATCAAGCAAGGTATACCATATAGAGTACTGGAAAAAGGAGATGATCAGGAATACATAGTGGTGGAAGTGTGGGAGTGAGGGGAGAGAGTGGTTATAATTAACTACTACAATCCATGTAAAAGGTTGGATTTGGACAGCCTATTAAAGATACAAGGACAAAACAGACATAAAGTAGTGTGGTGTGCAGATTTCAATGCTCATAGCACAATATGGGGGGGCTCAGATTACAGATCCAAATGGAAAGGTAATTGAAGATTTGATGGAAGAAAGGGATTTGGTGTGTATGAATGATGGTAGCGGCACAAGGATAGATATAACAACAGGAACTGAGTCAGTGTTAGATATTATGTTAGTGTCTAATACCTTGGCTGGCATTAGTAACTGGGGAGTTTGGACTGCTTCAACAGTAGGCAGTGATCACTACCCAGTTTTGTGTTCAGTGGGTGAAAGAGTTGAAGTAAGACCAGGTGGCGGAACCCCAAAGTGGGTGTTTGGAAAAGCAGATTGGGGTAAGTTCCAGAAGTTGAGTGAAGAAGGGTTGACAAAGATTGATATTTCTGGAAATGTAGATGAATTAAACAGTCAGGTGACTTCAGCAATTATCATGGCAGCAGAAGGATCTATACCTAGGAGTAAAAATAGGATGAATAGAAAACTGGTACCATGGTGGACAGAGGAATGTTGTCAGGCTGTAAAAAACAGAAATAGAGCATTCAGGCTAGTTAAAAGAACCCATAATATGCAGCATTTGCTTCAATATAAGAAAGCACAGGCAGTGGTGAGAAGAACTATACGTCAAGCTAAAAGGGCAAGTTGGAGGAGTTTTTGCGACAAGGTAGGAAGAACAACACCTGTTGGAGAGATATGGGGAATGATTAAGAGGATGAGAGGAGATAGAAGGGAATGGGAATATCCAGTAATGATATCTGAAGAGGAAACTGCAGTCTCCAGTAGGGATAAGGCTGAGGTCATGGCCAAGTCATTGGTACTGATACACAGTTCAGAAAATTTGTCTGAAGAAGGGAGAAGAAGAAGGGAAAGAATAATGAGCCAACACCTAGGTGTGTTAAGCAGGAGGGAAGGAACAGATGATATAATTGATGATCCATTTACATTAGCAGAAATGGTGAGAGCAATAAAGAGATCGAGACCAACCTCCCCAGGGAAAGATCTGATATGCTCTGTGATGCTAAAAAATCTAGGAGAAGGAGCGCTCTTGAAGTTGCTGCATTTTTATAACAGAGAGTGGGAGGAGGGAAGATTACCAAGTGCATGGAAAGAAGCAGTAGTAATTCCAATAAGGAAGCCTGGCAAGGATCTGTCAAAACCCACTATCTACAGACCAATTGCATTAACATCAAGTATATGTAAGATAATGGAAAGGATGATAACAGAAAGGTTATCATATGAGCTTGAGAAAAGGGGAATGCTGGCAAGTTATCAGAGTGGTTTTAGAAAGGGAAGGAATTCCATGGACTCAGTGATTATGTTAGAGACTGAAATAAGGAAGGCCCAGGCAAATAGAGAGTCAGTAGTGGCAGTGTTCTTTGACATTGAAAAAGCCTATGATATGATGTGGAAGGAAGGATTATTAATTAAACTGCACAATATGGGGGTTGGTGGGAGAGTTTTTAATTGGATTAAAGATTTTTTGTTTGGTAGAAAAATTCAAGTTCGGATTGGATCAGAATTATCAAAACAGTACATAGTGGAAAATGGCACACCTCAAGGTAGTGTGATTAGCCCGTTACTTTTCATCATTATGATCAATGATGTCTTCACAAAGGTACCAGTGGATATAGGTAGGTCACTGTTTGCGGATGATGGGGCCTTGAGGTAAAGAGGCAGGAACATGGACCGTATAATCAGGAAACTACAAGAAGCAATTGATGAAGTGGTGGAGTGGGGTTATGATTGGGGATGTAGATTTTCAGTAGACAAAACTCAATCTGTATTTTTTACCAGGAAAAGGGTTGAGGTAGGGAAGAAGTTAAGAATGTATGGGGTTGAATTAGAAAGGGTTGCATCATTTAAATTTCTGGGAGTTATATTTGATTCACGATTAACATGGGCAGACCATTATCAGGAAAGTTGAGGAGAAATGTAAAAAAGTAATAAATGTGATGAGATGTTTGACTGGTAGGGAATGGGGAGCAAGTTGTTCAGCTTTGAAGAGAATGTATGTGGCTTTAGTAAGATCTGTATTGGATTATGGAAATATAGTATATGGATCAGCAGCTAGGTCTCTTATAAGGAAACTGGATGTGATTCAGGCTCAGGCCTTGAGAGTGTGCAGTGGGGCTTTTAAAACGTCACCAGTGTCAGCCCTACAGGTAGAAATGGGAATAATGCCTTTGGAACTAAGAAGGATGCAACTGATGGCAAACTACTGGGCTAACTTGCAGGGGCACAATGATTCTCACCCTACTAAAGGAGTGTTGCAGGAGTGCTGGGAAAATGGGAGGTTTCAGAGGGATACCTTTAGTCGGGTAGGGAATGATATCGCGAAAGAATGTGGAGTATTTGATCTGAGGATAAGTCCTTCAGTAGTTTATCCGGTTGTAGCTCCATGGAAGCTTGCATGGCCTGACATAGACTGGCATTTGTTAGAGGTAAAAAGGAAAGAAAGATATAAAACAGATTTGGTAAATGCATTTAACTGTCATGTGATGGAAAAGTATAGTGATTATACTCACATTTATACGGATGGTGCGAAGGAACCTGAAACAGGAGTGACAGGGTTTGGGGTGGTCATACCAACAAAAGAAATTGGAATCAGCAGAAGAACATCTAATAAGTTAGGAGTGTTTACAGTGGAGATGCTGGCAGTGTTGGTTGCGTTGCCATGGGTGCAGAAATCCAGACAAGTCAAAGCATTGATATGTTCAGATTCATCCTCAGTTATAGCAAGTTTAAGGTCTTTTCACACAAACAGTCAGCAAGATGTACTTTATGAAGTCCTTCAGTTAGTTACAAGGATTGCAAATCAGGGAGGTCAGGTAAAATTTCTATGGGTTCCAGCACATGTAGGGGTGAAGGAATGAGAGGGTGGATGAGTTGGCAAAGAGGGCGTGAAAGAAAGAAAATGTGGAAATACACATTAGTATCTCTAAAGCAGAGGTTAAGTGTGTAATCTGGGAAAAAGTCAACCGAATGTGGCAAGAAAGATGGGACAGGGAGGGGAAAGGGAGGCATTTATATCAAATACAAAAGAGTGTTGCAGTTACTAGGGTATGTAATGGAAACAGAAGAGAAGAAATTGTGTGGACTAGGTTAAGGCTGGGGCATTGTGCATTAAACAAAACATTGAAAATGATAGGGAAACACCAGACAGGATTGTGTGAGGAGTGTCAGGAAGAGGAGTCAGTAGAACATGTAGTTTTGTGTTGCAGGAAGTATGGGATACAGAGAGAGATGATGAGAAATAAATTAAGGGAGTTGGGGATGCAGGAATTCACATTAAAAGGGTTGCTGGACATGGGTGAGAGAGCACAAGTCCGGGTATTTTTAGCATTTTTAAGGGGTACAGGGGTTTTTTTATAGAATATGACGAATAAACAGGAATAGGAAACTAGGATGGTCAAAGATGGGAGGGTGAAGTGTAGGTTTGTGTGTGTGTGTGTGATTGGGTGAAGGGATTTAGAATGTATGTCTAGTGCACATTCTGGAGCAGAGGGTGGCGGTAATGCACCATTAAGCTGGATGCCAACCGCCGTAAAACAAGATACAGACAGACAGAGTTTGAGTACAGAGGGGAAATTAAGAACCTGGCGGCATGGTGCAAAGACAATAACCTATCCCTCAACATCAGCAAGACGAAGGAATTGGTTGTTGACTTCAGAAGGAATAGCGGACCGCACGACCCAATTTACATCGGTGGTGCACAAGTGAAACAGGTTGAAAGCTTTGAGTTCCTCAGGGTCAATATCACAAATGACTTGACTTGGTCCAACCAAGCAGAGTTCTGTGCCAAGAAGGCCCACCAGCGCCTTTACTTCCTGAGAAAACTAAAGAAATTTGGCCTGTCCCCTAAAACCCTCACTAATTTTTATAGATGCACCGTAGAAAGCATTCTTCTAGGGTGCATCACAACCTGGTATGGAAGTTATCCTGTCCAAGACCGAAAGAAGCTGCAGAAGATCATGAACACAGCGCAGCACATCACACAAACCAATCTTCCGTCCTTGGACTCACTTTACACCGCACTCTGTCGGAGCAGTGCTGCTAGGATAATCAAGGACATGACCCACCCAGCCGACACACTTTTCATCCCTCTTCCCTCCAGGAGAAGGCTCAGGAGCTTGAAGACTCATACGGCCAGATTTGGGAACAGCTTCTTTCTAACTGTGATAAGACTGCTGAACGGATCCTGACCCGGATCTGGGCCGTACCCTCCAAATATCCGGACCTGTTTCTCGGTTTTTTTGCACTACCTTACTTTCAATTTTTCTATTTTCTATTTATGATTTACAATTTAAATTTTTAATATTTACTAATTTTTAGTATTTTTAATATTTTTAATACTAAATATTTGTAATCCAGGGAGCAGGAAGCGCAGAATCGAATATCGCTGTGTTGATTGTATGTTCTAGTATCAATTGTTTGGTGACAATAAAGTAGTAAGTATAAAATACTATTTCAGGAGGCCCTTTAGGATGTACAGGGATTTTTAGCTGAGTTTTCTGATAAACCTCCTAGATTTTTGTCCACCAGTTAATAAGATCATGTCTGCTCCAGTCTTAGCTCAGTTCCATTTTGTGGTAGGATCGTGTTGTAGATAGTGGAAGTTACCGAGAATGATGTGCTGAAAGCAGAGGCTCTTGGGGTGATAGTTAAGGACAAGGGGAATCCTATCGTTGTTATAATTGAGGGAGGATGGGGTGAGGACAGATGAGTGGGAAAAGGAAGAGATGGTGGTGAGAGCTGCATGGATGGTGGAGGAAGTGAGGCCCCATCACTGAAAAAAAGAGAGGAAAGATATTCAGCTGTTCTGGAATGGAAAGCCTCATCCTGAGGACAGATGTGGTGCAGACAGACAAACTGAGAGAAGGAGAAAGCAGTTTTACAAGTAACAGGGTGGAAAGAGGTAGACTCAAGATAACTGTGACAGTAAGTTCGTAAAAAATGTTGGTGGATAACCTGTCTTTAGAGATGGAGGCAGAGAGATCAAAAAAAGGGAGAGAAGTTTCAGAGATGGACAAAGGAAATTTAAAGGCAGGATGTAAGTTGGAGGCAAAGTTGATAAAATTGATCAGCTCAGCATGGGTGCATGAAGCAGCAACAATACAGCTGTCAGTGGAGCAGAGAATATGTTGGGGAACATTACCAGTCTAGACCTGGAACATGGACTGTTCCACATAGCCAGCAAAAAGGCAAGCATAGCTGGGGCCCATGCGAATACCCACGGCTAGACCTTTGGTTTTGAAAAAGTGGGTGGGGCCGAAAGAGAAATTGCTGAGGGTAAGAACCATTTCTGCCAGACAGAGGAGGGTGACGGTGGAGAAGAGAGCAACACTTACAAAATGCTTGAAGAAGCCTGTTAAGCCTGAGGGAAGGTGAGGGAAGAGGATATGTTCCTGATGGAGTAAAACCTGACTGACCAGGGTTAACAAGATTACTGTGTCTGGTCAGAGAGCCAATGGCAGCAATTAGAGAGTGAGATCATAGACAAAGCAACCCAGACAAAAGAGTGTGGGAGTTGTAGACTAGGAAGATACACCTGACATGTCAGGCTGGGCATGTCCTCCATTCTCAGAGGGTTTAACATAAAATACAGAGAAGAAAAAGCAACAAACAACTTGAGACACTAATAACCAATGAATGACTGCTAAAGAGAGAAATCAAATCTGCCGTGGATGGTCCCAAGCCTAGCTGTCAAAGGAGAAGGGTTGGGCATGAGGCTAGCAAACCCGTTCCATAATAATCCAGTGCTACAGAAATGCCAACAGAAGCTCTGAAGATCTCATCCCTAGAGAGAAAAGATACATCAAGAGGATGGGCTGCACCTGGGAACACTTGAAGTGCTGGCCTAGGACAGAGGACTCTGGCAAGCTGCTGTTGGCAGCTTATGCCCCAGTCGGGCTGATGAGTTTAAGAGGAAGAAGAGAGGAAAATGAAATTAGTTAAGTTGCAGAATTTTGTTTTGAGTCTGGGAGGCTGCAACAAAAGGGACTTGGGAGTCCTTGTGCAGGGTTCCCTAAAGGTTAATTTGCAGGTTGAGTCAGTGGTGAGGAAGACAAATGCGATGTTAACATTCCTTTCAAGAGGTCGAGAACATAAAAGCAAGGATGCAATAATGAGGCTTCATAAAACACTGTTTTGGGCCCCTTATCAAAGAAAGGATGTGCTGATACTGGACAGGCTTCAAAGGAGGTTCACAAAACGGTTCCAGGATTGAACGGCTTGTCATATGAAGAGTGTTTGATGGCTCTGGGCCTGTATTCACTGAAAATCAGAAGAATGAGGGGTGACCTAATTGAAACCTATTGAATGGTGAAAGGCCTTGATAGAGTGGATGTGAAGGGGATGTTTCCTATGCTGGAAATACCCAGGACCAGAGGACACAGCCTCAGAATAGAGAGACATCCTTTTAGGTGGAGATAAGGAGGAATTTCTTTAGCCAGTGAGAAGTGAATTTGTAGAATCAGTTGCTGGACCCAGGTGACTGCCGTTACCTATATTCATTACCAAATCATTATTAAGGCAGAAGTTGATAGATTCTTGATTGATCAGTGATGAAGGGATACGGGGAGAAGGCAGGAGATTGGAGCTGAGAGGGAAAATGGATCAGTCATGATGAAATAGCTGACCAGACTTGATGGGCCAAAATAACTGAATTCTCCTCCTACATCTTATGGTTTTAGGTTGAACATGCACAGAGAGATGGTAAAGGTGCTGTTTCTCAAGCTTGTTACGAGCTTCACTTCCACATTCATGGAGATCTGGAGTGGACCAGGATGTGGAACGGAGAATGAAAATGTCAGACAACTTGAAGCAGTCATGCTACTGTCCACTGTGAATCTGTAGAAGTTTGTCACAGTTTTAGATGTCAGGCTGAATCTGTGTAAATTTCTCTCTCTGGGAGAGACGATCATACTGAGCCTAACCTACTCTGCATTTCACATCTTGTACACTCTGCTTGCTGTTCTTCTATGTTTTCACTCTTACACTCTCTAATTATTCCCATTCACTCAAGCACCAGATAATCATATTTGCAATTTATCCCCATGGTGATTCTAGTTTTATTCTACCAGAGACATCCCACTGCCACCACCCCTCACTCACCCAAACTTGACTGATATTTTACAATGGCTTCCATTTTTAATTAAACTTTATTTCACTTCCCAAATACAGTGCTGTGCAAAAGTCTTGGGCATATATATAACTTGGGAGCCTAACTCTTTTGCACAGTACTGTAGTAGTTTTATGTACTGCACTGTATGCTGCCACAACAAAGTACGCATGTGAGTGATGATAAACTTGATTCTGAAATGGGTCTGTATTGTGGACTAAGAATGGGAAGGGGGCAGGGAGTGGGGAATCATGGTTGGGAAATGGGAAGGGAGAGGGGAAGCACCAGAAATCCATTCTGTTACATTCAATAAATCAAATGTTTGGAATCAAATGACCTTCCCTGTTGTCTCAGGGCTGGGCGTATCTGCATCTGCACCACCCTCTGCCCCTGGCACTCCTTCTCTGCCACCCTTCTACACCCCTGTTGCAGCTCTTCACACTCGCCCTTCTCAACATCCCTGTCCTGCCAGATTTACAAACTCGCCCTCTGCTCCACCTTCACAAATAGTGTACTGTGCCGAACTATATATATGTGTCTTAGACATTTGCACAGTCCTGTATGTCTTAGACAACTCTTACATTACTTTTACACTTTATTTCCTCTGCTCCATGTAAAGCAAACCCAGTCTATACAATCTATCTTCATAACTAAAATGCTACAAACCAGGCAACATCCTGTTGAACTGTTTTACACCCTCTCCAGTACAATTACATTCTTCCTATGATTTAATGCCACGGTGACCAGAATTGTACACAATACTCCAGGTGTGACCCACCCAAGGTTTTACGAAGTTGTAATACGGCCTCTTAATTCTTATTGTCATGGTCCTTCCTTGCAATCCCCCACCTTACTATTTACCTCAGGAATTTGGCCTCAGTCCCGTCGTTTAATTTCCAATCATTCCCAGGTTCCATGAACTACACGCACCTGGTTTCCATCAGAAAATGCAGGATAAAGACCCTGTGATCACAACAAGGAGTTGCCAGTTCGTTGGTCGACTCAGGTGTTTCATGGTTCTTAGGGCTGATAGTTCTAATTCTAGCATCGCTCCTGGATTCTCTCCAAACCCAAGACTTTGGGTAAAGACTCTCCTGGAAACCAATTCCACGCTCACTATGGCAATAACACCTCCTGACTCTGCCCCCACGCCTGTGTTCTGCACTTGGGTTCGTCAACCGCCACGCTTGTGTAACGCTTATATTCTGTACCATTGTAAAGAAGGCAAGCATCCCATTTGCCTTATTGAAATCAAAACAATCTGCTGTAGGAACTCTGTGTATTAGGCAGCATCTATAGAGGGAAATGAAAGTTGATGTTTTGGATTGAGGCCCATCATCTGGACTGAAAGCATAGAAGGAGATAGCTAGTATGAAGAGATGATAAGAAGGAGTAGAGCAAGAGCTGGCAAGTGATAGATGGATCCAAGAGATTGAAAGATTGAGAAGGAAGAGTGACAGAGACTAAGAGGTGATAGATGGAGGACACAGAGTTCTGCCGGTTATGGAATCTGATAGGAAGAGAAGGTGAAACATTAAATCAGATAACAAAGCTGGAGTGAGCAGATGGGAACGTTTGGGGAATGAACCTGTAGGAGGAACTGCTGTAGATGGACAAAGAAAGAAAGGGACATAAAGGGAACAAGATTCTTGACAATTAAGAATTCAATTTGATGTTGTTGGGTTGGAGACTGCCCAGGTGAAATATGAGTTGTTGTTCCTCCAGTTTGCTTTGGGGTCAACTGGGCAGTGCATGAGACTTTCAACAGTTTATGGATTCATATGCCAAGATCCCTTGCTCCCTGGGCAAGGGGTCCTACTGTGAACTGTGTATGTGTTACTCCTGTTTGCCCTCCCCAAGTGCATCACTTCTCACCTCAAGACTGAATTCCACTTGCCATCATTCGGACTAACTTTTGAGTTGCTGTGTACCAGAATATTGCCTAAGACAATCTTTCTCATTACCTACACCAATTTTTGTGTCATCTGTAAACTTATACTTCATTTGTACACTCCAAGTCACTAGTGTTTACCACAAGCATCAAATCCATTAGAATTGATCACAGACTTGACTCCAGCACAGGTCACAGATTTCCAATGAGAAAAGTCATCCTCCGACACTAACCTCTACCTACTGTTACCAAGCAAATCAGTATCAGGCTGACAATAAGACACATGCCCCCAAGCTGGAGTTTTATGTGACCAACGGACATAAATTTAAGGTGAGAAATGAGGGTCTTGGAGGAGATCTAAGGGAGAACTTTGTCACTGAGATGGTGGCTGTGATCTGAAAAGGACTGCCTGAGAAGTTGGAAGAGGCAGGTACTCACACAAAATTTAAGAAACACTTGAATCACCGAGGCATAGAAAGCTACAGACCAAATGCTGGTAAATATGATTAGTATAGATTAGGTGCTTAATTGTCAGCATAGACATTATGGGCCATAGGGTGTCTTTCTGTGCTGGATGGTATTATTATTCTATGTCTACAACTCTATGACTCAAACTATTTTTCAACCTTGCTGTTGTTCACTCCAAAATGGATAACCTCAAATTTCCCAACACCTGCCAAATATTTGCTCACTCACTTAACTCATCTACAGTATATCCCTTTGTATGTTATAGTAACTTATCTTCCCATTTTACTTTGTATCCTCAGTAAATCTGGTTACAATATGGTCAGACAGATCACACTTAATCGTTCCAAGTCATTTTTACTATTTCCCATACTTTGCTGTTTCTGGAAGCTCCAGCTTTTAGAGGAATCATTAAAACATGATAATGACTTTCCAGTCTGGTCAACATTCAATAAAGGATTTCATAGAAACCCTGGGTTACTAATCCAGTAATATAATCACAATGCATCTTCACCGACAATGAAAATTCATAAGTAATCGACTTGAGTCCAGAGAGAACAGAATGTAATCCTACCTTTCTTTTTAATGTCAATTGCTTGACATATTAATTCATTTATTTTATTTAGAAATATGACACGGAATAAGCTTTTCTAGTCCTTTGAGCTGTGCCATGCCAGCAGCTCCTGATTCAACTCTAGCTTAATCATGGGACAATTTACAATGACCAATTAACCTACTCGTGAGGGGATCCTGAAGTACCCCTATTAACTGTGCTTTTGAAAAGAGAGAGAGAGTTACTTAACATCAACTTGTTTGTGAGAGAGAGAGAGAGAGAGAGAGAGAGAGAGAGAGAGAGAAGAGAGAAGAGAGAAGAGAGAAGAGAGAAACGAGAAACACTAACGGTGAACTGGTTAACTGTTGGATTTCTGCTGGACTTGGAGACAGCACCGAGCAGCTCGTAAGTTACTATGGTGACCAAAGGCGGTGCAATTTAATGGACATTTGACGTTATGATTTTCGGCAGGTTGTTGACACTTTCTTCAAGGACTTTTTGGCCTGCTTGCATTTCTTCACAGAGAGAGGAAGAAGGAGTTATTTGAGTGATAGTTGATGTTCAGCACAGGAAGATAAAATAGGAGGTCAGATAATACAGACCTCAGACACATGTTTGGACACTGAATGAGCATTGTTGTGCCCGCAGAAAAAGTGGGTTTTGGAGGATCGATCAGGCGGATCGATCCATCACTCTTGCAGTGGAAAGAAGGAAAAGGGGTTGACTGGTGGGGAGTTGTCCATGTGTCCACCTTTGCCTGGGGGATAGCTACACCACAGAAAACCAGTCCTCTTTGTTAAAGTCACAGTCGGTGAGCTTTGAAGGATTTCAAAGGACAACGAGAAGATCGACAGCATCAGTTCACCTGAAGACTCAAATCTCTCCCTCTCTCTCTCTCCATCACTACTCAACTCAATACCACGAACTGAACTGAACTAAACTTTACTCATCATTGTAAGACTGTATCTTTTTACCCCTAGACTTAAAGAAGCTTGGTTTTTCATACATACATTTCAACACTTACTGATATACTTACTTATATATATAATCATTGCTAACATGTTTGATTTATCTACATTTATATTACTGTATTGCATAGTTACTAATAAATATTATTAGTTAATAGCAATCCTGGACTCCAAAGTGTTTTCCATCTCTGCTGGTTCTTTATTCCTGTCACGGGGTTGGTGATATACTAACTATTATGCCTTTGGACTGTGGAAGGAAACCAGAGTACCTGGAGGAAACCTGCACCATCCACAGGGGGACATTGTTGTAGTTGTTCCTTTCCATGCTTTGTGGTGCATTTCGTGGCAACCTTGTCATTTGTTCAGCATTTTTGTGTGCTCTTTATGAGGCTGAGTTGCTAGCTCAATGCTCAATCCATCATGGATGGAAAACATGCAAGGAGACGGGTGGATTTGAACCTGAGATCACTCGCCTCGAAGTCTGGTGAAGATTCCAAGGCACAGGCAGTGGGGTGAACATACAGACTCCTTAGAGATGACTTTAGAATTGAACTCAGAACTCTGATGCCCTGAGCTGCAATAGTGTCGCACTAACCGCTATGCTATGGTGACGCCTCATGGTAATTATAACAGATGTAGACCCAATCATTAAACTCACATAACTTATAGGACAAGGTTATGCATTTGGAAAGTACATAATAAAACGTCTTGGAATGCTTCACCCACAGTGGAAAACCACATTCAATACAATTCATCCGGTGATGTGTCATAATTCCAGATTATTTGCTGCAAATTAATGAGAATGTTTTAACTTGATTTTCAATTAAAATTAATGTGAAGAAAATTTGATTTTTTTTTAATATCCATCTTTTCCTTCCATACTGTTGCTTTCAAATCCATTATAGAATTTTATCAACTATTCTGGTTAGACACTTTCCTGGCATTAGGTTTCCATGCTGTTTCCATTATCTCCCTGCCCTGGGATTATCCAGTTTCTCTCACATCAGTATGTTACTGCATCTGTCTTGAGCCTTTCTTAACTACAACTCAACACATTATTTTTAAAGTGTTGCTTTTTTGGTATCTTTTGATTAATTACTCTTAGCTTTTCCTATATTATACATCATAAAAATTCAGGTTCAGGATTTCCATTCATATGTCTGAGCATTCAGCGGGGACGTTGGAAAGCCGAGTGAGTGTCTGCATAATCAACTCCGAATAAATAACAGGCAATATATACTTCTGACTTATCAGCAATCAGAATCAGCTTTAATATCATTGGCATAAGTCATGAAATTTGTTGTTATACAGCAGCAGTACATTGCAATACACAATAATAAAAACTAAATTACAGTAAGAAATATATATATATATAAGTTTAATTAAATAAGAAGTGCAAAAAGAGAAAAAAAAGTCGTGAGATAGTATTCATGGGGTTCAGTGTCCATTCAGAAATCTGATAGCAGAGGAGAAGTTGATGTTGCAGAATTGTTGGGTGTGTGTCTTTGGCTCCTGTACCTGCTCACTGATGTATCAATGAGAAGAGGGCATATCCTGGGTGATAGGGTCCTTAATGATGGGTGCTGCCTTTGTGAGCTCTCACTCCTTGAAGATAGCCTGTATGCTGGAGAGCCTCATGCCCTTGATGGAACTGAATGTGTTTGAAACCTTCTGAAGCTTAGTTCAATTCTGTGCTTGGCCCCCAACCCCATACTAGATAATGATGCAGCTAGAATGTTCTCCATGGTACATCTGCAGAAGGTTGCGAATGTCTTTGGTGACATGCAAAATCTCCTCAAACTCCTGATGAAGTATAGCCTCTGCTGTGTATTCTTTGTACCTGCATCAATATGTTGGGCCCAGGATAGATCATCAGAGATGTTGACCGCCATGAACTTGAAATTGCCCACTCTTTCCACTTCTAATCCCTCAGTGAGGACTTGTTTTTGATCGAAGACTTGCATGGTTAATAATACTAGCCATAGTTATTTAGAGGACACTTCAGTAATGGCTCCAGCTTGACCTGAATGCATGCAACCAGCTCTCCGTACTTCCACGTGTACAGCTTGCATTGCTCAATGGGAACGGCAGTTCTTAACTGCACACATAATTACACATATTACCCTTTTAAAGAAACAAAAAAACAATACTAGGTCCTCATTAAACTGCAAGAAACAATAATTATTTCCAATGAAGATATTTACATTAACTTCAATTGTAATGAGTAAATACAGTCACTTATTCACTCTTACACTCTCAACCTATCTCTGTGGTGGTTCAATGATCCTTTTTGCTCCCTTATTTGTTTCCACAGATATATTGCTTTCATTTGCTGTGTTTAATTTCTAATCTGCATGTTCATTTCTTCGCATCTTTCTGCTAAGATCCTATCTATTTGTCTCTCCTATTGTTTTTGTCGTGTGACCATAATTTGCTCCACGTCCCTCATAATGGTGCCCTGGACTACATTCATGTGCTTAGTGAGTCCTTGCACAAATTACAACTGATTCTGTCTAATTCACAAAGTTTCCTCCATTGGCTGTGTATCACAGATAGCAACTCCTGTGGTTTGTGTTGAACTGTTGCTGTTGCTCTGAGCTTTGGGTCTGTGTGGTCTCCCCATCTTACTTTTTATTTTTCCTCTTCAACTTCAGAGAGGATTGTGGAGACATTTTTGATTTCCAGTCTTTACCTGGAAGTTGATGAGAGACAGATTTTGAACCAAAGCTGCGTGATGTGGAAGCAAGACCGGTGTCTTCTTCTTCATGATCACTCTGTTCAGCACTGGCATCCTGACTGTCATGCTACGGTAGCTGGTACGGATGTCTCTGGAAAGTGGATTTCTTGTGGTTCTCTTGCAGAACCTCTCTGGAACTCTGATGGATGCTGTTACAAATTTCTCAAGTTACATCAGCTAAACATCCGAACCTCTCAAAGACATCTGTGCACTTTTCCATAAATGTTGCATGATCATCTTTGGTCTGTGAAGCCACTACAAAAACTCTCTTCACCAGGTTGAGCTTTTCAAATGCATTGAGACCTAATATTGACAGTACTCTTTTTGATCATCAGTAGCTGTGCCTTTAGGTGCTGCCCCTTGTGCTTGAAGGTCACTATAAAGCCCCTTTTTACTGGAACATTCCTTCTTATGTAGCCTGTCACTTTTAACTTCGCTGGGTGAATCTTGCCCTTCGTTGTGAGAGTTTTATAATCATCCATGGATAACAGATCTACCTGGACTGTGGTGTCAAGCTTGAATGGAATTACTGCCTCATTCACAGTCACTGAAAAAATTCACTCTGTTTTACCAGCACCAGCAGTCTGTAGAGAATCTACAAAGACTTCCTCCATTTCATCACTAACTGTGTGCACCTTTCTCTTAGTATCCCCAGCTTTGCAGCATTTTGCAAAATGATTTTTCTTCACACAGTTATTGCAGGACTTTCCATAAGCACGACAAATCTTTGGAATATGCCTACCTCCACAATTGCTGCATTTGCTATTTGAGCCTACCTTTTTGCTTTGTTGCTACTTTGGGAAATCCCTTGTGCTCTGCCCTTCTGTTTACACAGCATGCACTGTTGTTTCTGCCCTGTGCAGCCCCTTGGCTTGAGCGTGTGTGGTCTCCACTGTCCTACACATATCCACAGCATTTTACAATGTTAAAACTTTTACATGGAGCAGGATTTCTCTAAGACCATTATCTGGGATTTGACAAACTATTTTGTCTCTAACTAGTTGGTCGGATTTGATATCAACTGCACATGTTGTGAAATTAACCTAGCAGTACAATGCAATATCGATAATATAGAAAAAAAGTAAATCAATTCCAGTATGTATATATATTTATATTAAATAATTAAATTAAACATAGTGCAAAAATAGAAATACTAAAAATAAAGCAAGGCATTATTCATGGGTTCAATGTCCATTTAAGAATTGGATGGCAGAGGAGAAGTAGCTGTTCCTGAATTGTCAAGTGTGTGCCTTCCTGATGGTAACAATGAGAACAGGGCATGTCCTGGGTGATGGGCATCCTTAATAATAGATGTCACCTTCCTGAGGCACCGCTCCATGAAGATGTCTTGGATACCACTGAGACTAGTACCCATGAGGGAGCTGACTAAAACTTTCTGTAGCTTCTTTTGATCCTGTGCAATAGCCCCCTCCTCCCATAACAGACAGTGGTGCAGCCTGTCAGAATGCTCTCACTGTACATCTGTAGAATGTTCCAAGTGTTTTAGTTGACAAACCAAATCTCCTCACACTCCTAATGAAATATATCCATTATCTTGCCTTCTTTATAGCTACGTCAATATGTTCTGACCAGATTAGATCCTCAGAAACATTTAAGAACTTCTGACACCATGTTACATTGGTTCTTGATCAAAGACAAAACTGTATGGGTAAAAATGTTAGAATATATTTACTTACAGGACACTCCAGTAATTGTTCCACATCTCCAAACTTACAGCACCTACTCAGTGTATGAAGCTCAGCTAAGTATTGGTCAATACAGCTAGAGCCATTACTGGAGTGCCCTGTAAATAAATATGCGCTAGTGTTTTTACCCAGGCAAGTTTATCTTTGGTCAAGAGCAATATTACATGATGATCTTGTTTCTGCTCATGGGGAAAGATCTTATATCTTTCAAATGTGATGCTTTTACTCAGGACAGAATTCCCCTCAAATTTGGTCATCAGTGCCCAGATCAAAGTCTGTCTCATCAATTTAAAAGCTGTTGTAGATGTCCAAAGCATCTTTGCTAATTACATGAAGAAAGCTAGATGCTTTCAAGTTTTCATTCATGCCTCTGGCTCTACTTGTTTCTAAATATATATTGAATCATTGTTTGAAGCATTTCCAGTTATCAGTTAGATTGCTGGTAAATTGTATAGGTGCAGGAGAACTTAAGTTATCCATTTCAGGCTCCCTCCTGAATCTCTTTAGGTGAATTTAGTGACCAATTGCAGCTTCCGGATGCAATGTGTTCTCTAGCCAGTAGCTTCTCTCTGTTGGAACTTAGTGTCTTTTTCTGAATTGCTCATGGTACCTTTTCTCTCCTCACACCGACTCCTGACATCATGTTATATTGTTCTTGACCAAAGACAAACTTGCCTGGGTAAAAACACTAGCACATATTTATTTACAGGACACTCCAGTTATGGCTGCAGACCAGAGCGTGCGTAACCAGCTCACCAACATCAATTCCGGTTCTGTGTGAACTGCCTGCATTGCCCACTTGGAACAATAGTTCTTTATGAAATATAAACTCAATAACACAGTGTGTGCTCCCTCAACTTACCCTTTCTGAAGTCCACAACCAATTATTTCTTTTTACTGACGTTAGGTACAATGTTGTTGCTGAGACACCACTCAACCAGCTGATCTATCTCACTCCTGCATGCCCTCTCGTTACCATCTGAAATTGTGTCAACAGTAGATGTGCTGTCAGCAAATTTATAGATGGCATTTGAGCTGTGCTTAGCCACACAGACATGGGTGTAGAGAGAGTAGAGTAGCGGGCTAAGTACATGTCCTTGAGGTGCACCAGTGTTGATTATCAGCAAGGTGGAGATGTTATTTCTAATCCATATAGACTGTGGTTTTCCGGTGAGGAAGTCGAGGATTCAGTTGCAGAGGAAGGTACAGAGGTCCAAGTTCTGGAGATTTTGATCAGAACTGTAGGAATAATTATATTAAATGCTAAGCTGTAGTCAATAAACAACAGGTTAAAGTATTAGTATTGTCCAGAGCCGCTTGAAGAGCCGATGAGATTGCATCCGCTGTAGACCTATTGAGGCGAAAGGCAAAATACAGTGGATCCAGATCCTTGCTAAGGCGGGAGTTGATTCTAGCCAGAACCAATTTCTCAAAGCACATAGCGCTCCATAAGTCATATTTGGTCCTCTTGTACAGTCTTGCATCGCCAGACTTGAATGCCACAGATCTAGCCCTTAGCAGACTACCAGCCTCCTGTTTCCTCCACAGCTTTTGATTCTGGTATGTACAATATGTTCTCATCGCACACACTCATCCACACAGGTTTTCATGAAGTCAGTGACAACTGTGACGTTTTCACTCAGACTCAAAGATGAATCCCTGAATACAGTCCAGTCCACCGACTCAAAACAGTTCTGTACAGGTCCCTGCACAACCCTTGTCCATACCTTCTTGGTCCTTACTAATGGTGCTGCAGTCTTCAGTATTCAATGATGTAGTCAGGAGAAGGTTCTTCTAATTGAAGAAGGATTAGTAGGCAGATGACAAAATTAACAAAGAGCTGGAAGTGTAGGTGGAGCATGCATCATTTTATAATTAATTAATTAATTGTCATGACTTGAAATGCATTGCTTGAGAAGAGGTTAGAAGCAAGTTCCCCTGCAAGCCTTTAAGGTACAAATGTATGTTCAAAGGAGCAAAAGACTATAGGTAAGAACCCCTGAAAGTTCTTAAAAAGCTGGGGTTGATGTAACGAGGCTAAAACCTGCTTCTATGCTGTACTATATTTAATATTTCCAAAAAATGTGAAAAATACTGAGATTAATTATTAACTATTTCTAATTAAGGAGAGTCAGTGGATGCTGTTTACTTGGATTTTCAGAATGCCTTTGACAAGGTGCAGCACATGAGACTGCTTAACAAGTTAAGAGACCATGGTACTACAGGAAAGATACTAGAATTGATTTAAAAACGCATACATCTACAGAATTGATTTAAAGATTGGCTGACTAGTAGGAGACAAAGAGTAGGAATAAAGGGGGCCTTTTCTAATTGGTTCCTGGTGACTTGCAGATCAAGTCAGTGGTAAGGAAGGCAAATCGAATTTTCGTATTGATTTTGAGAGGACAAGAACATAAAAACAAGGGTATAATGCTGAGGCTTTGTAAGGTATTGATCAGACCTCACTTGGAGCATTGTGTGCAGTTTTGGGCCCCTTATCTAAGAAAATATGGCATTGGAGAGGGCCCAGAGGATATTCACAGGAGGATTCCAGGAACGAAAGGGTTAACATATGAGGAGCGTGTCATGCCTCTGGACCTCTGCTCCCTGGAGTTCAGAATGAGGGTGGAATCTCATTAAAACCTATTGAATTTTGCAAGGCCTAGATAGAGCAGATGTGGAGAGGATGTTTTCTATAGTGAGTGAGTCTGGGACCAGAGGGCACAGCCTCAGAATAGAGGGACATCCATTTAGAACAGAGATTAGCCAAAGCATGTTGATTATGTGGAATTCTTTGCTACAGACATCTGTGCAGTCTAAGTCATAGAGTATATTTAAAGCAGAAGTTGATAGGTTCTTGATTAATCAGGTCATCAAATGTTATGGGGAGAAGGCAGGAGAATAGGATTGAGAGGGATAATGAATCAATCATCTGACCAACATGTTATTGCATTTGTTACATTGATAGCTAGGAGGGCCATTTTGTTGAAGTGGAAGGATACATCGGCTCCCAGCTTGTTACAAGGGTTCTCTCAAGTGATGCTATGTCTTAGTTTGGAGAAAATTAGAAGTCGAACCTTTGAACCTATGTTTGATTTTGAGTAAAGATGGGGTTCATTTGCTTGTTATTGTCATTTGATTTAATTGATGGATTTCCTCCATGATCTAATTGTAAATTTTTGGTACATTTTCTTTTGCAGGCAGTTTGATGTTTATCTTTCAAAGCTTTTTGTATGACGCAAGGCTCCAGAGTTGAACACCGAATGGGGTTTTTTTTCCCTCACTTGTTCTTGCTTAGTAGAGTTTTTTTTGATCACCAAAATTTTTCAATCTTTAAAATAATGTTTTTTTTCTTGAGACATTGTAAGTGTTGCTTACTTCGATGTACCCGTGTTAATTTTGGATAATAATAATAAAAAGATTTGAAAAGAAAGGAAGAATCTCTTACCCACTCTTCCTTCAGTTAGTCCTGACGAAGGGTCTCGGCCTGAAACGTCGACTGCACCTCTTCCTAGAGTTGCTGCCTGGCCTCCTGTGTTCACCAGCAACTTTGATGTGTGTTGCTTGAAGAATCAATCATGATGGAATTGATGTGCTAAATGACCTAATTCTGATCCTATGTTTTATATTATTAACATTTTCCTTATAAGAACTTACAAGGAGGAGCCTAGGAAAACGATGGCGCCTAATGGCGACTTCTTTACTTGCATCTTCGGAAACCGCTCTATTTCTATCTTTAACATCTCTATTTTCCCCTTTCAGGGCTCTTTAGAAGACCCTGACCTGGAGTTGCACACTGACTACAGTTCTTTGCGGGAAAGGGACCAACTCTCAGGGTCTCACGACTGGCCACCATTCAATATACCAAGGACGCAGCCTAGAAAACTAGTGTGCCTTCAGAGCTCCAGGATTTCATTGCTCTTGTGGCAGGTGGGCTTGAGGTCAGTGCTGCCACAAAAAATTGGTGTGTCTTGGTAGATGGAAGATCGAAAGCAGCGAGCTGGCTGTAGCCCAGAGACCCGACTTCTTTGGGCACAGAGCTTGGAAGAAGTGACGCAACAGGCTTTTAAGATTGTAAATCAGAAAGTTGTTTGCTATGTTTCCCCTGTCGCTGTGAAATGGGGACACCTGTTTTTCACTTATTAAGGAGAGAGTGAGCCTGTGGGATGTCAAATTACCAGGTAAATGAGCAATCTTTGGAGTAAAGTCTCAAATAGTCTCAAATCTCTGGTATGAAACTGCAAGTCTGTGCCTTTTTTGATGCTTTGCTGCATGCTTGAGAACACAGTGGGGGTGCTGTTGTTTTTTACTAGTTGGGGAGGTGGGGGGTCATTATTTTGCTGCTGCTTATGTGTGGGAGGGGGAGCTGGGGGGGTTTGGAGTTCTCATATTTAACTGCCATTCATTCTTTGGGGCACTCCTCTGTTTTTGTGGATGTTTTCTAAGAAAAAGAATTTCAGGATGTATATTGTATACGTTTCTCTGACATTAAGTGTACCTTTGAAACCTTTGAAGTCCTTTTGTTCCATGACTAATAATAAAAAATATGAAATGTTTGCATAATTCCAAATGCTTAAACTGATATGCCTGACACTTATATTGTAGAAACTGATTGATCAGACAGTGTGATTTCATTTTTGAATACATTTCTAGCTGTTTCTGAGTGTACATGTTCAACATGATTCTTGAACATTGAAAAGTAGTGGTACTACTTCTCAAAATGGTAAAGGTCAGATGGACTGAGAATGCTGTAAATTAAAGAAAAGTCAAATTCTAGAGATTCTAGAGATGTGTTTTCAAGATTGTGTATGTGGCCTCAGGCTCAATTAAATAATTATAAGTAATGGATAGTTGATGGCAAAAGGACAATAAATTACAATCTTACCGTAATATGATTAGATAATAGAAGATGTCTGCATAGAAAATCATTTCTTTTCATCAGCACTAAGCTTGCTTTATATTGGACAATCATAATGTTCACACAGGCATTGTTAACATTGTTTTCAGATAGAAAATGTCTCTACATTGTACCCTTCTTTCAAAATTTTCATTGAAATTAATGAAACTAAATTTCCAAAGTGGGATCTGGGCACATTTACTGTTACTGATAATAGATGAATTTCTCCAGAGAAGAATGGTCAAATGGTACAGGCTGCTTGTGTACTGAACAATTAATCATACTATTCTTTCAAGCAAAAGTTGGATTATCTTTCTGGCTGGAATAAATATCACTTTGTATTGCGAGGCGTATGCTTGCACGGGGAGCTTAAAGAAGGATTTCCAGATGCTTTTCTTTAATTAGGAATTGACATTAATCTAACTTTTGCCACTCTGAAGAGGTTATACAGTTTCCAACTGTATGCATATAGCGTTGTTGGCAGAAAAAATATTTGGATTTTTCCCTTTCATTTTGATGAATGGTTGTTCTACATAAAATCAATTTAATTGATTAATTTTGTAAAATATTTTTTTGACAAGAATGAACACAAACATACTTTAAGTCTCAGGATGACATCAACGACATAAAAAATGAAGAATGTTGTTTGTTATGGGTTATTTTATTGATTTCTGCTATTGCTAGAAACAGTTAAAATGAATCATTTACAGCAAATACTGTAGCACTGAACAACAAATATTTTCAAAAGTGTTGCTTTCTTAGAATTTTTTTGTGATTATGATAAACTGCTTGAAGCTGAAAACAAATATAATTTCAGACCATTTGTGTCACTTAGGAATTTTGAGAAATAGAAATTAATTTTATTGTGTATAATGCATTTAATTGCATAATGGTACTGACTCTTTGCAATAGTTCAACTAAGCTAAAAATATTTTGTTGTCGATTTTCATTTGTACTCAGTCTGAAACTTCTTGCTTAAGTGTCCAACAATAATCAGCTAGCACTGATGGTTCCCAGTTGCCCTGATACCGTTTCTCCATGACCACAATGTCCTGGTGAAACCTTTCACCATGGTGGTCACCGACAGCACCAAGATTTGCAGGGAAGAAATATAAATGGGACTGCAGAAAATAAATCTTTTGTGATATGTTGCACTTCATGGTTTTGTATGCTTGAAGCATGTTGTCAACCAGCTGCACGTAGTTGCCGAGAAATTTTCAACAACATCCTTGAATGCCTTTCATCTGATTTTCTCCATTCCCAGTAGAAGTTCTTCGAATTGCCTGGCATTAATGACCTGTTTCATCTGTGGACTAACAGAAGTACCTTCTTTAAACTTGGCATCAGTTATTCTGACTTGAATCATGAATTGAAATAATAAATTTAGGCAATTAAAAATAGTGCATTTTGGGGAAATTTCATGGTGTTTTCCGTGGTCAGCAGCCCAAAATCCATAAGATACACTGTTACGTACCCCGTAACTGGGTTGCCAAACCAGCAAAAATGGACCACTTAGTTGGAGTCTGGATTACTGAAACTAAGGAAGTTTTATTAAAGAAATAAGTAACACAGTACTCTAATCGTAAGGATATAAATGCAACAGGTTAGCAATGATAAAACACACATGTACACAGAACTAGGATAATAGGAATCAATCAAGCTCTATCGCAGTCTAGGGGTAAAATGATCCGTCTCAAGTGACGCAGAGTTCAGTTCAGCTGAGTACAGTTCGCAGTAATCGCTGTTGTGCTGTTGGAGAGAGAGAGAGAATATGCAAATTCTGATTCACACAGACCTTTGTTCTTCGCAGTTAGCTTTCGGGCGAACCCTTTTAATGTCTTCTGTGGTCACCGACTGTGACCCCTCCGTTCCGGATATGACCGTTCTTCCATGGTGAACCCGGCACCCAGGCAAGGGCAGACACACACACACCAGGTTCCCACCGATTGTACCTTTTCACCCTGTGCGTCTACGGTCAGTTCCCGCAACCAGACCTCCAAACTCCCACCAACTTGTGGGGGGGGCACACCACACTTCCAGGGTCTCGTTATCTCTTGATCTTGTGGTGTCCGTCATGCCTTAGTGAACCTGTTCCTTTTATCCCCCTGCTTGGGTATCGCCTGTCCATCAAACTTCAAACAGTTCAGGTTCAAAGCAACCGGTCTGTCAATACTCGGAACTGTGTCTCTTTTCGTTATCTCTCTCCTCTCTCATTAACATTTTGAACGTTTCTCCGTTTGTCTCTCTTATCTCTCTCATCAGCATCAATCTTCTGATAACTTGGTTTTTCGTCATAACACCCAGAAGTATTCAGGAAGCAATATCTTTGTTGTCTAGTGTAGTGTTCTCCTGCTGTTATACTAAAACAGATAAGATGGAGATGTAAAATAGAGCTGGGCACTCTCAATTCAAACAGTGTTTATATTTTTTTCAGGTCGAACATGGCTCACATAACTTAGAGATAACCCACAATTTTTGGGGGCAGATGAACATTCATTTGAAAGGGCCAAGTTATTGAGTTCAACCACCTGGATACTGTGGACACTTCTGGGGATTATATACTGTATATATGATTATGAGCTACAATGGAGCCTTAGTGAGCTTCCTAGTAGTGAATCTTGGTATGGAGCTTTCAATTATTATCAACTGGCTTAATCCATCACCTCCAGGACTACACATCATCTCTGAAGCTTGCAACCCAGCTTCTCAACAAAACTCTTTCAGGTTTATTACCCTAACTGTCATTGAAGAACATCTGTTAAATGGTCTGTCCTACTCTCCTTGTTCTGTTGACAATTATTGAGTCTGTTCATATATTCACATTTACTTAAGTTTAGTTATTGATGTTTTTGATTGTGAAAATGAGAGATTTAGAGGCAAGGAAGCATATAAATTCTATATGTGAAAGTTCAATATTTTTGTGTTACTTCAAAGAACAAAGATTGCTATCATTACCTGAGCGTCTTGACAATGACAATAATTCTAAAGATTTATATTTGCTTTGTCATTCAATATATTTATTTAGCAGTTTATCACATTCTAATGGAGAAATCTTGGGTCCCAGTGAAGTAAATACTGATACATATAAAAATCCACTTACATCTGCTGACATATATGATATATTCTCTGCTTGACCAGAGGCATGCTCCATTTCCCTTAAACAGTAGAACACAAATGATCAGTACTGAATTTATATATTACCACTCAAATCCTCCATTTTGTCCATGTTTGCTTTAGTGCTAAAGCGGACGGTGGAAGGCAAATTGTGGATTTTAAGGTCCCAAAAACAACAAACATCTGATTAGTTTTGTTAAAGTTGACTGAATCACTCCACTATTTTCTTTGCAAGGTACTGTGGGATTCTTAATTACCTCCTGAACTTTAGCTGTATTAGTTTACATCTACCTATCATTTTGCCTCCATCAATGGATGAGACTGGCAGCCTAAATTTGATACCTTAGCAAGAAACCTGGATATGTGGACAGCAAATGACAATTTTTGAGCATGAGACATGTCAACAGTTTGTATTTCGGCTGTTCCGTCTGAAAATTGACTTTAGCTTATTAGTGCTGTGGAGTAAATATCTAGAAGAATGACAAATGTGCTTTTGCTTGTCATATTTTGGAGAAAAACTGTAATCTAGGCAGCATTTTACACCTAAATAATATTGATGATCAGATCTGGGACTGGAATCTTTTTCCAATTTAACCCAGAAATTCAATTAATTGGTGGGAATGAGCTGCCAACAAACTAGTGGGCTCATGGAGAATGGTTGTTTACTGCAAATGGTTTTTTATGCATTTTTAAACCAGGGTACTGCAACATGCTGGTTGAGTATGTCCTGGAGGTCAAATGCATTGATCTAACAGATATTTAAATTGCTAAGGCAAAGGGCTAGATCCCAGTTGTATCTGGCACATCTTGTGTGAGGTAGCCAAATTTTGTTTAGAAATTATGGTTAAGTAAGTAATTTGCTTCTCTTTCTTTAGTCCAATACTTAATAATTATATTTTTGTTACTTATCAGCAGTGTCAATTGTTTTACATAAGCTTATAATTATTAAATGTTATATTTTTTGGTAAAGTTTATTTTTCAACTGTTTCAGGGTACCTCTGATCACTCTCTAATTAATGTCAAAAGGTCACCAGGGCATTCTTCAGTTCCTGCAATTATCAGTCTGGTAACCATTAGCAGCTCTCTCCAGGAGGACTGCTGTGCTAATGTCAGTGTTGCATTGGGAAATGCATGGCTGCAAACTGTTGTCTGACTACATTAACCAGTTTCCCCCTGGGATCAATAAAGTATGACTATGACTATGTATGAGTATGAGTCCAGATCAGCAAAGGTGGGCTCAATATCTAGCCAGTGTAAACTACTAAAAGAAGTTTGTTGTTTTAACCAGCAGTTGAAGACTGCAGTCCTTACAAAATATTTCAATGTGCCTACTTAAATATTAATTAAAGAGAGAGTTTAATGAACTTAACACCCAAAAGTAAGCCCCCAGCCCTAGGGAATGTGAGTCAGAGTTAACAAAACTGGTCTACATTTCAGGAGCCACAATTATTGGATCCAAGCTGCCCAGGAGTGCAGAATCATCTGTGAGTCTATGTACATCAACATATCACTTAAAATTACAGTATTCATCACCAAAAATACAATATTTTCCCTGCTTCTTGTGAAAAGGCTTTGATTGTTCTGTTTCTATAGAAGAAGTGTTCCTCTGTACAACTATTCCCATCTGTACTCTGGTAAATACCACAAGTGCAATAAGGCGCAAGTTCCTCCACAGAAAACAATGGAACGTCTCCACAGCAATCTGACCCAATGAGATCTGCATGTGGCTTTTTAAACAAACAGAATGCCACTTGTCTGTGATGTGCTATTTATTAGGCAATGAAAGTCCTCTGTTCAAAACTTCAAACAGCATAGTCACTGTCAATCATATTTAAGACTCCAGCTTCCTCCATCATGACAGAATCACAATGAAGTTCTCAAGTATTTCAACTCATAATGGACTTTTAAGTCCTGTCTAGTTGGTGCTTTGGATTTAAGCCAGACTACTGTGTCGTATTCTTTATTGTCAGGATTCTTGTATTTCTTTGTGAGACAGCTTTTCAGGAGACTGTTCACTTGTGACTATCAGAAACATAAATTAGCATGAAGATCCCATTGTTGATAACAACAGTGTAAGCCGAAATTGAGCTTCTTTCTCTCAAATTTTTATTAGAATCATGACTCTTTATTCTATGGATTGGTGTACAGGGGTCGGGGGGGGGTGGGTGCTTGGTAGTGGCTTCTTTATACTAAAGATAATTTTAATTATATGATAACTGTGATGTTTAAGATGCCAGAGAGTAGTGGTGGATAACTGTTTGTCAGATTGGAGGCTGGTGACTAGTGGTGTGCCTCAGGGATCTGTACTGTGTCCAATGTTGTTTGTCATATATATTAATGATCTGGATGATGGGGTGGTAAATTGGATTAGTAAGTATGCAGATGATACTAAGATAGGTGGAGTTGTGGATAACAAAGTAGGTTTTCAAAGCTTGTAGAGAGTTTTAGGCCAGTTAGAAGAGTGGGCTGAAAGATGGCAGATGGAGTTTAATGTTGATAAGTGTGAGGTGCTACATTTTGGTAGGACTAATCAAAATAGGACATACATGGTAAATGGTAGGGCATTGAAGAATGCTGTAGAACAGAGGGATCTAGGAATAATGGTGCAGAGTTCCCTGAAGGTGGAATCTCATGTGGATAGGATGGTGAAGAAAGCTTTTGGTATTCTGGTCTTTATAAATCAGAGCATTGAGTATAGGAGTTGTGATGTAATGTTAAAATCATACAAGGCATTGGTAAGGCCAAATTTGGAGTATTGCGTACAGTTCTGCTCACCGAATTATAGGAAGGATGTCAACAAAATAGAGAGAGTACAGAAAATATTTGCTAGAATGTTACCTGGGTTTCATCTCCTAAGTTACAGAGAAAGGTTGAACAAGTTGAGTCTTTATTCTTTGGAGTATAGAAGGCTGAGGGGGGACTTGATAGAGGCATTTAAAATTATGAGGGGGATAGATAGAGTTGACGTGGATAGGCTTTTTCCATTGAGAGTAGGGGAGATTCAAACAAGAGGACATGAGTTGAGAGTTAAACGGCAAAAGTTTAGGGGTAACATGAGGGGGAACTTCTTTACTCAGAGAGTGGTAACTGTGTGGAATGAGCTTCCAGCGGAAGTGGTTGAGGCAGGTTCTATGTTGTCATTTAAAGTTAAATTGAATAGCTATATGGACAGGAAATGAATGGAGGGTTATGGGCTGAATGCAGGTCGGTGGGACTAGGTGAGAATAAGAGTTCGGCATGGACTAGAAGGGCTGAGGTGACCTGTTTCCATGCTGTAATTGTTATATGGTAATATGGTTTAGAGATTAACATTTCAATATTATAGATCAGTTCTTCATTCACCTTGATCTCACTTGATGTGATGTTTGCAGTCATCTGTCATTCTCTGAACTTAGTAATGCTCTCTCATTTGTTTTCTTCTAAATAATAAGCACTTCTAGACATCTTGATTAGTCACTCGGGATTGTAGATGGCTTGGTTCTCCTCCATTATGCTGAATTCTGAAGTACCTGATGAGGCCAACAGACATTTCTGCAGGTGGGATAGCTGATGTTTGGGAGGTGTATGGACTCTCTCTGCTAATTGTGGACTTTCGTGGTCTCCTGGTGAATAGACCTGAGGATCCCAATATTATCCTCAACACTTTTTCACCATGTTGAAAGGTATGGTCTAGCAGTTGCCAAAAGTCAGTGGGGACATTATCTTTCTTCCAGGAAGCTGAGATAATCCTTAACCATTCTCCTCTGATGATATTCTGCTATGATGCAGCTAGGAATGGCCTGTTCATTTTGAGAATCTGGTGTAAGGCATGTCCCTGTCTGTCCCTTTTCTCTCTCCTCCCAATATCCCCAGTTCTTCCTTCACTCACCACAATGTTCCTATCAATGCTTCTCATCCTCTATGCACTCCATCACATACACACTGTTCTCACTGAGCCCATTCTTCTTACTAATTCCACCCACTTCCATGCACCTACTTCTGTTACTCTCATACTCTGTCAACTCAGACATCCCAACCTGCAAAAACTTACTTCAGGGAGGTAGCACCATCAATTTGTGGGAGACTCCGGAACTTCCAGGAGAGGTGGGATGTCTGCAATAGAGTAGCTCCTTAGCAGCTAGTCAGCTAGTTTAAATAACATTAGCAATGCTAATGAACGAATGACACCTGTTAAACTCACCTCAACATGCCTTTTACAGTCTTAACCCATCATGGGCAATAGAAAAGTCACTGTTGCAAACAGTGCAGCGAGCAACACTGTCATTATTTTGACCCCAATTAGGCAGGGGTACACTTTAGTGTAGTCTGGGGTGATGTACATTTTATATTTTCTTTTTTTGGAACACTCTCCCATGGCACATTCTCTCTCTCGCGCGCGCTCACTCTCTCGCTCTCTCTCGCGCTCTCTCTCTCTCTCTCGTGGTCACTCTCGTGCGGTCTTGCTCGCTCGCTCGCTCTCAAAAAAAATTGATTTCCGGGTCATTGTATATAATTTGCGGGCATCAAGGAGCCACTATTAATATGCGAGAGACTCCCAGAAATTCTGGGAGAGGTGGGATATCTGGTCAACTGCAAACTATTGGTGCCTCCACTGATCAACTATTGTCTCTATCTCCACTTCCTCCTCCATCAGCCTATCACCTCTCCTCACCTGGATCCACCAGTCATCTGCTGACTCTTGCTTCACTCATTCCCATCACCCTTTTACATTGGCTTTCTCCATCTTTCAGTTCATATGACGTGCATTAACCCAAAATGTCACTGTCCATTTCCCTCCACATTTGCTTCTGAACCTGCTGAATGTGTCCAGCAGTTTATTTTTTTTACTCCAGAATCTAGCATCAACAGTCTCTTGTGTCTTCATACAAACAAAGTGACCCAGCTGTTGGAAATGGTCAAGGAACAATTAGGCCCTAGTGCAGGAAATATTGACCAGGGAAAGGCCGCTGATTTTGACTCATTAATCCCAATGATTGATTGATGAGATAGTGTGGGCAGGGTCTTAACCACTTGTTCAAGATCCTTCTGAAGTTAATGCCTATCACAGAAACCTATAAGGACAAACGTCATGAAAACTGTTCCAGATTTGAGGTTTGCAGCTTTTTAAGTACCTGCTTCATTAAATGATGAATTTGATTTTGTGTGTCTGGCTCCTTGGAGATAGAACATGATCCATATTTTTTAGTGTCTCACCATTAACATTTATTGCTGGAGGCCAGCATTTTATAAAATGGACAGATGATAGACAACATTTGCTTTGAAGATGCTAAGAGACAGATCTCAACTTTGTGAAAATGGGCTGTGGGAACCTTACAGGTGATTTTGGCAGGAAGTTGACAGAGAAGATCTCTGGAAGAATCTGAGTTTTCTGTGTGGATCCCTTTCCACGCCCACTCTGCAGTTGTTGCAGGCCAAATGAAAGTTGATGAAGTTTCTTATCACTGAGGATCAGGTTTGGCTAACATTGATAATGCAACAAGAGCACTGATATGAGATATAGTCAGAGAACATTTATAACTGCAATCTGAAATAGTCCTGAGATTGATGAACTGAGAGTGACCATGACTCAGTCCTATTGGCAAAGCAGACCTGGGCCAACTGTGTTAGTAGATTTCACTCACACTTTTTTAGTGGTATTATTGTGGTTGTTGTGAAATTGGATCAGGCGCTTACACCACACCTGATAATGCAAACAGTTGTACATTACTTATAACTGCTCTTTCCTACGTAAACTGGAAATTGATGTAACAACAGCTGGCATAGAAGAATCTGAGTAGAAACTAGTTTGATGAATTTCTCATTATAGATGGTCATTTGTCTGACAATGGGAAACTTCTTTAGTTCATTGAGATTTTGAAACATGAAATCGCACTGCACAGAAATAGGCCCTTTGTTACCTCATATTATGACGATCACTTTGCCCATCTCCACCTAACTCACGTTCCCACACCAGGAACACAACCCATGTTTCCCCACCTACCTAAATATCTTCCAAATGCCAACTAAATGTAGAGATTGGATAAAAGACTGACAGAACATTCTAGATATCCATTGCACCTTTTGCTGAAAAACTTACTCCTCAGAACCCCCCTATCACCACAATTCCCAGCATACCAGACCTTCCTCCAAGCAATTACTTCACTGATGAACGCCAACTCTCTTTCATATAATCTCAGGTGAATGTCCTCTTTCCAACAGCAACCAAATCTTTCACGGCAGCCGCTGTGTGTGTTGCTGGTGCGTGGCTACCCTGGCGAGTCTGGCTTTGGAGGAAGATGCCCTTCTCAGTTGGTATGCAGTCGATTGATGAGTTTGGATTCAACCCCTACTATTACTTCATCATATTCCTTGTAGGGGAGCACTGGTCCAGATTTCTGTTTTAAATATTGATGAATAAGCAGTACCATCCATTCTACCTGATAATCATGAAATCATCATGAAATTGTTACATTCTTAATACTGCTGGGTAGAGTGTTGGCTCTTTGATTGAAGAGGCAATTAAAAATCATATGGTTTCAAAAAAAAGTCAATCAAAAAAAAAAGATGCTTCAGAGTAGTTTTTTTTCCCAATAATGAAGATATCTGACAACTGCCAATCATGCTGCCCTTTTCTTCAGAATGGTTCCAGCTAATATGAACTTGGAATTTCAAAAATATCCTGCAGAATCAATGAAGGGATTCGGCTTTATCTTGATGTGAACGTTTGAGAACTGGTGATGCAGGAGTTGAAGAATTCTTGATTTGATGAAATTCTGTCACAATCATTATTAGGTACACCAAGAAATTGAGATTAAGAACTATAATTAGTAGAGGGAAGGATATCTTCTACTCTGTCCAAGGAAAAGTGAACTTGAATTGGATGGGAAGCAACACACATGAAAGTTGCTAGTGGATGGGCTTACAATGCACACCTATTGATATGGATTCAGAGAATGAGTTTGAACTAAATAAATGGTTAAATAATTTACAGCAAAATGACCTTCAGCAAGGCAAAGGTAAATTATACAGTTCTTTCAGAGACAACAAAATAAGCAAAAGCAATATTAATCATAGAAATACCAAAGGCAGAAAAATTGGAAGTACTAACATGCGTCTACATAATGCACCTGACTACTTCAATTCTATTTTAAAAGTATGACAATGATTGCAATCATATGATGGAAATCAATTGAGTGTTTACTGATTCCACTACCTCGATTTAGATGGCAAAAGTAATGGGAGTGCACCCCATCAAAATACTTCAAAGACACATTCAATCATTGCATTCTTTCCCCAGGTGAAAAAGGAGCCAACTGAAGTATATGGGTTTCAAGGGAGGTAAGAATAAAAGATGGATTCTTATGACACACAAATATTTATTTATTTAGAACAGGGGTTCCCAAACTAGGGTCCATGGACCTCTTGCTTAATGGTATTGCTCCATGGCATATGAAAGGTTGGGACTCCTGACTTAGAGATACAGAATGGGACAGGCCTTTCTGGCCCACAGAGCTGCACTACCCAGCAGCCCACTGATGGAACCCTAGCCTAATCACAGGACAATTTACACTAACCAATTAACTTATTAACCAGTATGTCTTTGGACTGTAGAAGGAAACCGGAGCACCTGGAAGAAATACACATCCTTCACAGAAACACATACAAATTTCCTACCTGAATTAAACTCCGAAACTCGATGCCCCAAGTTGTGACAGCATCGCACTAACAACTATGCTGTAATAAAATCCCAATTAGGAGAAGTAAATGGGAAGTATAATTCAGCATTCTTGTGGAAATCCTGTTGAAGTACGATTCCCATTACAGTGCAGTGGAATACGCCAATCAGTTTCTGTGCAAAGAGCAAAATGATACAAACCAAATTATCTACTTGAAAATTGCAATGTTTAATCATATTTTAATCAAGTCATTGGAGAGAACATTTTTTCCCACAAAGTTCTGTGTAATCTGTTATATCCACCTTTAGAGAGCAGACAGTTTAATGACCACCTTGGCTTGGTCTGGAGTGGACTGAGAAAATGATTGGAGTATTTCCTTTCCACTGTTTTAATGCAAAATATACATTATGCAAAGGAAATGCCTTGTTTTTCCTTTGGATAATATTAATCAATGTTTTAAAGTTCAGTGCAATAATATGTTGATATGATCCTAGACACTAAGCACTCACAAAGCTAGCTCATTGGATTCGATATGCACTCTTATTGACATTGTAGTTTTTGTCATGCCATTGAATGGCAAAGTTGGAGCACCAGTTTCAGTGTAACAGGCAATATCTACACCAGATTTTTTGAGAAGAACTTCGATGGTTAAGTTAGAAAAGCCAGACTTCCATACCACATTAAATGAATTATCAAGCCAAGTGTCATTTTACTGTATTTCTGTTGAACAATGAGCCAACAACTATTGAAAATTAGTGAGTTAGATGTGGGAGGGTTCTCTACAGATACCAAAGCCTGCCTGATGCTATTTTTAGGTAGCCTTCTAAATGGTTTAGATAAGTGCTTTTTGATTCATGTACAAGATCTGACCTGAAAAGATTGTCTGGATGCAGCTTAAAATGAATGACTATAAAATGCATTTTATTATTTTAGGAAACAGGAGCACAAACAAAATCATAACATCATCTAAATGAGAATCTAGTGTTAAAAAAAAACCTTATATTCATATTTAAGCCTGCTGTATTGCTTCTTGGCAATGATCTCACTAACATGGATATTACCAGTTGCCAACACAAATTAACAGCAAGTTTATGAAGAATTGGGAGGCCAGCCAGGACTACATTACAAAACCCACGTCCGAAGGAAACAAAGGCACAGTGGAGTGTTTCCATGCTGAAGGAGGCAAACTAGAGACTAGTAATGTTACGGAGGTGGAAACAGGTGGTCTTACTGCAGACAAGGACATGGGGTCAGAAGCTTAACGGGTTCCAACAGGATACAAGGATTACACAGCCTTAAACAGTAACAAGGAGAGGAATGGATTCAATTAGTTGAAGAATAGACCTTGACATAGTCAGCATGAAAGATACTAATTCAACATAATATTCAGAACAAAGTAGGAAGGGCATATTTTAAAAAAGACTAAAATTGAAAAAACATATTATTGTATGAAGCTACTCTTTAGTCTGACAAGCTGCATGGCATGTTAGTGTCCTAATTTAGTGGTGTGAGACTCCTTCTAATTTTATTTAAATAAGGTTGCCTTATGCAGTTCACGAATATACTTTACTGTAACCTTGGGTTAGGTTTCGGAACAATTAAATGGAGATTCTGCATCAAGATTTTTATGACTATTTGTGATCAAGAAAGAACTATGGTATTTCCCTTCGGCCCTCAGGCATTCCTGCAAATGTTGCCCTCTGGTTATAATCAAGATTAGGCACTACCCTTCTTTAACACCCGCGCCCCCCCCCCCCGCCCTGCAACCTTCTCTGACCTTCACACATTCCCACAGGCAATATTTTCCAATCATCAAGACCTTGCAACTTTCACTGAACTTGACCATGTTGTTAATTTTTATGCTGCATACCAACTCTCATCTTCCCTCATTGTTGGGGAATGTCTATACAATGATTGGCTGGAAACAAAATATTTATCACAAAGTTATACTGTCCCATGTCAAAATCAGAGTCATAGAAGACTACAACAAGCCCTTCAACCCAACAAGTCCAAACCAAGCACCCAGCTAGTTCCAATTTCTTGCATTTGCCCCATATTCCTCTAAGCTCTGCCCTATTATGAACCTATCCAAGTGATACTACTGATATTCTTAAATGATACTATTGCTCCCATATCAACCACCTCCTGAGGCACCTTGTTCTATCTATATACTCACCACCCTTTGTTTGAAAATGTGGCCCTGTGGTTTGTTTTAAAATTTACTCCTCTCAATTTAAACTTCTGTTCCCTAGTTTTAGACTCCCTTACCTTGGGAAAAAGACTATTACTATCAACTTTATCCATACTTCTCAAATTGTACACATTACTAGAAGGTTGCCTCTTACTCTACTAAGTTCCAAGGAGTGAGGTCCTAGTTGGCCAACCTCTCCCTCTACTCCTGGCAACACCCTCAAATCTTTTCTGCACTCTTTCCAGTTTACCTATGTATTTTCTATAATAGCGTGATCAAACTATACACAGTTCTCCAAATTAGTCTCACAAATGACTTATACAACGGCATCATAGAAGGATCAGAAGTGGAGAGAGTAAGCAGTTTCAAAGTTCCTGGGTATCAAGATCTCTGAGGATCTGACCTGGTCCCAACATATTAATGCAATTATAAAGAAGGCGAGACAGCGACTATACTTCATTAGGAGTTTGAAGCAATTTGGTATGTCAACAAAAACACACAAAAACTTCTGTAGATGTACCATGGAGAGCATTCTGACAGAGTGCATCACTGTCTGGTATGCGGTGGGGGGGGGGGGGGCTACTGCACAGGACTGAAAGAAGCTGCAGAGGCTTGTAAATTTAATTGGCTCCATCTTGGGTACTTGCCTACAAAGTACCCAGGACATCTTCAAGGAGCGGTGTCTCAGAAAGGCAGAGTCTATTAGAACGGACCTCCAGCACCCAGGGTATGCCCTTATCTCATCATTGCCATCAGGTAGGAGGTACAGAAGCCTGAAGGCACACTCTCAGTGATTCAAGAACAGCTTTTTCCCCTCTGCCATTCGATTCCTAAATGGACATTGAACCCTTGAACACTGCCTCACTTTTTTAATATATATTATTTCTGTTTTTGCACAATTTTTAATTTATTCAATGTACATTTACTGTAATTGATTTATTTACTTACTATATATTTTTTCTTTCTATATTATGTATTGCATTGAACTGCTGCTGCTAAGTTAACAAATTTCACAACACATGCCAGTGATAATAAACCTGATTCTGATTCTGATCATAATATCCCAACTCCTATACTCAATGGCCTGACTAATCAAGGCCAGGGTGCTAAATGCGTTTGTTACCAACCTGTCTAACTGTAACACTGATTTCAATGAACTATGTACTTGTACTCTTAGGTCCCCTGTTCCATTACATTCCCCAGTGCTCTACTATTCCTCATATGAGACCTACACTGGTTTGAATCTCCAAAGTGCATCACCTCACACTTATTTGTATAGAAATCTACAGTATTTACCCAAATCCTAACCTGATCAAGAACCCCCTGTAATCTACAGAACTTTTCTTCATTATCAAATCAAAATCAAATCAAATCAAGTTTAATTATCATTCAAACAACACATAGATAGCTGAATGAAACAGTGTCCCTCTGGGGGCCAAGGCGCAAAACATTCAAAATAGCAACAAACATTCAAAAATAGCGAGTAACATAATTCAAAATATCGAGCAAAGAAGCATCTTCACCTGAAAGATAAACATTTGTAGTCCAAGACCCTGAGCGACAATATCCAGCAATCAATGATACAGTCCCCTGGTGGTGTACAGACGCACGCAGTCCAGCCTGCCATTAATCTGCTCAAACACAGGAGGGCAGCACTGAAGGGTGAGGCCAGGCCTCAGTTGAGCTCAACCTCGCTGTAGTGCTTTCATATTTCTAACCTGGTCTACAGCAGCAGGCAAGCCCGAGGGTTGAGGCCTAGTTCTCACTGCAACTGAGGCTGCACAACTCCCATGTCCACTGCCCCTCTACCAGACAAGGCGTGCAGCAACCTACATTATCACTGTCTAATAGAGTCCTGCAACCTCAAGTGAAATGTCCCACGGTTATATTGAATCAACTCCGATGTTTCGAGTAGCAGACGGCAGGTCAGCTTGCCTGAACCCACACCAGCTCCTCCCATATCCTGACCGGCCTTTTCAACATCTCAGCCGGCTCCACTGCCAACACCAGTCCAGCTCCTCTGATCAATGCACTGATGGAGTAGACCTGTAGTACCCGAAGTTTTGGAGCAGAATTGTCTTTGGATCATAGAAAAATACATTTTACAAAGTAAAAAGCACTTTTGTTTGGCCCCGAGAGGCAGCTGCATTCACATGTGCAGCCATCTTATCGGAAGTCCATAATACTTATTGATGATAGTGCATGTGTTTGATCAGGAAATTTGCGGATGACATATAGAAACATAACATAGAAAATAGGTGCAGGAGTAGGCCATTCGGCCCTTCGAGCCTGCACCGCCATTTATTATGATCATGGCTGATCATCCAACTCAGAACCCCGACCCAGCCTTCCCTCCATACTCCCTGACCCCCATAGCCACAAGGGCCATATCTAACTCCCTCTTAAACATAGCCAATGAACTGGCCTCAACAGTTTCCTGTGGCAGAGAATTCCACAGATTCACCACTCTCTGTGTGAAGAAGTTTTTCCTAATCTCGGTCCTAAAAGGATTCCCCTCTATCCTCAAACTGTGACCCCTCGTTCTGGACTTCCCCAACATCGGGAACAATCTTCCTGCATCTAGCCTGTCCAATCCCTTTAGGATCTTATACGTTTCAATCAGATCCCCCCTCAATCTTCTAAATTCCAACGAGTACAAGCCCAGTTCATCCAGTCTTTCTTCATATGAAAGACCTGCCATCCCAGGAATCAATCTGGTGAACCTTCTTTGTACTCCCTCTATGGCAAAGATGTCTTTCCTCAGGTTAGGGGACCAAAACTGCACACAATACTCCAGGTGTGGTCTCACCAAGGCCTTGTACAACTGCAGTAGTACCTCCCTGCTCCTGTACTCGAATCCTCTCGCTATAAATGCCAGCATACCATTCGCCTTTTTCACCGCCTGCTGTACCTTCATGCCCACTTTCAATGACTGGTGTATAATGACACCCAGGTCTCGTTGCACCTCCCCTTTTCCTAATCGGCCACCATTCAGATAATAATCTGTTTTCCTATTTTTGCCACCAAAGTGGATAACTTCACATTTATCCACATTAAATTGCATCTGCCATGAGTTTGACCACTCACCCAACCTATCCAAGTCACCCTGCATCCTCTTAGCATCCTCCTCACTGCTAACACTGCCACCCAGCTTCGTGTCATCCGCAAACTTGGAGATGCTGCATTTAATTCCCTCATCCAAGTCATTAATATATATTGTAAACAACTGGGGTCCCAGCACTGAGCCTTGCGGTACCCCACTAGTCACCGCCTGCCATTCTGAAAAGGTCCCGTTTATTCCCACTCTTTGCTTCCTGTCTGCTAACCAATTCTCCACCCACACCAATACCTTACCCCCAATACCGTGTGCTTTAAGTTTGCACACTAATCTCCTGTGTGGGACCTTGTCAAAAGCCTTTTGAAAATCCAAATATACCACATCCACTGGTTCTCCCCTATCCACTCTACTAGTTACATCCTCAAAAAATTCTATGAGATTCGTCAGACATGATTTTCCTTTCACAAATCCATGCTGACTTTGTCCAATCATTTCTCCGCTTTCCAAATGTGCTGTTATCACATCCTTGATAACTGACTCCAGCAGTTTCCCCACCACCGACGTTAGGCTAACCGGTCTATAATTCCCCGGTTTCTCTCTCCCTCCTTTTTTAAAAAGTGGGGTTACATTAGCCACCCTCCAATCCTCAGGAACTAGTCCAGAATCTAACGAGTTTTGAAAAATTATCACTAATGCATCCACTATTTCTTGGGCTACTTCCTTAAGCACTCTAGGATGCAGACCATCTGGCCCTGGGGATTTATCTGCCTTCAATCCCTTCAATTTACCTAACACCACTTCCCTACTAACATGTATTTCACTCAGTTCCTCCATCTCACTGGACCCTCTGTCCCTTACTATTTCTGGAAGATTATTTATGTCCTCCTTAGTGAAGACAGAACCAAAGTAATTATTCAATTGGTCTGCCATGTCCTTGCTCCCCATAATCAATTCACCTGTTTCTGTCTGCAGGGGACCTACATTTGTCTTTACCAGTCTTTTCCTTTTTCATATCTATAAAAGCTTTTACAGTCCGTTTTTATGTTCCCCGCCAGTTTTCTCTCATAATATTTTTTCCCCTTCCTAATTAAGCCCTTTGTCCTCCTCTGCTGAACTCTGAATTTCTCCCAGTCCTCGGGTGAGCCACTTTCTCTGGCTAATTTGTATGCTACTTCTTTGGAATTGATACTATCCCTTATTTCTCTTGTCAGCCACGGGTGCACTACCTTCCTTGATTTATTCTTTTGCCAAACTGGGATGAACAATTGTTGTAGTTCATCCATGCAGCCTTTAAATGCTTGCCATTGCATATCCACCGTCAATCCTTTAAGTGTCATTTGCCAGTCTATCTTAGCTAATTCACGTCTCATACCTTCAAAGTTACCCCTCTTTAAGTTCAAAACCTTTGATTCTGAATTAACTGTCTCACTCTCCATATTAATGAAGAATTCCACCATATTATGGTCACTCTTACCCAAGGGGCCTCTCACGACAAGATCGCTAATTAACCCTTCCTCATTGCTCAAAACCCAGTCCAGAATAGCCTGCTCTCTAGTTGGTTCCTCGACATGTTGGTTCAAAAAACCATCCCGCATACATTCCAAGAAATCCTCTTCCTCAGCACCTTTACCAATTTGGTTCACCCTGTCTACATGTAGATTGAAGTCACCCATTATAACTGCTGTTCTACATGTCGATTGAAGTCACCCATTATAACTGCTGTATATAACTGTGGTATATAGAATATAGAACATTGAAAACCTACAGCACAATACAGCCCTTTCGGCTTACAAAGCTGTGCCATACATGTCCTTACCTTAGAAATTACCTAGGGTTACCCAAAGCCCTCTATTTTTCTGAACTCCATGTACCTGTCCAGAAGTCTCTTAAAAAGACCTATTGTATCTGGCTCCACCACCATCAGCCCATTCCCCGCACTCACCACTCTCTGCCTAAAAAACTTACCCTGACATCTCCTCTGTACCTACTTCAAAGCACCTTAAAACTGTGCCCTCTCATGTTAGCCATTTCAGCCCTGGGAAAAAGCCTCTGACTATCCACACAATCAATGCCTCCCATCATCTTATACACCTCTATCAGGACATCTCATCTTCTGTTGCTCCAAGAAAAAAAGGCCAAGTTCACTCAACCTATTCTCATAAGACATGCTCCCCAATCCAGGCAACATCCTTGTAAATCTCCTCTGGACCCTTTCTAGGGCTTCCACATCCTTTCTGTGGTGAGGCGATCAGAACTGAGTGCAGTACTCCAAGTGGGGTCTGACCAGGGTCCTTTATAGCTGTAACATTACGTCTCTGCTCCTAAACTCAATCCCACGATTGATGAATCCAATGCACCATACGCTTTCTTAACCACAGAGTCAACCTGCACAGCAGCTTTGAGTGTCCTATGGACTTGGACCCCAAGATCCCTCTAATCCTCCACACTGCCAAGAGTATAGATATAATTATTTATATAAATCAATTATAAATTTGCAAATAAAAAGGGTCCCAACACTGACCCCTGTGGCACACCACTAGTCACCAGCCTCCATTCTGAGAAACAACCTTTAACCACCATCTTCTGCTTCCTACCTCCAAGCCAATTATGTACAGTATCCACCTATCTAACTCTCCTACAATTCCATGAGACCTAACCTTGTTGGTGAGCTTATCACGCAGGACCTTGTTGAAGGCTTTGCTAAAGTCCAACTAAACAACATCCACTGCCCTGCATACTTGGTTTCCTCATCGAAGAACTCTAAACAATTTGTTAAATATGACTTTCCATGTACAAAGCCATGCTGAATCCTATTAATCAGGCTCTGTCAATGGAAATATAGGTAGATTATGTCACTAGAATTCTCTGCAGGAAATTCCCACCACTGATGTCAGGATGTCAGGATGACAGGCCTGTAATTTGCTGCCTTTAGCTACCTTCCATTCTCTGTGAACTTCATGATAAGGCAAATAACTCTACAAGGGCCTCCACGATTTCCTCTCTAACCTCCCATAAGGTCCGCAGATGTCCTTGGTCATTTATCTAGCTTAGAGTCAGTAAGATCTTAACAATTGCAAGATATCACAGGTATTCTGCAACCATGCTTCACTGCTCTCTCCTTGTAAATACTGGAGCAAATGGCTTCCACATATCCAATATTCAAATGGAAGAAATTTCAGGTCACTCAGCACTAGCTATTATTACAGTAGAAATGACAACTCAAACTGATGATGAAGAAAAGTTGGGTGTTATATGTACATACGGAAAATGACACTAGCCCAGAAATTCAATTAGATAACAGTATTTGTTTCAGCTCTAGAGTACTGGAATCCCATCACTCTGCAAGTTTTAAGCATGTGAGTCATGCTTGCCAACTGAGAGGCTTTCAAACTCTTTTCTGAAAAAAATTCTATCGGTGAAAGCCTCATTAATCATTCCCTGGGCCATATTTCACAGCACAGCGTTAGATGACTATTGTTCTAAGATAAAACTCATACTTACCTCCCATACTTCAGGATGTCCTGCTCACTGATAAAACTTCCTGATGGCCACAGTCCCCAGCAGTCCAATGAACCAGTGTCCCAATGGTCTGTGTTTTCCTAATGACCTGATGTCCTGATATTCCCTGATCTTCCATTTGCCTACAGGAGGACTCAACAGGTTCTCTAATCACAATGGCATCCCCAGACCCAACCTCTGGACTTAGTCTCAGAACTGAGAGTGTGTTTTCCTTCACACCCATGGAATACCAGTTCAGAAACATCTGATGCTTTAAACCTTGTCTTAGACTTCAGATGCTACTGAAGTTTAGAGATATGGGCTTCAACTGAAACAATCCTTAGAGTACTGAGCAGTGAGCATCCACAA